>NC_083356.1:76877500-77234000 GCF_030254825.1 Meriones unguiculatus
CTCTGATTGAATTAAAGGCTTATTCTTTTTTCTGCTGTTGTTTGTTTTTTGAGATAGACTCTCCATATATAACCCAGGCTGGCCAGGAACTCACAGTCTTCTTACCTCTGCCACCTGAGTGCTGGGATTAAAAATGGCATCACCAGCCCAGCTTTAAGTTCATAAACTTAAGAATTGATATTTCCTAACTGTCCAACTGATTATCTTAAAAAAACAATGTCCTTCTGCATTTATTTAACAGTTCAGAGAGTTCAAGGTGAACCAAAATTAGCAATGATAGAAAATTTCTTTCCCATGTTCACAAGACCAAACTGGTGAAATTTTGATGAATATCATGGTGTGTATCAGGGCTAATGGTGTCAGTATGCACACATATACATACACATATACAAACACCCGAATACTCCTGTGACTGAGAAAATGTACATCTAAAATGTATTTTAAGGAATTAATCAGAAAATTCTTTAAATATGTGAGATTTTGTTATTTATATGACAGAAATGCTGGAAAACAACCTAAATGCCCAGTACTAGAGAACTGAGAAAATCTGAGCATTAGTCTTTGCTTAACAAGTTTTAAATAATGATCAAAATGGTGGCACCTGTGCTACTGCTTGGCCTAGACAGGCTTTTGTAACATAAGTAAAAGCAGGTTATAAAATAGTGTATATACTTTCAAGTTGTGTTAAAATGTTTATATACGTAGGAAAAAGTATATTAGGATGTGCATAGAATACAGAGTATCACATTTTTATTGATTCAGCAGTTAGTATTCAGATTTCTTTTTCAAAGTGACTGCCTTGCTCTTTTAATTGTGATGATGACAATGAAACAGAGATGATAAAAATGTAAAGTTTAAGAAAAAAAAAATTTAACCGAATTTTATTTAGAGAAACTGGGTAGGCTTTGCTTAGACAGAGATGAAGCTGCATTTCAAAATAATGAAATGCATATTTTTTTTGCAAGACGGGTTTTCTCTGTGTAACCGTGACTGTCCTAGAGCTCAGTCTGTAGACCAGGCTGGCCCTGATCTCTGGGATTAAAGGCATGTGCCACCATACCCAGCTGTCAAGTACACTCTTTAAGAATTGTTATTAGGCTGGAGAGATAGACCCGCAGGACCTGGGTTTCATTGCCAGCACCCACAGAGCAGTTCATGGCAGCCTATAACTCCAGCTTTAGGAAATCCTACACCTACTTCTGGCTTCTGAGGGCACTGCATTCAGGTGCACAAATACTCAGACATACAATGAAAATTAAAACTACCTCCCTCCCTCTGTATTTGTGTGTCTGCTACTGACATCTTGAACTATTAAATTTTTTTTATTATTACAGATTAAGAAAAACCATTGAGTGCTTGTTTGAACACTGTCCACCCCATCATAAAGTCAACAGATGTTGTGTACAGAGCACAGACTAGTCACTGAGGAAGGGAAGAGGAGGTCCCTGCCTCTAGAAATTGCACAGGTAGCAGTGTCTGCTGTGCTGAGGTCATTCATCTATATCTGTCCCCATCTGTGTCATCTGTGTGTACCGTTGCCCCCCATCCCCAAGGCAGCACATGTTTCTATGATACAGACATTCTTACTCCATGTTGATATTGACCAGGTCTGGGAGAAATTAATCAAGTAGCTTTCCCGTAATCATACCTGCTGTGGGTACATCTTTGAGTCCAGGTTATATGATGTTTGGAGTTTATACTGTTTTAAAAAGAACCACTTGTCTTAAGAGAAATACATTTTTTTAAAACTTTTCATTGGTTCTTTGTGAATTTAGTATCCCAGTTTCACTCATCTTCCTCTCTCCTCATACCTGCCCTCTACCCTTGCAACCTCCCCCTAACAACAGATAAGAAAAAAATCTGGTAATGGAAGCTGCAGTGTATCACGGTATGTCCCACAGTATATACTTTTGTCCATACTTCTTTGCTGTCAGATGTTCATTGCAATGACTTCTTAGTCTGGTATGAGTTCTCTGGCTTCTGCTACTCTATCAATACTGGAACCTCAATGGAACTCCTCTCAGATATTCTGTTGTTGCCCTGTGTCATAGAGATCCTGTAGTTTTGGATCTGTAGGACAGGCCTCTTCATACACTCCAGTAGTTCATGGATGGGGTAGATGCTGGGGTGGGCCAATTCAAAGCCCTGGATATGAGAGTTATCTCCAGCTCTTACAACCTCAAGGCCAGCTCACCAGCAACCCCCACTCCTCCCCCTACCCTGACCCCTCAGGGCCAGCCCTGCTGCTCAGGTGAGATGCAGGGCTTGGTCCCCTGAGTGTTACAGCTGGTAAGGGACATGACAAGTTCTCCCTCTCTTATGACCCTGACCCCAGCTCTCCTGCCTGCCACAGATGGTGAGGGAAGAGGGAAGGGAGGAGGGCATCTCTCTCAGGGCTGGCTCACTCACACTCATGCTCGCAGGCAGCTAACCCATGACCTCCATACCCAGGGCCAGCTCTACTATGCTGCCCAGATGAGGTTCAGGGCCTGCTTCTCCAAATTCTGGAGCAGGTAAGGGGCAGAGCCAGCTCACCTTCTCTCATGGCCCCATTGGATCCAGCTCTAGCCGCTGATGGCGAGAGCAAAAGGGAGGAGAGGTAAAGGAGAAATACACACACACACACATATATACATATATATATATATATACATATATATATATGTATATATATATATATATATATATATATATATATACATACATACACACACATGCATAAGAAGGATATAGTGGTGCTTATCTTTAAGTACAACACTTGGGAGGCAGAAGCAGGTGGATCTCTTGAGCTCAAGGTCTACACAGAGAGTTCCAGGACAGCCAGAGCTACTTAGAGTGACCCTATTTAAAAAACAAAAATTAGAAAAGGAAAAATACTTTTTCAATGCTTATTACTTTCTTGTCAAATATACCAAATGCTGGAGTGTAATAGTCTCTAGTTTTTATAACTTATAGCATAAGAACCTTACTAGACTTGACCTTTTCTAGGTCAGCTCTAGAAAAGTACTTGATTCATAAGCCCTGGGTTTTATTTTATTCTTTGAAGCAGGGTCCCACTGGGTATCCCTGGCTGACCTGGGACTTAAGGTAGACCAAGCTGGCCTCGCGTTCACAGATATCCACCTGTCTCTGCCTCCCAGTGCTGAGTTTAAAGGCATTTGCCACCACACATCGTCAAAACCCTGGGTTTTATTAGTTATTGTCACTTGCATTCTTTTTCTTCCTTTGTAACTCACACTGATCTCAACTTAGCTTTCTATGTGACTTTGAATACATCATCATATCCTTTTAAGCTAAAACCAGATGGTAACATGAGGTGTGCTCCATTATTAAAATTATATAATTTTATGAGCCATCATTGTAGGAGTATCTGAAGACCCGTAAGCATTTAGGTTTTTTTTTTTTGTTTTTTGTTTTTTTCCATAAGTTACTACTGTAGTCAGGGCCAGGTGTTCATTCATCAGATGTTTATTGTTTGTCAGGCTTCTAGCAGAGTAAGAGGTCCCAGGGGTACACTGATAAGAGGGTACTCCCTGTTCTCAAGGGTCCAGCTGCGAATCTGGCTGGTAAACAAAGATGGAAGGATCTGTAAGTTCAGAGAAAGAGCTGAGTCTAAGATAGGATCTCAGTTGGAGAAGTTCTCCAGTTGCAAGCCTGGATGAGGAGATTCTGGCTAAAATCCTAATGGTTTAATTCTTCAGTGGCTGCCTTGAGTACTTTGCCCCTCTGCGTGGGCGTAGACATTTTCCCAGCGGAGGGCAAGCCTCTCACGGCTCTCTCATCACAGCCTTCCAGGCAGCTGTCTAGCTGAGGGTCCTAGAACCTTCAAAGTTCAACGTGAAGTTTTATGTTAGAGCCCTATCCATGCCTGTTTCCATGTCAACTTCTTTTTCTTCAAAAGCCAACTCAGATGTTGCTTCTTCTGTAACATTTTCTCTAGTCACCTAGCAGTGGCTTCTCCTTTACTCCACAGTGCCTGTACCCATCAGTTCCTCTTCACATTACAAGTCTGTCCATTTCTGTGCTGTGTCCCTCTCCTGTTTTTCTCCATCACAGGGTATCTAGCACCGTGCTTAGTAGGAATTGGGAGGGAACAAAGGGACAGCTGGAAATCTACCTGATTCTGTTGATAATAGTAGTGCATACATACTGAAGATTTCCTAGTGTGTCTGGCATAGCTCAGAGTGCTTTGCTGTGGATCACCATGGCCCTGTGAGGTAGCACTGTGATAATCCTGACGACAGGAGTGTGGCTAGGAAGGAGTCAGCACTCAGACCCAGGCATTGTAGCACTTGTAGTGTTCCTAACCTCTTTTCCACTCCCTATGTGGCAGGCTCCCAGAGGGCTTCCACTTGTTATTGTGAGGTTAATTCTCAGCCAGTTTGTAAGTGGCTCCCACTTTACCCCAGGGGCTTAGCCACAAAGGTGGTAATGGTTCCTTCTGCCCTGAGGTTTTTATCAAGTCTTTTTGCCAAGGGAGTATTTGTAGCTCGTGCCATTTAGGAGACAATGAGGTACTTAGGGACAGAGTGCTGCTGTTCTGCTCATGCCAGGATGTTTTATGCCCTGTAGCATTAAAGGGCACATATCTGCTTCCTCTGCTGAGTGATTAAGGGACACAAGTGAGAGTAAGTAACTTCTGCTTGAAAAGATGGGAGTGCTTTACAGACCCATGTTTAAACATTACTAGGAGCTGTAGAAAAAGCAGAAATACACTCAGGTACGGTTTTTGTGTCATATAGGGTCTTTGTATGAAATCAGTAATATCCAAGGAAAGATTGGTTCTAGAAAGTGCTTTCCTTTTTCTGTCCCTCTGTTCCTGTAGCATGTGTCCCTGTCATCATCTGGCAGACTTAGAGTCATTCATGCCCTTGTGTTAGGTCTTACCACACCTATTTACAGAACCGATTCTAAGTTGTCCTCTGACTCACTGTATCCTATGTCATAGTGGCCAGATCCTTCCCAGCCCCCCCCAACCAAACACACAAGTGCGCACACACACACACACACACTCACTCACTTGCTCTAACCTTTTCCACTGCACTTTTATACTTTTTTTGTTGTTGTTTTGTTTGTTCATTTTGAGACAGACAGATCTATGTAGCCCTGGCTGTCCTAGCACTCACTACATAGACCAGGCTGGCCTCAGAGTCATAGAGATCTGCCCACCTGCTTCTGCCTACTAAGTGCTGGGAATGAAGGTGTGTGCCACCATGCTCACCTTTCATCACACCATTGTGTCTTAGTGTTTTTAACATGAAGTTGTTTTTTTTTTTTTTTTTTTTTTTCTCCTGTCTTTATCATTTTTGATCTCTTCCATACATCCCTTTTTCGATAGCTTTTTTCTGTCTGGGTGTGGCACCTGTTGCTGGAATGGGAATGGTATTTCAGCCTCTGCCTGGCCGAGAGCAGCAGTGTTCTCAGAGCGCATCTCCTTCCTTGTTGTTCAGCAGCCGTTCCCTTGGTTTCTTTTGACACAAATCATCAGAGGAGGGAGACTTGGGAGGAGTGCCCTTGTGGCCTCTGCCATGGAGTGCGTGTTCTGTAGGGGAAGGCACCTCAACGCAGCAGCTGTTCCTGCACAGAAGGCACAGCTGATGCCAGGAGGTCAGACAGGTGCCAAACTAAACTGGAGTCTGGTTGACTTTTCACTGAGTTGCATGTGTGAGCGGATACAGACGTGCCTTCTAAAGATTCTTGTTTAATGAAAAAAATCTACCAAGCCCCATGGATACAGATAGGAGTATCTCTGTGTTCTGAAATAACTTGCCAACTAGTAAGTCTGCATTCTAAAGTAAAGAACTGAGAATATTTTGTATTAAAGCTGCAGCTTGAAGTCAGAATCTCACGGTTTTTTTCGTTGTTTTTTTTTTTATTTTTAAGTAATAAATGCTATATCATCTTTGTGTCAGTGAGCATAGAAAGGAGTTGGAATTTTGCATTTTTTTTCTCACTTGTAAATTTTTCTAGTTCATACATAACGCAAGTAGCAGTAAGACTACATTTCTTCTAGCACATGCTCCAAAGTTTAGATATTTCTTTTGCAGACAATAGGCTGTGGGGAGGCAAAATCAAGGAGTGTCTGAGCAAGCAACAGAGCACAGTCTTGCTCAGCTGCACGAAAGAGCCACTTAGCTGAGCGTGTTGAGTCTGACTGACTTTTCACCAAACAGCAGTTGGGAAACACAGAGAAAAAAAAAAGGTAGTTGGGGCACAAGGGGACCTCAGTGGTTGATCGTGCCTAGCTTATAAAGTATTGGGAGTTGTCACCTTCTGACAGGTGGCTTGTGCCACTAGTGCTGTTTAAGGTGAGTGGGGCTGCTCTTAAGTTCCTGACTTTTACTGTAAATAGATATTTAAGAATATCTGGTAACCCTGAGAATAGAATTAACAGTCTCATACTGCCTGACTTCATGGCAGTAGTAGGTAGTATTGCTGGAAAATAGTGGAAGAGGAGTTTGAATTAGGACCAAGGGGAATGAATTAGACATCAGGGTGCTTAGTCAGAGAAAGGTGCTAATCAGAGAAGGAGGGACAGTTTATTCAGAGGTTGTGCTCATGAACAGCAGAGGGCTGCCCTTCAGAAGATGTAGATTCCATCCCTATGTTTTGGGTTTTTGGGTTGTTTTTTTTTTTTTTTTTTCCTCTGCTAAACCTTCAGATAAACTCAGTGGGAGGCTCTCTTTTCCTCACCTGGAAACCGTGAGGTGAGTAAGGCGTAGTTGCCAAGGACATCACAAAGGTAAAGCAGAGAGCAGAGCTCAGTGAGCGCCTTCAGGAGTCAGCAGCTTTTAGAGCACCGCATTATTAAGCATTATGGCTTTCCAGGCTTTGACTCCTTATCTTCCTGTGTGAAGCAGTATCAGGATCATATTGTAGGGAGAAATGTAAAACAGACGTAACCTCACCAGTCCGTACTCAGTTTGCTTAAAGAAAATGGGAGGGTGCCTCTGTGTAATGTTCATTTGCCTAGTTAGAAAGGAACTGAAATCATAATGGTTTCTGTGGGATTTTTCTTCTTACCTTGTGAGAAATGTATTCATATGTTTTCTAAGACTCCCTTGCAAGTCTAATTTAGTGGCAAGAATCACCATTATTGCTAAATTTATTACATGTTCACCTCTTTTCCCTGAGTGACTCATTATTGAGTCCTGGAAATGAAACTGTGTTTTTGTTTAGGAGGAGGAGGAGGTGATGAGGGAGAACTTGGGGATGACTTTTAAATAAGAGAACTTTGTATTATATTTATCTGTCTGGAGGCAATAAATCTGCTTCAGCAGATTAAATACAGACTTCTTTATAAAGCCCTGTTTTCTCAAACCTCTTATCAACAGCACTTGGCAGTAATCACACCTATGGAAACTTGTAATTTTCCTCAAGGAGGTGACACTGACAGAATTAAAAATGAAGGCACCCCCCAGAAAAGCAAGTTCATTACAAATTAACAGTGGTCTTAGCAAAGCAGTGGGCTAAGGCGTGTCAAATAGCGATATGGATAAAGAAACCCAGCATTTTAAACTGTCAGAGCTGGGAGCAGGGCTAGCCTGAGAACAAATTAATCACATATTGTCAAGGCAAAGTTGCATCAAATTAACACATCGGATTCCAGCATATTAATGTTAGAATGCTTTCACCTGATTATTACTGCAAACCATTGCCACTCTTTGAATGCAAAGATATAATTAAATTGCTAAATAGAAAGTGCATATAATATCTCCACATGCATTTAGGATGCATGAGCTGAAAAGTGCACATCCTAGGAAGTGACAGGTTCTATTTGTAGGGAGAAAACTTTAGTTTTTCCCCCTTTTATTTACTTGAGAGTACTAGAGTATGAAATTGGAAAAGTTAGTTATGTTTTTCATATCCTATATGAGTTAGATGAAATACAGGTTTAATTTAACTGATTTGCTACACTAGCTATGAGTCCATAATTAATTACTTCTGCATTTTTCTGGAAGAGAAATAGGAAAATGTTGCACAGTGGTTCTTTACAAAATTGCCCCTAGCATAGATTTGTCATCGGAGTGCCTCAGAGAAACTAGATTGGCTGTTCTGACAACTGTCTTTTACATAAGGGTTACATTCCACTCTGCTTTATCTAGTATGTTTTTTATTACGCTTACAGGGAGAATTCAGGTTGAGGCCCATCTCTGGTTTTGACCTTTCTGATCAAGGAGGCAGCCTAGCAGAAAGAACTTCCTTTTTATTAGTCTTTGCTCATCCTTGGACCAGGCCTTCTGGCTTGCTGTCTCTTTCATCCATATTGAGGATTGATTATCCTCCCTCAGTCCTCCACCATCTTTTTTTATCTATGAAATCTTCTATAAAACTTAACTTCTTTCATGAACTCTCCTTCAGCAACCACTTTGTACTTACAGACTCTTTTTTCAGTTCTGGGAACATGTGTTCTTGTCTTTAATAATGTCCCCTTAGCAACCAAAGGGCTTATGTTGTGTGTGGGGCCAGGGTGGTATATGCTCGTATGTATTTCTGTGTGTATACATGGAAACCAGAGTAGAAGGTCAGTTGTCATTCTGTGTCACTGTCTGCCTAGTTGCTTTGAGATAGGAGTTATCACTGAATCTGGAGCCAGATTGGCAGCCAGTAATACTCAGCGAGTCTCCTCTCTGTGGCACCTTCACCCATGTGCCCAGCCCTCCCCTCCCCCAGGCAGTAGGGTTACAACCATGCACCAAGCATGCTCAGCATTTTTTATATGGATTTATGTCAAACTAGAGAGCCATTTGTGCAGTATGGTAAACTGTAGGAGAGTGTTCATTGCTTTCAACAATTTAAATGAGAGCATGGTGATTGGCTGAACACACAGTGGAAGGCAGAAATGTAGGTGAAATAGCAGGCTTGTAACATTGGCAAAGCCAGGGACCAATATCATGACACACCAAATGATCCTTGCGGTTGGTTACCGAATCATTTTGGTAGAAAGTTGTGATGGAGAACGGGAGGGAAAGATGAAGCCTAACCTAATAGTACCTAAAGGAAAAGGTGTAAAGTTATAACCAGTTGTTGTTAGCTTAGTCTGATTCAGCAGAGCCAGATAGTTAGAAGAAGACCATTCATTTCTAAGATACTTGTTTAGCCCTTCACATATCCCAGATGAAGTTAATGCTGAATGAGATAGACCCAGCCCTGACTCTTAACAGTGTTTGTGACCTTTAAGGGAACTAACTACATAATGAATGATATGATGTGATGAGCCAGAAGAGACTTTCATGAAGCTGAGTTCCTGAAAGATCACTGATTTGGACTGAGGAACAACATGCCCAAAATCTAGTCTTGAAGGTTGAAAAGGGGGGTCTATGCTGGCCAGAGGCTCTTATGCAGTAGAAATGCTGATAAACACTGTGAGGCAAGAGATCCCTGTTAGTGTGAACAAGTTGAGTGTACCTGGAACACAGGTAGAAGCCAGAAGTAAAGCTTGACACAAGGGTTTGTATTTGTTCCTGCTACATGAAGTAGGCAAGTGACACCTGAATAAGTTACTGTTGCTCCTGGAAGGGAAAGCAGAGAATGTAGTGTGAGGAATGCATTTTGAGTAGATGTTTATAACTGTCAATAGCCTGTTTGGCAAGAGTCACCCAGAAGCTAGAGAGTGGAACCAGGCAGGGTATAGATTAGACAGAGTCCATTCAGGGAAGAGAAGACAGCAAGATCCAAGCCATGCTTGTAAGTAGTCGACAGTTCTCAGGTAGAAGAGCTCTACCAAGGCTGGCCATTCCCTTGGAGTAGCTATCACCTTTCAGGAGTAACCGTTCATTCAGTTATTGGCCACTTGTAGAAACAGCACAGTAGAAGAACACTAATTCCCTAGCTTGGCATCACAATACAAGGCTGTTCCACTGCTTTGGCAAAGGAGTTCATCATCTGTGAAGTGATAAACCACATGGTTTGTGAAGGGCAGAGACTTGGACCAGCTCTTGCGTTACTGCAGAGTCAACATTCCTGGGCCCTTGACTGCTGCCTGGAATTGACTGGTGCTTCTGTTTCTACCATGTCTGGATCTGTGTCTTCGTTCAGTCCAGGTTCAGTGCTACCTTCAACTTTCTTCTGTCCTACTTTCCTGTAAAGAGAGTTTGTAAGCTCAGGTCCACGAGCTAATTTTGATAATTCATGTTATTTGAAAAGGTTAGGAAATTAAGTGTGTTGCAAAAGTCGTATTTAATGTAATCCAAAGACATCTAATTTTTTTTTTGTTTGTTTGTTTTTGTATTATGGCTGGCCCTGCCTACTTAGCATGAATATTTGGGAGTGAACCATGCCTACATTTCCATATTCTTTATTATTAGAATATACTAATTATATATAATGATAAGTTTCACTATGACATTTTCATACATATATTCTGTATTTTGGCCATATTTACACTTGTAACTTTTCTTGGCCCTGTAACTCCCACTTAGTCTACTTTGTCATCTCAATTATTTCTGGTTTTTTTTTTCTCTTTTTAAAAAGAAAATTATATTCATGTGTATGTTTCCTTATCCATTTCTCCATAGGTAATATTTCAATTGTTTCTGAAATATTGGCTCTTGAGGGTAATGTTATAATGAACATGGGTGTTCATTAACATAAAAGATAGCCGGAAGCAGTGTTTCTAGATTATGTGCATTTTGCAGGGTTTTTTTTTGCGGGGGGGGGGGTGTTGTTTTTTTTTGGAACTTCTGCATTATTTTCCATTGCAAACACAGGTGCACATTCCCAGCAGCAGTAGAGCCCCATTTTCTCTGTGTTCTTGCCAACACTGTTTCTCCCTCTCTCCTTTGTGTGCTTCCTTTCTATTGGACCTTCCTAACAGAAGGTTTTGATTTGCAGCCCTCTCATGTCATGTCCTTATCATCTGTGTGTCTGTGGAGAGATGTCTATCCAAGTCCTTTGTCCTTTTGAAAATTGGATAAGGGTTTGCTGCTTTATTGGTTTGAGTTGTAGCTGCTCTTTATATATTCTGGATATTGACCCCTAGTGGCCTAGAAGCAGCTTCTGTTACAGGGGCGGTGTCTTGCTCTCTTGATTGTTCCTTTCCTATAGGGAGTTTTGATTTGATGTAGTCCATTATCTGTTTTCACTGTTGCTGCCTGTGCTTTTATGATCAATCCAATGTTATGAAGCTTAGGCCTTCTGTTGTCTCAGGGAATTTTACACTTTTAATTTCAGATGTAGGCCTTTAATACATCATGAGTTAATTTTTATTTATCATCTTAAATAAGGATCCAACCTCAGTTTTCTCACGTGAATATCTGGTTCCCAGAAAGATTTGCTGGTGAGACATATTCTTGTCTTATAGGCCTTATAATGGAGCATAATGTGATATTGAGAATTATGGCCTACATAGTAGTCATTTGACTTTTCTTGATACCTGCACAGTGAAGCTTTTTATTTAGAATGACCTTTTCTCCACATTGTCACACCACCTGCCTCGTCTCTGTCATCGCTTTGTAGATATTTTTCTCTACCCAAAATGTTTTCCGTTACTGATTTAACCCACACAGGATCTCTCCTGATGCTGATAGCTCACTCCATTGGGATTATATACTTAAGTATCTTTTTGTTTGATTACCTGTTTGTCTGTTTTGAGACAGAGAGACTCATTATTTCACTCAGGCTGGCCTGGAGGTCCAGAAAGATCTGCCTGCCTCTACTTCCTCAGTGCTGGAGTTAGAGGTATGGTCATCTTACCCTGCTCTTTATGTATCTTTGAATTTTAAGAATGAAAGCTGAAGAATGAAAAACTAGATGATGTTTATTATAACCTCACCTTTCACTGTTGATCCTGCCACCCAGTAGCCACTTAGTAAGATTAAATAACTGAACAGGCCACTGTTGACAATAAAATGATAAAACTGTAAATGATGGAAGGCAGCAAAGTCTCAGTTTTACGTATAATTTGCTGATCTTCTGTCTCCCTCATACTGACATTAGGCAGTGGATTGGCCTTCCAGAGTCTCTTCTGATTCCAGCAGGGATGCCAGTCACATAGGAATTGTTGGCCAGGCCTTCCCAGGGCTTCCTTTTCAGGACATATACCGTTAGCTCTTCAACCCCGTTATGTGCATAGTCTAAGTGAGGATGAGGAATGTTGCCACAACAGTCAGGTGAAGCAAAGATCGCTGGTCCAGCCTCTCCGGTGTGCCCTAGCTCCAGCAGTTTGTCTTCCATTGAAGGACAGGCATTCCCACCCTACTCACTTCTAGCTTCATTATTTTCACCCCTGAAACTGGGAAGATTATTAGACCGGGTCATCTGTCTGTTCTTATGGTTTGTGGAAGGAATGATAGTATTTTGAAAAACCATCCTCGGCCTGGCATGGTGGTGCACATCTTTAATCCCAGCACTCAGGAGGCAGAGGCAGGTGGATCTTCGTGAGTTTGAGGCCAGCTTGGTCTTTAAAGCAAGTCCGGGACAGCCAGAGCTACACAAAAAACCCAGTCTCAAAAAACCAAAAAAAGAAAGGGGGGGGGGAAGGAAGAAAAAACATCCTCATTTTATTAAGGAATTGAAAAAATAATTTTTACATGATGCTTATAAAAAGTGAAGCCTTTTGTGGTGACACCCTCAGGAGGCTTGGGTGGGGTGAGCCCCGCTGCTGGGGTTAAGAATGTACTGCAGCTTTGTTTGCTCTAGCTCCCCTGCCTACTCTGTGTGGGCAAATCATTTCTCCAAGTTGTAGTTGCTCTTCCTAAGAAAGTTTAAATTACAGTTGAAATTACATCAGTGGCTATGCAGTGTGGCACTCGTGTGGATGCAGAGGCCAGCCTGCTGGACCTGATTCTCTCCTCCCACTATGTGGGTTCTAGGGACTAAACTTAGGTCAGGCCTGCAGCAAGTGCTTTTATTTACTAGCCATCTTGCCAGCCCTAGTTATTTTTTGTTGTTGTTCAGTTGTAAAAAGGATATCATGATAGCACCTCCTTTATAAGATTATCCTGAGAATGTAAATAGATAAGCAAAAAGCTCTTGTGATGCTGTTAAGAATTCCATGCCAGCTAGTAACCATGACTTCCCTGATCTGACTTAGGAACCTTGAAAGTTACATGGAGAAATCTGGAAAATGGAATTAGATAGAGCCACTTTATTATTGATGAATCAGACCTGTAGAATTAATCTGGTTTCCTTAATACCTTCCTTGTCTACTGAGCCCAGACCACCTGTGTATGCTAGAACTTTCTGTGATGCTGGAGTTGTTCTGAGTATGTACTGTCCACTGGCACCTACCAGCTAAGTGGGACTGTTCCATTGACATGTGACTAGTGTAATTATGGAATTAAGGTTTAAATGTTTTATAAAGTGTTTCAGATGTGTGTAACTAATGGAACTTAGCATTGCAGTCTCAGATAGTGCAGGTCTAGACACAGCATGACTGTGCCAAGGGAAGACTGGCTTTGCAGAGGAGACAGACTTAACTAGAATTGCTGTCTCCTACCCTTCCTATGCCAGTAATGGGGTCAGAGAGAGCTGAACCCCCAGACCTGCTTCTTGAAGGCTGCTGAGGTCCTGACCCCACTGTGCTGAGCACACAGAAGCAGCTGCTGAGGTGGCACTTGTGAGGGGCTGGAGCAGGTGACCTGTGCCAGGCTGCTTGCTCTTCCTGGTACTGCTCTGTCCAGTATTTCTAAAAGCACAGGAAGCCTCATTTTATTCGTTTATGGCTAAAATATGGAACCCTGGGGCTAAAAACACTGGTTTCCTTTTCTGTGTAGTGACTAATATGTATTTCCCTAAAAGTAAAATTTCAGTTTTCAGCCCTTGGTGATAAAATGTTCTTGTGTTCTGTCACGTCGTTGGATGTCCCGTGTGTTGTCAGATTCAGAAAAGACAAAATTTAAAACTACATTGAACTATTTTAGCCCAGAAGTAAGGATACTAAGTGGCAAAGGTGGAAAGTTTGAGGCTGGCCCGCCAAAGGAAGGGTTCCCTAAGCCTTTGCCCTGCTTATCTTGTCCCATTTTTGAGGTAGCTATTCAGGCATGAAGTCTGGGGTCAGTTTATGAAAATCCAGATGCCACCTTGCAGTGTGTCTCCTCTTCATCATCTTTTGAACGGCAACTACACAAATTCTAGGTGGCCTGTGTTTGTAGAGAACCAAGTTGATGTTCCTTTTGAAACTTTGCCCAGATCGCACCTTGCGTCAACAGCAACATTGGTGAACAGAATATGGAATAATCTTGTTAGTTTCACAGGAGGGGTATCCTGTTGTCTGCGGGTCACTATTATTAAAGCCTGCAATGGCAATATCTGGGAGTAACATCCTTCATTTTGGAATTTTAAAAGTTATAGCCTCTTTTCCTTTAAGAATAAACAGTATTTATACCTCCAGACTTATTAGGTATCAGAAAGACAGTTGTCTAAAAGCCTCTCCACAGTTACGGAGTCTGAACAGCCATGTTAGAGCCTGTGACTCATGCAATGAGGGGAGATCACTGCTACTGTGTCCTTCAGCCAACCAGAAGGAGTTGCTTAGCCTGGATGTATAAAAACACCAAGGCATTCTTCCTAAACTTTATCTGACTTTATTTGGTTCAGCTGATAGAAACGTCCTTGAAAATAGTTCTGATTTTGGAAGGCATTATCCTGAGTATTTTAGATACATTTTCTCCATTATCCTCTCACACCTCTGAGATACAGCTCTGTACCTCACTTTTCTCTCTTTATTTGGGTTGCTATTACATGCTCGGCTGTGTTCACATGGATTAAGTGAGAATCATACCCATGTTAAGTCAATTATTGTTTTGTTATTACTATTTTTGGTTTTAGGTTTTCAGTACAAATTTAAAATTATTTAATGATTTTAAAAGATTTATTTTTATGTGTGTGCACATGTGTGTGTCTGTGTGTATACCTGTAGAGGCTAGAAGCGGTGGTTCTGAACCACCCTACATGGGTGCTGGGAACCTACCTCGGGTCCTCTAGAAAAGCAGCAAGTGCTTTTAACTGCTAGCTAGGCTGTCGCTTCAGCCTCCCACAGTATTTATCCTCACTGTCAGTAGTGTGTGTGTTCTCTCTTTCCACTTTTACATTGGCTCTAGGGATCTAACCCAGGTTGCTAGGCTCATGTAGCAAGTGCCTTTACCCTCTCAGCCATCTCACCAGCCTCACAATACTTCTCTCATTCTCTCTCTCTCTCTCTCTCTTTATGGCTCAAGAACATAAAAAGATATTAAGTAGCAAAAAGTCTCACTCTATATAATGTAATTATGTATTTCTCTCCTTTTATACACAATGTTGTGTCTGTGTGTCTTTTTGATGGTAGAGTGGATCCTCCAGCCTTGTGTGTGGGAATAGTAAATGGTGCTCTGTGGACAAAGCTGCAACTTATGCCTAATTAGGGAATAAGTCTGAGTCGGCACCCAAAGAGCCTCTTATCCCTTTACATAGCTACGGAGTATTCTATTGTGTCTAGGCAATGTAACTTATTTAACCAGTTTCCTGTTGATTGAGGTTTGAGCTGTTTCTAGTCTTTCGTCATTACAGATAGTGTTGTGATGAATAATCTTAGATAGCTTGTACATATGCAATTATAAATGTAGGATAAAATTCAAAAATAAGAATTTCGGGGCTGGAGGGGATGTGCATTTGTCATTTTTGTAAGCATTACCAAATTGCTGTCTACAGGGGCTGCCTGATCTTCATAGTTTTGCCATGGAATTTATCAAATGTTTGTATTTTTGCCAGTCTAGCAAGAAAAATTAGTCTATGTAATTTAAATTTATATTTCTATTATGAGTGAAGTTGGCTTCCTTTTAACTTAAGAACAAATTTGTGAACTTCCTAGATATACAGGGTTCCTGAAGGTTTTCTTTCCTCTAGATACTCTTTATATATGAGGCAGATTAGCTGAGTGTATTGGGTCTTTGCTCATGGATTTATTTTTTGATCTATTATACATTAATATTTTTGTAGTAAAATATTATTTTCCTTATAGCTTCTATATTTTGTGTTAATTAACGTAAAAGGTTTATCAAATGTTTTGTTTATTTAAGTTTATTCCTATATATTTTTCTGCTGTTAAAAATAGGCTCTTTGTCTTTTAAGTTTTTTGTATGTGTTCCTTTTCTTAACCAGTTTTTACTAGTATTTTTAAAAATGTGTTTTTGTAGGATTTTAATATACTATGTATAGGAATACTGTTAGCATGTAGCAATATACAGCAGAAAGCAGTGGCATTTTGCCTCTTTCCTTATCTGTGTCCCTGTGCCTACTGCTTGTTGGTGATGATAAACATCCACCACCATCAGGTGACCTACAAGTTGGCATGTAGCGAATGTTAATTCTCTAAGTTACAACATGTAAACATCTCAGTAATGAAGCTAGCCAGTACTATGCCAGGCAGAGAGCATTGTGATAAGGGCCTAGATAGCAATGTCCTCTGAAGCCTTCTGTGTGGTACTTTCCACAGTGCTCATGAGAGGCTCTGTGAAGTAGGCATTTGTTTGTTGCTGCTTTAAAGGTTGTTGTTGGAAAAATATCATATGGGATGTGAGCTTTGAGTGATTGGATTTTTTTTTTTTAACGTTTGAAATCACTTGGTATTTGTTGTTTTCCTCTGTGGAAGCATCTCCTGCTTGACAGTAAACAGAAGATACACATTTGTTTTCTACTGTAAACAAGTTGCCTTTCATTTAGTATAGATTAACATCCATCCATCCATCCATCCATCCATCCATCCATCCATCCATCCGTCTGTGATTTTTTGAGATAGTGTTTCTCTGTGTGTAGCCCTGGCTGTCCTGGAATCACTCTGTAGATTAGGCTGGCCTAGAACTCACAGGGATCTGCTTGCCTTAGCCTCCCAAGTGCTGAGTGCTGGGATTAAAGGCATTTGCCATCACTAGCCAGCTAGATAAACATTTTAATTATCAATTGAAATTAGTTTAAGGATTTTTAGAACTTCAGTTAAATGTAAGATTATTCTTTTGTTGTTATTGTCATCCTCTTTCCCTCCCTCATTCTGGGTCTTGACCCTATCAGGAGTCTACTATTGAGCTGTACTTCCAGCCCAGCACAATTGGTTGCCTAGAATGCAGGGACTTCTTTGGAATTATCTTGCAGGGTTGCTTCATACTCATCAGTGAAAAAAATGATTCACTTGTAAATATTTTTGTTTAAAAAATGTGCTTAGAGGTGTTGAATAGCTATAGAAACATGTTTTAAAAATACATACAGTATAAATAGTCCTACAATAATCACTCATCTATCTTCTGACCACTGTGAGAGAAAGAATATTACTTTTGAAGGCCCCTCTGGCTCCTTTTCCACTTATAGCTGTCTTTAGCTCCCTTGCTGCTTATGCTTTTATTACCAGGTATTTGTATCCCTGAACAGTTCTCCAACATTTACCTAAATAATTATGCTAGGAGTATGCTCATGTAGCTTTTTTCTGGCAGTATGGTGGTCCAGAGATCCATATGTACAGCAGTAGTTTATTCATTCTCATTGTTCTCTGCACTTACTGCAGGATATTTATGCATCTCACTGTTGGACACCTGGGCTGTTTCCAGATAATAATTACTGGAAGCAACACGTTTATAGACGTGTCACATGGGTAAGAATTAATAGAAGCAGAGGCTCACAAACATTTGGACCACAAAGTCACATATGAAAAATATATTTTATGTCCTGTTTTACTATTTTGTATAATATATATATGTGTGTGTGTGTGTGTGTGATAAACAGAAACAAAAATTTTAAGGAAGAATATTTATCCTTATTAATTGGAAATGCACACTGAGTTTTAAAATTTGTTAATCTTTTATTTAAAAATTGTTGGTGGGGCTGGCAGGATGATTCAGGGAGGAAAAGCATTTGCCCCCAAGCCTGATGACCTGAGCTTGATTCTTAGAACCCATGTAGCCGAAGAAAAAAGTTAGAGAACTGCGCCCCTCAAGCTGACCACTGACCTCCATTTATGCTTTGGTGCAAGTGTATCCTCAGATACTGCATGTCTGTTGTGCACAAATGTATGTGCAGATAAAACATCTAAACACATAAAAATAAATCTCTTAATTTTTTAAACAAAAAATTTACATAGGTTTTTGAAGATAATTATCTTTACCAGTTTGAACATGCTCACCTCTTCATTTAAGGAATTTATAAAGTCTTTTATAACGTTACGTGATTTTTCTTCATGGAAGCCTTAATATATTTTTTTAAATTTGATTTATATATACCACCCATCCACACATAGACACACATATCATAAATATTTCTTTTGAGATAGAGTTTTGCTAGGTAGGCCAGGTTGGGTTAAAACTCTTGAGCCTCCAGCTTAACCCTCCTAAGTGCCACAATTATAGGCGATGGACACCATGCTCAGCTTGTTAGTATTATATTATTTTCTTAGTAGCTTCAGATTCAGTGTGACTTCCTGTTCGTTGCTAATGCATAGAAATGCAGTTGTTATTTTCCACATTGATTTAGCTTCAAGACCTTAATAAACTCTTTAATGCTTTTAATTTTTCCATATTTTATTTTTTCTGGAATCAGCCATTTTTAAATAATGATAGCTATTCTTCCCACCCCAATCTTGTACTTGTATATCTTTTTCTTGCTTTGCAGAGCTGGCCGAGCACTCCAAAACTGCACTGAAAAGAGACACATTGAATATATATTTTTTTAAGATTTATTTATTATAAATATATGCTTGCTTGCCAGAAGAGGGCACCAGAACTCATTATAGATGGTTGTGAGCCACCAGGTGGTTGCTGGGAATCGAACTCAAAGGACCTTTGAAAGAGCAGCTGATGCTCTTAACCTCTGAGCCACCTCTCCAGCCTGAATGTTTAATTATTAACTCCAGTGTTTGCTATTTTGGTGGACGGTCCATGTTGAGTTAAGGAAAATCCTTTGAGTTTCTAGTTTACCCATTAATAATTACTTTTAAAGCCATGAGTGAATTTTGAATGTGTTGAGTGCTATTCCAGTATTTGTGTAGGTTATATTGTGTAGACTTTTCTTCTTTCATCTCTTAATATGATTGATTACATTATTTCATTTTCTTGTATTAAAACAGCACTGTAATTGGTGAGATAAACTGAACCTTGGTCATTAAGTATCCTAGTTTTATATAAAGTGGTCTTGGTTACTTTTACTCCTCTACTTCCCCCCATCTCTACCCAGGGTCTTGATTTGTAGCTTAGCTGTCCTCAAACTTGCCATCTTCCTTCTGAATACTGGGACGATTTGGTGGTATGTTCTTTAAAACGTAAGTTCTTTGTTCTCAGGAATATTTGACATATAATTATTTGTACGCTTAGGTTTGAGCCAGGTATAATAGCATACAACTGTAGTTAAAGCTATATAGAGAAGTTAAGGGGATCCCTTGAGCTGAGGAATTGAGACCAGCTGGAGGTAAGTCTCAAAGAAAAGGAGGAAGGGACGGGAAACCAAAAGCAAAATCAGGTAGGGAAAGAAATACCCATGGTGCAATCACAGGAAGATTTCTGGGGAGCAGTGTGAGGCTCAGGTGAGGGACCCTGGTCTCCATATTCTGGTGTCTGACCTAACTTTGGGTGTTACTTACACTAAGAAGGATGTAAGACTTTGGTCAGGTTGGTTTTGTTAGCCAGCTCAATTCTAGGAAAGGACTAGCAGCCAACAGCTGTCAGCCAGCATCGTTCCTGGCACTTAGGAGATGTGCCTTCATTCCCAAAGAGTCTGGATGGTAAAACAGCATCTATGCCTGTCCACTCTTAAATGCTGCTTGAGTTTACTTTTCTCATATTTTCTTAGACCACACTTTCAGGCCTGTATATCAGGCCTTATTTTAGAGGTGTATGTGAAACTTATAAGTAAATCTAGTAGAAAGAACAGCAGTTTCCATTTCTGTAGCTGACCTTGAAGAGCACAGCTGATAATCATTTCTCTTCAAGTGTCTATTCTGGTCCTTGTAACCTTGGCTAGCACTTTTGCTGGTCCAGGATGCTCTTGTGGCAAAATGACCTTATCCTTTTTTCCTTGATGATCTAAGTCTCTGTTTGCTTTGCTCTGGCTGTGGCTGCTTCATTTGCACATTTACCATAATAATTAGGTAAAGGGTAATAAAACTTGCCCTCTTCTCAAGTACTGATGAGATTTCTATGTTCTTTTCTACCTCAGTTGTGTATTGGGAGTCCTGTGTTCTCTTATGAGTCATTTCCTCCTGTCAGGATAGTGGTTCCTCTTTCGCCTGTGGTCCCTTGTCATGAAGAGCTTGGGCAGCTGCAGTTACTTTAACATTTATTGGAGCTCTTGCTGTGTCTCCTAGAGGAAGACTATTATCCCCTTGGAAACCAGGCTCCTGCCATCAAAGGGCCCCAGGGTATAGGAACAAGAAACACAGATGCCTTAAGTGGGTCATAGGGAGTGATAGTGAGTGGGACCATTCTTTCTTTTCTCTCAGCTCCTAGAATTACATATTCTGTCTCCTGGAAACATAGTATGTAATTGTTGATTTTTAGGCTAACCTGTTGCCGCCTGGCCTCGAAGGGTGTTGTTTCTGAACTAGGGTCATATCTTTATCTTTAAAGGGTTGTTCAGTCTCTCTCTCGGGTACCCAGCTTTTGGGTAGTATAGGTGTGTTATGTCAAGAGGATTCCCCACCTGTATGCTTCTCCATGTCTTTCTTGGTCTTCAGAGTTCTTTTAGCTACACTCCTGGTAAAGAATTTCAAGACAGTGTTGTTTGTTTAAGCATTTCTGTCAGAAAGGTAAATCAGTGTTTGAATATGTATCAGCGGGCATGGGAGTCAGCACCATCAGCTTGTCGCCAACAAACTGGTTGATCTACCGGAGAGATTGTACAGCGCTGAGGAATCAATATTGGTTTCTGTTGCTGGGAGGGTAGGCATTTGATAGTGGGAAATGGCAGTATTGACTGTGGTGAGAGAACATGTTGGTAGCCCATGGATAGCCCATCCTTTCTACCTCAGACGATATTGTGTGCCCAGTGTGCCAGCACTGGGCGGTCTGTGCAGAGGGTAGCTGAAGTTAGGTGAAATTCATTTTGAGGTCCCAAGACCACTCATCAGTTCACTGATTTGCTGGAAGGACTCAGGACCCAGCACCTATCACCCTCAAGTCTTTGTTGCAACACAGTGAAAGAATGCGCAGCACCATGGGGGGAGGGACAGGATGCCCAAAGTAGTCTAGACAAAGCCAGGTGCTGTCTACTTCTCTGAGCAGACAGAGAGTGATGTTTCTTAAAGATAGTTGGCTGGTTTTGGAGTACTGTCTGCAGTTGAGGAACATGGCATCCCTGCTCCTTTGGGTCAAAAAGAGTTCCCTTTTTCTGTGCCCAAGGATGCTTATCCTCTTCCACAGGGACTGCAAGGATAGGTAGGTATTCACATTGTCCCCAATTCAAAAAGTAACCAGAGTTCTACAAGTACCTTATTGAAAAAGAGGCACAGATAGCTTTCTGGTGGGACACATAAAGTCACCAGGGATGCAGAGATACATAACTGCTGCCATTCCTTAGGAAGTAAAGCTGAGGCTTTCCTCCCGTGCTTTGCTGCAGCTGGCCAAAATCTAATTCTCTGCAACCGCTTAGTTGGGCATCTTATCGGGTACAGGAGGGCTTACATTGCCTTCGTCCATTCTAACCTTTCGCTCTTTGTTTTTCAAATGTCCAGAGAGAAGCAACGTACATCTTAATCATTGTCTTTGTGTATTTCTCTTGGCACTACTATTGTCACTTTGGTTTTCAGTAGAGGAAATTGGCTTGTTGAAACGTTTGTCTTAATCCTCTATGGAAATATCAGTTTACAGGAAGGTTAAAGCAGCTCGTTTGGGTTCCTCCCAGTGTCTCTGCTGCAATTGTTGCAAAGGAAACCCCAGGGAAGCCCCTGAGCAGGGCTTCAGGAGAGCAGGGGCTGTGAGACGCCAGCACTGCTGATGCTTTATCAGGTGCTGTCTGCAGAGCAGAAGGAATGGTTTGCATGTAGTGTCTGTGCTTTCCAGTCGAGCAGACATCTCCTTTATCTTTGTTGGGGGAGGGTTGCGTACCTCAGAGGCAGCCCAAGAATCCTTATATTCGAGTATGATTGCTTTTAGTATCTTACATTGGCGTTGAAAGCTTGATGTTGGTTTTGTCTGATTCGAATTCTTACTGCCCTTTGTTTGGGACAGGGTCTCACTGTGTAGTTGTGCCTGGCCTAGAGCTCACTGTGTAGAACAGACTAGGCTTGAACTGAGTTAAATGTCCCACCACTCCCAGCTTCCTAGTGTCAGTGCCATTTTCCTCTCTTTTTTTACCCTGTATATCAAAGGATTCAGGAAGTAAGTGAGGAAAGCACAAATAGAAAACCAGACAAGAAACTTTGCTGCCTTTGTCATAGCCAAAAGAGTTGCCTGAGGCATTTTGGGAGCACAGCAGCTATTTGGTGAAAACTTTAGGCTTTTTCTTGGGAACTGTTTTTGTTGTTGTTGTTGTTGGTGGTGGTGGTGGTGGTGGTGGTGGTGGTTTTTTCTGAATAGCACTGTGGCCAGAGAGGAGCATTATACTAGAGTGACCCAGCTGCAGTGGGACTATTGCTTGTGTTGTTCTGTCACTCACTGCTGGTGCTGTCTGAAACCTTGCCCTCCCTGAGGCCTACTAATACCTCTGCAAAAGACTCACAAGAGCCAAAGACTGGTTTGTAAGTCATTTGCTGTTTGTCTTCACACAGCTTTATTAAAGTAGTTAGTTCCAGGCTTGCACCTCACCTTTACCATCGGTTACCTTAGGCAGGTTACTTCGTTTCTACTAGCTTCCTTGCCAAGTAGGAAGAGTGTGACTCTACCTCAGTGAGCTATTTTGAGATTTTTTACATAGTCTTGTGTATGTCATTCACGGGATAGTAGGACCCATAGCAGTGTTTAATAAACAGCTACTGTATTGTTATAAGCAGAAACAGGCTTTTAAGAACATCTTTGTATATTGGCTATCTTTCTTTGATAGGAGTGAAATTCATTCTGCTTTTGAGAATTTTCATCATTCCTACAGCTCACTCATAATAAGTGATTGTCTCAGTCTCTGTAATATTGCCATATGAAATTTCAGTCTTTGTAAGTCATAAATGATTGAATGCCAGCAGTTTTGTGTGATTCAACTTAATAATCTAGATGCTGTTGAGTGTCTGCTGCCTGCTACAATGTGTTTATGCTTTTCTCTCTCGTACTGGTGTCCCTGTGCCACATGCACTGTTGTTCATACCATTTGTGAATGGGGAAACTGAGGATTAGGAGGGCAGACAGACTGTCCTTAGGCTATATACTAGTAAGTAGTGAAGCCAGAGTTCTAAGGCAAGTCTGTTGAATCCCAAGCCGGGTCAGCACCTTTTCAGTTTCTGTACCATGGAGAGTCTCACAAGCATCTTCCTCTCTGTCCAGAGTTAGACACTTGTTTCTTTCGCTTCTGTTGCAGATGACCTGGGTTTGTCTGGCTGTCTGAAGCACAGCATCTGCAGGCATATGTTCAGTCTGCTTGGGTCTTTCTTCAAGCGGGTTCTCACTGACTCAGGAGATTCTCATGGCTGCTGCTTTTAGCATCTTCAGGAATGTACTGGGACTGTGTCTCAGTTTCCTTGGAATTACTAAGGATAGATGCAAAATCCCGTACAGGAGGGTTGGGGCAGGGGAGGGCTTAAGAATCTTCTGGGTCTGCCTTGGTTCAGGGCAGGTCTTTCCTCCTGCCCATCACTTCCTCCTCTCATGTTTCGAAATGCTGCTAAAAAAGCCAAGGAGGAGTGCAGCCCTTTTGATAGGGTAGTGTGCATTTCCTAGTGAAGGCTTCCTTTCTCCCTCTGTAATGAATTTTAAGATTGGAAGCCTCTCACTATATTTACTGAAGGAAATCAGGTTCTTGATAAATTCCTGTTTGATTTTCTTTTCTGGCCCTAAAAAGTATTTCTCAGTTTAATTTGCTTTCAGAAGAATTATTATCTTTAAAAATATGCTACTAAAACAACTATGGTTGAATTCCAGTCAATCTCAAAATAGAGTGACCTCATTCTTTAATAGAACTTGTAAGTAATTGCTTAATATCCGAATTCAAGATTCATGGTTTGGGAAAACTGCCTTGACCTCGAAGTCTCCCCAGGTAGGCGCCATCTCCCCAGCTCCTTCGCCTGCTCCTGAGCAGTGCTGGTGAAGCCTCTTGTGTTTGCAGCTGAGTCCTTTGTTGTCTCATTGTTTCCTTTAGGGTAAAAGAATAATTAAGGGGAACATCTTTTCTGAGCAGCTGGAGCCAAATTCCAGCTGACTACAGCACCTGCAAAGATGGCACCTCTGCCTCTGGGTGGCAGGGTGGGATGCCAGCCGTGAGTCACAACAATGGGCACCAAAGTGCAGTGACGTGGACATGCTGCACAGCTCCTGCCCTTCTGTGAGCTTCACATGGCAGGAATACCACTGAATGCAAAGTGTCTGTTTTAGACTAATTAGTGGGATGATTTGTGAAATGGTGGCTATTTATTTAATTAATCACTAGCACAAAGCCATAAAACCCATATTTTAAAAATCCCTGTTAGTTTGCCATGTGGTTAATAGATTGGAGCACATTAAAAAGTGACATGGTGATGTATTAGAAATGTTCCACCTAAGATTCCTTCAGGAAGGAGCAGAAGCTGTCTGTGTCAGATGCTGAGATGGAACCTGTGAGGATTGACCTTCTGAGGTTCAGACGTTGGTAACAGCATTTGTCTGTTAAATAGCATCTGGATTAGAATAGCTCTTCCTGGAATATTCCAAACAAAAGAATTTTGTAAAATAACTCAAAAATTTGGAGTGAAGTTAATTTTGTAATGTTTCTCAATAATAAGGACCCAAAATTTTCTATAAATACTCTATTGTCCAAGCATAGGAATATACCTTATAATATTGGTCTTTTGTTTCTATTTGTGGGTAAAGAGGCTACTTAAATAACAGGATACTAAATGCAAAACATTTTTGTTGTAGCTGTCGGGCTGCATTGTTTGACTCTGGTATTGTTTTCTGTCAAATGGGAGCAAGGATAATTGTACTTGCTCAGTCTCAGCTCAGGTGCATTGTTCAAGAGATGACACTGGCATTAAAAATGAGAATAAATGACTTTAATTGTAAGAAACAATGGGTTGCCTTTATATACTCAAAGTTCTAGTTGATTTTTACTATCAACTAGACCCAAACAAGCACACAAACACATTAAATAGTATTTGAACCTAAGTGTGGCATCTGTGCTTAATGAAACACTAAGTGTTTCATTCCTGTTCACATACAGATTATTGAAGCAGTCAGGATTAGAATGCTGTGCAATATGTCAGGGCCATGGGCTCAGTCCTCAGCACCGGGGAGTAAAATCAAAGTGATCAGTGTTCCTGCTAAGAAGCAAGCTTACCTACAGTGAAGTCTGTTCCATGAAGTCCTGCAGTTGTGTGTTAGAATGTGCAGCTCCAGGGATGTCTGTAGAGGAAACTGACTGTCCAGCTCTTGGGCCGGTGCTTCTCTGTATGTTGCATAATTCCCTGCTCTGTGAGAAGGGGAGCTGGAATAAAACATGAGTATGTTAATACAGCCTGGAGCCGATGTGGTGATGATGATTACAATACAGAGAAAGCATTTCTCATAACCGCTATTGCCTACTGGAGCTTTTGAAACATCTGGACTTTTAATTGAAAAATAGTATGGTGCTGTGCAAGGCAGACATGCTAAGTGAAGTCACTCATTTAGAATACAAAAATATGGATAAAGTGTTTTAGTTACAGTGTATTTAAGTATTCATACTTTGTTATGCTTTATATAACAGGGAGTTAGTGGGTTAAATTTTCATAAATAGAGACAGTCTAAAATGAGATAAATTAAGTGAAAGCATTAGTAGAATTTTTCCATTGAAACCAGTGAACAGTCTGCTCCAGAAGGGTGTGTACTTTTACATCAGTTGGGACCTTTTAAAGAAGCAAAGACTTCAGGTGTTAGGTTTTGGTTTTGTGTTTTAAAAGAAGTAGCCTCAAGTTGAGTTGTTAACACTTAATACTGTTAGATTCCTTTCCTTTTATTGCAATCATATCTTGGGTTTTTTTTTTTTTTTTTGTTCTGTTTTCTTAAAAAAAATGTTTCCTGCCATAATGGTAAATGGTTCTAATGGCAGCATTATTGCCCAATAAACCAAAGCCTTCTCCACCTCTGGGGCAGGTTATCAGAGTCTGCCCAGGAGAGCAGAAGAGCTGGTGAAGGGCGTGCAATTAACCTTTGTCCTGCCTTCCAGCAGGGGAACTGACCCAGCAGCCTTCCGAGGAAATCCAATTTAATTTAAAATGAATTTGAAAAGACAAATTAGCCATATCTATTTTAATAAGATAAAAATCCAACTCTGCCAGTGTCTGGTTTAGTTAGGACCTCAAAGGAGATCAGACTGACTGGGCCTCAGGATGAACATGAAGAAATAAATGCCAGGGGGCTCAGATAGACACTCTGGAGACCCAAGTGCACCAGTTACTCTTCAGTGTCTGCAAGCAAGCAAGTCTAGGCTGCCCCTTGCTGCTGAGGATTGCAACCTGAGAAGCACTGTGGCCTCTCCCAAGTGTCTAGCCTGGGTAGAGGGGATGCCATATGCTGCTGGCCCTCCCCTCTAGAGGCCAAATTGTTATTTTCCTCCCTGGATAAGAACACGATGAGGTACTGCCACCTGAGTACCAGACTTACTAACACAAAGACCTCACAATTTCAGATTTTGTCTTTTTGTCCTAGAGTGGCTATCCCTGTAGCCTGTGAGTTAATATTGACTGCTGCTTCTAAAAACTGAAAAGTGTACTACCAGCTTTTTAAGGAGCCATATGGTTTTTTGCGTTTAGCCCTGGAAACATGGGGTTACCAAGCTCCTCTGTGTGCCCAACAGCAAGGAGACCTGAGGCCTCTCCACTTTGAGGCAGCCCTTCCTCTGTCACTCTTCCTCCCTTTCCAATGGCAACCCCTAGTTTTGAAGATGGGGCTGCAGCATTTGTACCCTTTGCTAGATATTTTGTGCTTCAGTTGTGAGATTCACCCAGGTATAGGGTGAATATGCTCTGGGAAGGAGGACTTAACACAGTCTCCTCTGGAATTTGGAGCAGCCTACATAACAATAGTCCTCAACTCCAAGACAGTCTTCAGTGGACTTTGGAGGGAATTAAATGAGATAATGTATGGCAAATACTGGGACTCTGGAGAGATGCCCAGTAGGTGGTGGTGAGCGGTGGCAGAGAGCTAGAGGAGAGCACAAAGGTCTGTACACAGTAAGGTCTGAATCCTTACTACCAGCCTGGTGGCTGACTCAGTTTGTGCATTCCCTGATTTCACAGAGTGGCAGGCAGGCAGAGTGTCTTACTGCTTATTTTTGTTATTTGGAGACAGAGTCTACACAGTAGATGTGTAGACTGGGAGGCCTGGAATTCACTGTAGAGGCCACCTGGCCT
Source organism: Meriones unguiculatus (assembly GCF_030254825.1). Taxonomy (NCBI): domain Eukaryota; kingdom Metazoa; phylum Chordata; class Mammalia; order Rodentia; family Muridae; genus Meriones; species Meriones unguiculatus. The sequence continues at coordinate 76,904,898 of NC_083356.1, forward strand.
CAAACTTGCAGTGATCCTCCTGCCTCTGCCTCCACACTAGCACATTTGTTTATCTTCCAAGTGCTCAGGACTAACTGTCTTTAGTGCTCATGGACCCTACTCTCCCCTTACTTTTAAAAATGAAGTTTCCTTCTCTTGCTCCTTTTCCCTTAGTTTCTGCCCAGGAGGCTGGTGAAGGCGTAGTAGAGTTTTAGATACTGCTTTGCAGTTACAAAGTTTATGTATAACTCCAAGCAATTCTTTTAGCCTTATTCTAGATATACAATAATAATTTGCTTTCTCTCTCTCTTCTAATTCTATTTCTGTGCATTTACAGAGTGTTAAATGAAAATCTTCAATTGACCATTTGTGTTTGTATTTTCCTATGGAAAAAGTATAGTGTGTTTTGGTTGACGAGTTGTAGGTTCTTTGTGTGACTTTTTTTTTTTTTTTAAAGACAGAGCAGACCTACCCAGATCTCACGTATGCATTTTGTAGATGAAAGTAAATGTCATGATTGGAGAAATGTAAGGCTATTTATTTCCATTTTGTCTGAAGTTTTTACATTGTTTGCTAGGAGGTGCGTTGGGGACTTGAATTAATTATAATTACTGAAGAGACATACAGTGATTGAGCAAATAAAGTAGTAAGCTCATTTATGTCAGGGCTGTCTAATTATAGCCCAACTTTGAATAAGCAGTATGTGCCTGAAAGATTAATTTTAAAAGGTTTTTAGGACTTACTAAATAATGATTCAGTTAAATGTTTGAATTCTATCATTGAAGAACATCAAGTATTAAAGTGATGAAGCAGGCATGAGTCTAACGCTGCACAAAAATGTGTTGATCTTCAAGACCAGTAAAATCAAGGAAACAATATAATTTTAAAGTGAAGACTTACATTAAAGAATTTTATAATGTTTAATCAACTGAAAACTCTACAAGGAAAAAAATACATCTTGATTATTTCCTTCACTGTCTTTGCATTTCTGCTCAGAAATGTTTCACTGTCTCTGAAATACAGTTGTCCCTGGGGTAATTGGGAGGGTTGTGTCAAAGTTCCCCTGTAGTTGAGGACTGTGGTGATGGCCAGTTATAACCTTGCCAGATCTCCATAATGGAGCCAAGTGTGCGTTCTCTGTTAAGCTTTAATATTGAAAGTTGGGGTTAAATCTTAAAAAGGTTCATTATACTATGAAAATTGATAGTTTAAAACATGTAACTCTTCTTTATGGTCTTAAAAAAACTATTTTTACTTTTAAAGCTTATTGATTTTATAATATATATGATTTAATAATAACGAGGTCTCTAAACTTATGCTAGGTGGTGGGGCTTAGTTCATGCAAATTACCTTTCTGTGATATTATCATCATTATGGAAGCCATTGTTTATATAATTAAGTGCAAAGTACTGTGTAGCATTTAATGATCAAAGAATCCCACAATGGCTATGAAAATTCAAAACGGACACTTTCCAGGCTGTAAAGATGACTTTAAGATTGCTGATTGCACTTGTGTGAGCACACATCCTAGGACATGCTGTCATCATTTCTTGTCAGATGAGAGCAGAATGCCATGGCTTTTCTTCACAGATGACTGAGAGGGAAACCTTTTCCCTGTTGCCTGTGCCTCCCTTTGGGTAGGGGATCCTTTGTCCAAAAATCTGCTTGGCCTGAGCAGCAGCTTAGACCACAATAAGAAGGGTCACTGACTGTTAGAGTTGCAGGAGCAGAGCTCCTTCAGGAGAGATGCCAGGCATCAACTCAAGGCCTCTGCACAGAGCTCTACTCCAGCTTCAGAAAGCCCTGGCACAGGCTTCACTTTTGCTTTAGGCTGCGTTATTTTAAAATAGATGTTCTCATCTGTACTTTACAACTGAGGAAACTTGACTTTGAGAGACTTGCATGTAGTTGCACAGCTCAAAGCTGCCAGGCCCAAAGTCCAAACCAGTCCTTTTGCCTCTGCACTGAGGGGCCTAGCACCGTAGACAGGATGATTCCAGCAGTAGCATGGTAGACATTGATGCTATCAGGAAGTGGGTTCTGTATTAAGCTTGAGGAAAATGACTGCCATTCCTGTTACAGTGTGAATAGCCTTTCAGTTTATCTCTCATGCTTCCCCCAATCATTGTAAAATGTTTAACCTATATTTGAAAATGAATGGCTGCTATTTTTTCCACTTGATATATATTTTTTAATTTGTGTTTTATTGTCCTTTAATCCCAGTACTTCAGAAGCAGAAGTAGGCAGATCTCTGTGAGCTTGAGGGCGGCTGGTCTAGATAGCTAGCTCCAGGCTAGCTAGGCCTACATAATAAGACCTTGTCTAGAAAAACAAAAAACAAAAACAAAAAACAAACTATTATTTTTATTGTTGTTGTTGTTATGTGTTGTGGGGATTCCGTGGGTGTCACAGCATGTGTATGAAGGTCGGAGGACAACTTCCAGGAATTGGTTCTGTCCCTCAGTCATAGTTCCCAGGATCAAAGAGGCAGGTTGTCAGGTTATGAAACAAGCACCTGTTCCCATTGAGTTATCTCACTGGCCCTCATTTGCTAATTTAAGAAGTTATTTGAGTTCATCGCTCAAACCACATGGTATAACTCAACATTTTTAAAACAGTAGTGCTACCCGTGCCCCTCAGGATCAGAGCATCAGAATATTTTCAGTAGAGAATATTTTTCCTGAGAGCAACAACCTCCTAGTTCCCTCTAGTACTATCAATTGACATTTGTTATAATGTTACAGTTTTTCTGTCTGTCTTGTCCTCTTAGAAGGGTTGCAGTTTGCTGTCCTCTACAGCAAACTCTGGTAGCAGCTCTGGTAGCACTGGGATTTTTGTTTGGTTTGGTTTTGTGTTTTGAGTTTTGGTCATAGGTGTGGAAAGGTTGGGGGATGGTGTAAAGCAGGAGTACATTTGTTCAGATGTCATTAGGCTAGAACTAAGATCAGTGGGCAAACTCTGCAGCAAGATTTTATCCAATAGAAACATTTAGACATCAACACTGTCCCTGGAGTGAGGCAGGGGGCTTAATGTAGCAGGTGGCAGGGCCACATCAGTGTAGGTCTTCAGGAGAGGCTGTGGGGTACCATGTTTTAAGAGCATATTAAAGGGGGATGCCCAGAAGGTGTCTAAGAGTTTCAAGTCAATAAAAAAACTTTTAAATCTGTGATTATAAAGTAAGAAAACATACAGCAAACATAGTGGACAGTGAGCATTTTGTGAACCTTTACTGTGGGTCAGACAGAGAAGCGAATCCTTTTATGTGTAATCTTATCAGGCCCTCTCTACAACCCCATGAGGGAGGACTGTTACTATCCATGCTTTTAAAATCCTGTGTGTGTATGTTGTGTGTTCTCCTGCACAGGTTGACTCAGGTTCCTTCCTCTGTTGCCTTTCATTTTATTTACTTTTTTAATGAATGATTTTCTTGAGACAGCTTTCTCCCTAAACACGGTACTCAGCAGTGGCTGGTTAGCTGGCCATGTGGCGCTATGCCATTATGCCCTTTCTGTTGCTGTTTATGTACAGTGGGGTCCCACTCTATAGCTTTGGATAACCTGGAGCTTGCTTGTAGACCAGACTGGTCTTGGACTCGCAGAGGAGCTGCCTGCTTTTGTCTCCCAAGTGCAGGGATTAAAGCTGTGTGCCACCACACCTGGCCCAGTGCCTAGCTTCTTACATGGGTTCTGGACATCCAAACTCAGGTCCTCATTTTTTGTGGATGAGGAAGTCATGACCTAAAAAGCTTAAGTTGCTGAAGGTCAGATTGTATTGGCGTTGTGCGCAGGTGTGAGTTACAGCCCGTGCTCTTCACCTCCACACTGTGCTGCTTCCCAGCTCCTGTTTCCATGGCAAGGATCCGAGAAGGACCCAGATCAGAACCTGACTTCTTAAAGAAGGAATGACAGTTGACGTTTTTGATAATAAAAGCTTGATGGAACCAAGGTTGCTGATTCAGAGGGAATTAATGAGATTTTGTCAATTTTATTTTAAGCTTGTCAGAAAATACAGTGTCCAGTGACAAACTGTAGAAATGTTTTTGACAAATTAACTTGACTTCAGGTGCCAGATCAGGGAAATGTTAATTTAATAGCCTTTAAGCGGTCCAGATTTATTGAGGGTTAAGATAGCAGTACAAAGCCAACTTCATAGCTCTGAATGGATTTGTCATAGAATTTTATACAAAATCTATTCATATTCATTGCTACTATTTTGAATGTAAAAAAAAGTGTGTTCATTTTCTGAGCCCATTAAATTTTGGTGTTTGGAAGTTAACATCCATTATATAGAGCCTCTTTATTTCTCATAATTAGATAATCTGGCTTATGCTGGATTTTCTTTGAAAATACTACTTCTCTTCAAATAAAAGCCATTAAATATCCTCAGAGAAGTAAGCATTTGAGTGTACCAAATCTCACTTTGCTATCACCTCCTTGGCACCTAGAGAGCACACATCTCTGTCCTGGTTGAGGTTAGGGAGAAAGGTGTGAGTAGAAAGGCTGGGCAGCCATTGCTTACACACACCTTTCCTTTCACAGGCTACAAATAACCCGTTTATCAATTTGCATTGTTACTTTGACTAGATATGCTGATACATTTATTTCTGCATTAAAACTACATACAATGATCTGCTTATGCAGTTGTGACTAATAGAGTAATGTTGCCTGCTTTTTGTCTCTTTTAATTGCAGAAGCCAAGCTGCCTGTCCTTTCTGTTTCCTTTCTTTGCAGAGAAATTGAACACATAGCAACAGTTTGGAACTCTGTTACTCAATTTATTATTGGCAACATTGATGTTAAGTAGCCCTGCTAACTGAGCCTTATGTTCATAAGTCTTAGTTCAGTTGATTGGTTTGATATGGGTAGCTCCTACTTGAAAATCGTTTTAAGCAGGCATGTAGCACAAGCTTATAATCCTAGCAGGGTGCTGGAAGCAAAGGTAGGAAGATCACATGTTTGAGGGCAGCAAGCCTACATAGGAGGTTCCTAGCCAGGCACGGCTATATAGTGGAACCCTGTCTACAAAGGGAGTCAGGGGCCAGGCTCTCAAAGATAGCTTAACAGTTAAGAACACTGGCTACTCTACCAGAGGACCTAGGTTTGATTCCAAGTAGGTTCTATGTTGATCGGGCTGGCTTTGAACTTGCAGAGTTCTGCCTGCTTCTGTCTCCTTCGTGTTGGAATTAAAGGCGTGTGCCACACCTACTTTAACATAAAATTAATTTTCAAAAAGATTATTTGAAATTGAGCAGCATCTATTCTTTCTGCTTCCTTCATTTTGGGAACTATAAAGTATATAAATTAGTTTTCTGATAGGCAGTACATATATAGGTTATATATTTAGGCTATATATTATTTTAGTTAATGAGACACATGTAGGCAATAACACATTATATGAATGGACTAATACATCATGTTCAGTGTTGTATGTTTCAGTTAGTACATATTTACATTTTGTGTGATAAATTATTTAAAGCTGCATTTTTTTAGATCAGTAAAGCTAATTATTAGATTATTAATTGGATAGCATATGGTTCGTAATGTTGATATTCTCTTGATAAGCTTGAAAACACATTCAAGAGACTGAGCTTTTCCAGTGTAATGTAAGACTACAATAGACTGGAAAGACTGTTGTACATACAATAGTCTCATACATACAAAGACTTATATCCCTTGACCCAGTAATGTACACCTGGAATATGTGCGTATTTATATCAAAGAATGCTTCTGAGAATACAGCTTACAACAGTGAGATGTTAAAGATATTCAGCTCTGTAATCTGCAGTGTAATGAAGTATTTTAAATTATTATTCCTCACCTGCTATGTGTCAGATCCTGTGTTATATGTGCAAGAGACATTCAGAGAAGAGAGTGGCCTGGAGTAACAGAGGTAGCCAGTTTAGGTGGATAAGAAACCCTGGACTTCTGCTGTACTTCAGGCCCAAGGAACATACAGAAATTGGTGGGATGCAGTTGTTCTCTTCCTGTAATTCACAGGTGAATGGGTAAAGAAGAAAGGAGAGTTCTGTACAGAAAACAGTGAATTATAAGGTTGTAAAAATCAAGTTGCCAGGAAGCAGAGGAAAGGCAGTTATTTTGGACTTTCCTTTCTTGGAAGAGGAGATGTTTGAGTTAAAGGACAGAGGAAAGCCTGCATTCCTTGGTTAACAATTGTTTGTGGGTGTGATGTGTGTGAGACCGGTACCTTGTATTTGCTTATCCCTGTGAGAAAGTGGAGATTCTGGGAGGTGCAGTTACTTGTTGATGTCTAAGGTTAGCTGAGAGTCAGAGCCGGGACTCAGGGCTGGACACAGCTGATCCCGAGTCTGTACTCTGAATTGTTGCTCTGTGTGTTGTAGAAGTGAGGCATTGGTACTGATTGTCTGGGTTATTAGCTGCCATGCTGAGGCAGGAATGCAACCACCGAGTGGATAAAAACAGTGGGTTTCTGATTAGCGTTATCTGTGGTTTTAGGGAAACCTCATTATTGGCAGGAAAAGGGTAAGGTTGCGGAAAGGTGGGCTTTCTGAAGTAAAGACACTTGGAACACTGCTGAGAGATGATGCAACCTCATCAAAGCCAATGCCACAAGGAGAGGAAGAAAAAAGTTTGAGACATTTCAGGGCCAGTGGTGTCAAAGAGAGGGCAAGACAATTGTGGCAGTTCTTAGCCTGTGTGATCCAGTCACCTAGTAGGTGCAGAAAGCCACAGATTACAGGAGAGCTGACACAGAGAGAACTGGCTGAGGAAGCACAGGGGCTTTGCTTTCCTTCCCTGGTTTGGGTTGTTCTGGGGAGCATGGGTCAGCTTCACATTTGTTGACTGACAGTCATTATTTAAAAAATAAGATTACGTTACATATTTAGAACTCACTTGTTTATTTGTGTGTGCCACAGTGCTCTCGGGATAATTTCACAGAGACCATTCTTTTTTTACTAGGTGGGTACCAGTCATCAGGTTTTGACAGCAAGTACCTTTACCTGCTGAAATATCTCACCTGCTGGATTCATTGCTTTTTATTTCTCTTTAATAAAAATTATTTTAACTCAAAAAATTATTTAACCCTGGGCCTTGCCTCTGCTAGGGCAGTGCTACCATGGAGCTGTAGACCCAGCCCACATAATATGTCCCTGGTAAATATTTGCTCAATGCCCAAACATGGGCTGCATTTCCAAAATGGAGCTTCATGCCTTTAAGCCTTGATCAGAAGTTACTCTTGCTTTCTTTAGCTCCTTTGTTGTTGTTGTTATTGTTCGTAACTTTAGTATTTTGATTCTAATTGTAAACATAGTGTTCATTATAGAAAATATGAAGCAAAAGTTTAAAATCACTCATAAAATCACCATGTCTTGAGGAACCTCTGCCCCACCCGTTGTGCTGATTTTAAACACAACGAGTGGCTTCTCTGTAGATGCATAGTTCTCTGTCAGGAGCATGAATGTTTTCCTACTTGAGATGCCTTACCAACCTCTTCCAGTGTGACTGCCTTGGCCTTTCTTGGCAGCCTTTAGTTTTCCCTTCTTAGAGTGATCACTCCAGTGTAGTGTGGACCCCAGCAGGCCAGGAAACTGCAGAGGGTCTGCTCAGCACCACATTTATTAGACTTGATCTTCAGATCCCAGAATGTGTTATAGTGGGTATGTGTTGAATGCATGAGAGAAGAGAAGGATACAGCTGACCCTGGTCCCTGTGAAGCCCTCCCTTGTGCTCTAATTGTGGCTTCATTGCCCCAGTCCTGTACTGGGGAGCATACAAATTGCTGTGCAGTAAAGCTGTGTGACATGGTCTTTGTTTATTGCTAGTTGCTTTTTAATAGTTGGATGTTGGGCCTCTGGAATATTGCTTTCTTGATGTGTGATGAATACTTTTAATCCTTTGGTCACCTTATTTTTTTTTTTATAAGTTAATTACTTTCTATTATGTTGATGGATTGTTTTATGTTTTAGATGATTTTCTCTAAATCTTGCAACACAGGGACTCTCAGATCGAGCTCGCTGCCACCACCTGGAGCTTTTTCAGAAGCACTTCCTCATTAAAATAGATAATTTCAGGGTTTATACAAGGCACTTTCCCAAGATAGAATTGGGAAATTGAAATGATAAAGCACTTCACTCATTTACTAAGCATCTCTGTGTTTATTCTGATTTCATATGAAATGAGCAGGGTTAAGGGACATTAACACCTGCTGGGTCTCCTAACCAACAGTGACTGTCCTGCAGTTAGGATCAGAGGGTGTTCTGGGAGTCTTAATCCCTTACTATCTTCTTCCCTCAGATCTAGATCTGTCTGTAGGAGGCTGCTCAAGGTGGAGTTTTTCTTGTGTTTATGAGGACAGAGGGAAAGAAAGAAGGTGAACTGCAGAGAGTCGGGTTAGTGGCACTTGGACTGATGAAGAGATATTCAGAACAGTGGTTTTGAAGTCATTGTGGCTCAGGTTGAGCTATGGTTCTTCCATGTGTCTGTGATACATTGAGTAGGACACTATCCTCAGAAGCCTGAGTTTTCTCTGCTGGGATATAAGGGTAGAGATCTCAGAGTTAAGCTGAGAAATAATGAGATAGAGCCAAAGTGATAAAGAAATGTCTGTTCTTACTAGTATAATCAAGGTTCCTTTTAGAGCTTGAGCTTGTGGACTAGCACTTTGGGCCCCGTGTGATCATGAAGTCAAAATGGATCTGAAGTCAAAAGATTCTAGTAAGCTGCTCAGCGCTTAGGAGCTGTGTTGCAGTCTGTAAAGCAGATTAGCATTGTCTTCCCCTGTGGATCTCCACATGTTGAGGTGTCAGCCCTGTGGCCCCTCAGCTGTAGTTCTGCAGAAGAAGGAGGAATAAGTGAGGCTAAAAAGGGAAAGCACTAGGCGGGCAGGATGGCACAGTGAGGGAAAAGGAAGAGCAGTAAAAGCAGTACACTGGGTCTACAAAGGAAGGTATATGAGCCAGAACCCCCAACCCCACCCATGTGTTAGTCAGGATTCTCTAAAGCAACAGAACTGGGGTGGGGTGGGGTGGGGTGCGTGCGTGCGTGCGTGCGTGCGTGCGTGCGTGCGTGCATGTAGGGATTTACTAGAGTAGGTTACAGGCTGTGGTCAGTAGTTGTTCAGTCCACAAGACTATATGTCTCAACAATCCCTGCCATTTAAGCCTAAGAGGATTCCTGGAGAATGTCTTGTTTTCAGTCTTCTTTGGAGTCTGGGTCAGCAACAATGGTAATAGACTTGCCAGCAGGATGAAGGCAAGCTGGCCAAAAGCAGCGCTTTCATCTTCCATGACCTTTTATGTGGACTACCAGAAGTAGCCCAGAATTAAGGTAAGTCTTCCCATCAGAATCCAATTATCCAATTAAGAAGAATCCCTCAGCCAGGCAGTGGTAGTGTACACCTTTAATCCCAGCACTCAGCTAGTTCTAGGACAGCCAGTGCTACATGTGAAAACCCTGTCTCAATAAACAAACCAAAAATAAAAAATAAAAATAAAAATCCCTCAAAGGTATACTCAGTAGTCTGGGTTTTAGTTCCAGGTTCCAGTTGTAGCCAAGTTGACAACCAAGACTTCACAACCCTCCAGAAAAGTTGCATTATTATTAGTTCTCCCTCTGCCTGCCTCAGTGTCGACATACTTGCTGGAGAAGCTTTGCTTAACCATTGCAATTATTATTTCTAAGTGGAAGAGCATGCAGGAGTGTTTGTGTGTGTGTGTGTGTGTGTGTGTGTGTGTGTGTGTGTGTGTGTGTATGTGAACATGGTAAAGAATTGACTTTCTTACTCACTTGACACCTTTAGACTTGGGGACCATCACTTGATCTAGTGTTGTAACAGGAGTAGTAACACTCATGTAAAGTGTTTTTTAAACCAGCTCTATCTTACTTTACTTATTCAGATTCTGATTCTTTATCTTGAAATGCTAGAATTGTAAAGTGAAGCTAAATCTAATCCCTGTATAATCAGGAAACAGACCCCTGATAAAGGGCAAGGGGCAGAAAAAAAAATGAAGATTTATTGAGTTCCTCAAATAGTAGGCATTTGGGCCATTCAACAGTGTTTTATTTGTTTATTTGACATTTAGTGTGAGTGGGGATACGGTTCTGCCATGCAAGCCAGGCAGACCTCATTCAGGGGCTTAAGGATCCTCCTACCAATGACCTGGGGTTACAGACAGTTGCCAGCATGTCTTGGCTAACAGATTCCTTTGTGGGGGCAGGGAGGGGCACAGGGGAGATCTTCAGTGTGCCAGATACACTGCTAGGCATTGTGTATGGAGCAGGAATCAAAAAGACAATGTCACTGCTCTGGTGGGAAGGGAATGCACTAAAGATGAACATAAGTAAAGGTGTAATCTTAAACTGTTAAGTGATACAAAGGAAATGAGCAGGGTACCTGTGGGAGAGAAACAGAGAGGGGCTTCTTTTATAGCAGCATCAGTGAAGCATGTGTGAGCAAGAGTCCGGAGCTGAAGCTCCATCATCAAGCCTCATGAGACTCAGTCTTATCATTATCATTTTACATGTGAGGAACAGAAAGCCACAGAGACTTAGGTACATGGCCAAGAGCACATAATAAAGGATGGCAAGTGATGAAGCAGAGCCATATATATATATATATATATATATATATATATATATATATATATGTGTGTGTAGTCTGTAGTACCCAGTAAGGTCTTCAAAGTGAGAGACGCAGACAGGGTAAACACAGATGTGTGTCCAGGCACACACCCCAGGAACACTTCCTGGCCAAGGTTGCTAAACCCTGGTCTGGCAGGGAAGTTGGCATTGGGTAATGATGGAGCGGTGGGTGGGTACCAGATCGATCAGACAGTATTGTGAGAGTTTGGACTATTCACTGTCATTTACTTACTAGACAAGTGGGTAAGAGGCTTGTAATATGATGGCTTTTAGTGTTGAGTCTCCTTCCCTCATACTGCAAATTAAAACCAGGATGTACTTATAGTAGAGGAACACTTCTACTACTAGTGTGTCTGTGGGGGAAGTGTGTGTGTACATGTGTGTGTGCAGATACAATTTGTAATTAACTTTACACAGTGGCAACTTAATGTCTCCTCTGTGTCTGGGACTTACATTAGGAAAGATGGTGTGCAGCATCCTTTCTTGTATTGTTGGCTACTTGTTTATCTTCTCCAGAGAAATGTCTGCTCAAATCCTTTGCTAGTAGGATTTTAAAGAAGCCAGTGCTTAATTCAAAGTCACGAAGACTTATCCTACAATGAGTTTTATGATTTTACCTCTTACATTTGGATCTTTGTATATGCTATGAGGTAGGAATGCAAATTCATCCTTTGCATGCTGCTTTCTGGTCATCCCACTGCCATTGTCTGAAAGGACTATTCTTCCCCTTTAAAGCACAGTTTTGCAGTAGCTGTCTTTGAACTTTCTAATGGGGTAGAAAGACAGAAGAAAGAAGAAGGATCTGGGGCATGAGCAGCTGGTGTGGTGGTGGCATCACTTGCTGCAGTGAGGTGGCTGCTGCGCGAGGCGGGGTAGGAAGGAATGGGGGACAATAAAGCACACCAGTATAAACTTGAGTTGTCAGTGCACTTTTTTCTTCACGATGTATTGGACGTGTTTGTGGGTAAGGAAGACTGTGAGCCAAGAAGGCCACGCTCTGGTCGCTGGTGAGGAAGGGGCATGGCCAGAGCTGCTTAGAGCAGAACAGGAGAAGGTGCTGCTGCTTGATTTGGGTGGTTTGGAACTCATTGGAACAGTTTTTTTGCAAGAAAAGAGGAAATAATAGTTTGGGGGTGTTAGCTGTGGCAAGACTACCTGCATGGCCTCCTGACCATGAGGATTTGGGGATTATGAAAAAGAAGACTGAAGAGCAGGGTATGGTGGTGTATTTAGAATGCAGCTAAGGTATGGGGAACAACGTGGGAGGTAGAGAGACGAGAGGAAGGAGGAGTACATAGAAGAAGGAAGAGTTAAAAAAAAAGTCCTGTTTTAAGAGAATGGCAGAGGAGACATACCCTCCTCAGACAGCAGCTTTTGCTTAAGGCACAGGAGTAGAATGTTTGAAAAAGCAGCTTGGTTATGTTGCTGACTAGTGTGGTGCTCCAGCGAGCAGAAAGGAGAGTGTAGAGAGAGGAGGGCTGAGTATGTGGCGAGAATCAGGGTGCATAGAGTAGTGCAGGCTGAGCAGTAATAGAAAACGAGGCACCGTTGAACTGTGTGGCACTTAGGGAAGCAGGTGCGCTGCCCGGTGGAGTCTAAGTCTCTGAGATCCATGCACAAGACACTGGACATGTCGCAGTGTGAGTGCCTCCTCTTCAACCTTCAGGAGAGACGTGGCTATACCAGGGAAAGCAGCTGATGGCAGGGTCTGTTAGTGTCTTCTTCAAGAGCAGAGTTGATAGCAAACCCAGTCTAACGCCAAGCACCAGCTCCAATCTCGCTTGTACTTGTTCCTCTAGTAGAGCTCATTCATCTAACTGAACGCAGACTTTATCCACCTCAAGACTGGCTAGGCTCAGAGCAGGTTTATGCAGAAAGGATGGGAAATGGCTCTTCTGACTTCAACCAGGAGAGCTGTGCTAGGACCTGTTGCCTGCAAGACCACAGCTGTGTGTTTTTACTGTCGTGCATGTGTTCTGTCCACAGGGTCATGTGGGTACAACTGCAACTAAGAAGATCGATGTCTACCTCCCCCTGCACTCGAGCCAGGACAGACTGCTGCCAATGACGGTAGTAACAATGGCCAGCGCCAGGGTGCAGGACCTCATCGGGCTCATCTGTTGGCAGTACACAAGCGAAGGACGGGAGCCAAAGCTCAAGTAACCCTTTCTCTTCTCACTGCTCTAGTTCCTAGTCTCCAGGTCTCCAGCAGAGCTAAGCTCTTAGCCATGTCAGTCTTTCTAGGCACTAGCCGGAGGGCCAGGGTTTCACACTAATCTAGCTCAGAGTCTTCCCCAGGGTCCTTGCAGGTTAAATTTACAAGCTTCCAGATATGGACACAAGGAAGTGAATTCATGTGGATATGAGTAACATGAAAGGGGCTGGAGAGATAGCTGAGGGGTTAAGAACACTGCTCTTCCAGAGGACCTGAGTTCAATTCCCATAAACCACATGGTGTCTCACAACCATCTGTAATGGGATCTGATTAACTCTTCTTATATGTATGAAGGCAGATCACTCATATACATAAAAATAAGTAAGTAAAAAAAAAATTTTTAAGAGTAGCATGAAAGAAAATGGGAGGGGACTGATGTCTGAGCACTTGGCATGAGCCGGCACTTAACTGGCCACATTATTCCTGGTATCCTATTTGTCCTTCCAGCCGTGAAGTTGTGTGTCTTAGTCCTCTTTGTCTTGAAGGCAAGACGTGGGAACTCCACACATCTCAGGAACTCCACAGAAGATGGCAGTTAGGGCTGACCCCATGTCAGGGTGCCACGTCACTCCGTGTGCCCGCTGCAGAGCTTTGGTCTGAATCTAGGCTTTCTCTGTCAGTAGAGACATGACTTTTTATCCATCACTAACTAAGCCATATTCTTTATTTAGTGTTCATAGTAAAGAAGCCTTGCTTGAAAGTGGGTTCTCTATGGCTGTACACTTGGTACCTTTACAGTGCTTGTCCTGAACGTACCCTTTCCTGACAGGTACCCTCTTTAGGTTGTCATTTTTCCAGCAACACGGTAGGAAATCTCTACAGCCCATATTTAGCTGAGCATGATCCAGTCATCTTTAGCATAAATTTTTCTTTTAAATGCATTAAATTTGCACGTGAAGATTTTTCTTCTAGTTCTTTCTTCTTTCATTGTTTTCTTTCTTTGTCAGAGCCTCACTGTCAAGTGTAGGTCAGCCTCAAACTCAGGATTTTCCTGCCACAGCCCTGAGTGCTGGGATTACAGATATGCACCACTATGCCTAGTTGCTTTGAGCTCATTCTGACATTGCCTTCCATTTCCATGGGCAAGTTTGAGTGAAAACATCATCATTATTGCTCTGATGGCCATAGAGAGCTGAGGTACTCACTGGGCTCAGACAAAGGTTGGGGATCGGTTGCTTTTCTTGGGAAGGTGCTGAGATGTAGATCTTTCTCAGTGAAAAGTAGAAATGAAGAACAAGAAAGGGAGCAATACCTGAACTAAACCTTGAAAATGCTGTTTAGTGTGGCCACTGAAACTGACAGATGTGAGTCAGCTGGTCCAGGGTTACACAGCTGCCGAGTACCAGACAGGAGCTGAACTGTGACTCCGTTCTGTAGATACAGAAACTAAACTAAGGCTAAATAGTTTTCTTAACCCACATAGCAAGTGGCAGGATTGATATTTTAACTCAGTGGTCTCTGCCATTGCCCAGTTCTTCCCTTCCACATGTAGTGTGGTGGAACTGCGTGCTAGGTCTGGAAGTACAGGAGAGGAGAACAGTTTCTGCTGTCTGGGACTGTGCTGCCTGAGGTAAAATGGCTTGGAGAAGATCCGGGTGTGTGTTTCAGAGTTAATGTGGGTTCCCGCTCCCTTGATCCTGACACAGCCAAGATGAAAACTGAAGAAACAGTGGGAAAAGTTATATCGAGAGGCTGAGAAGACGGTATGTTAAAGAATGCTACAGATTTGTGTTTATGCCCTACTCCAGCGCAGAGCAGTGCATTGGCATATTTGTAGTAGGTGCAGAGGCTGGAAGTTCAGCATATTTTCTCAAGAACACAGGTCAATCCATAACAACTTTTTTGCTAGTTGATAACTTGTTATTATACTTTCCCTGTATGAATTAGTGATATAATTATAGTGCAAACTGGAAGTAACTAGAATGTTCTTCACAAGGTGAACTATGAAACATCATGCTCCACCAGTCCAGCATAATGCTACTCAGCAATAAGAAAGGAACAAGCTAGTGATGCACACGACTACATTGATAGTTTTAAGGCACTGTGGAAAGGTTGTGTCTCATGTGATTCCGTTACGTCACATGTTCAAAGTGACAAAGTACAGAGACAGAGAACACATACATGCTTTCTGAGGACAAAGACAGTATTTGGGAGGAAAGGATACAAAAAGACCTTATGTTCTGTTCTCAGTGAAGGTTACACACACACACACACATACACACACATGCACCCATGCTGGCAGAAACTGAATAAAATTTGTAGTCTTGTTACTAGTGGTGTGCCAATGTCAATTTCCTTGTTCTTGATGTTAGACTATAATTAGATGAGCAATCACTAGCGGTGAATAGTACATTTAAGGAATCAGAGGGCTCTATGTGATATGTTTTTGCTCTTGTGAGTTTGTAATCATTTAAAAATGAAAGTTTTAAGAATAGCACTCTTTTTTTAAAGCACAGCAGCAAAAACAAAAATCCACTTTCTTTCTATAAGAGTTAAATGTGAACTGATGTTAGAACGTGTTGTTGTCATGCTAGAGGAAATGATTGGTATAGGAGAAATAACTGCAAAGTTGCGAAGAGAAGGCACCTATCCCTGCACAGGAAGCATGGGCGCACTCAAAGCCAACTCCATCCATTGCAGCAGGTGCCAGAAGACCTTGTTGTACCTCCAGAGTGCTGAGGAATGGCTGTAAACCCACCTTCCTGATTACGCACCTCATCCCTTGACAGAGGCCACATGATCACACCATACACTTCCCTTCACTTAAGACAGTTGGTGCTTACATATTTTGGTCTTCATACTTTGAATGCTTTTTTTCTCCTAAAAACTATAGAGAACCTCAAAAATTTATTTATGTATGTTATATCTACCAATATTTTCTGTAGTAGAACTCTAATTTGGACATAAATTTAAAACATTTTTCAGTTTTAAAATAACTTGCAAATATGCATGTTAGCATAAATTTTCATTTTTTAATTAATGGTTCTTCTTGAAGAACATTAGGTGAATTAGGTATACACACACACACACACACACACACATATGGAAGCCAGAAAATAACCTTCAGTGTCATTCCTCAGGAGCTACCCACCTTGTTTTTTGAAACTGTCTCTTACTAGCCTGCAGCTCACCAATTAGTCTAGGCTGCTTGACCAGCAAGCCCCAGGGGTCTTGTCTGACTCTGCCTATCCAGAGCTGGGATTTCATGCATGTACTACTATACCTAGTTTTTTCCTGGGTGCTAAAGGGTAGAGACAGGAGAGGGTCTTGCTGGCTAGTCAGCCTAACCAGTTTTGTGAGAGGCCTCAATATGGCAGAGGTACATAGAGGAAGACAACAGATGTTGACCTCTGTCCTCAACAAGTCACACACAAACACACACATACAGTACACACACACACACACACACACACACACACAAATAAATGCCACTAAAAGCAGAAAGATATCTACAGCTTTCTAAATAGCTAGAGAAATGGAGTTAAGCTTTTCAGTTAAAGCACAAGGAAGAAAATAAAGAAACAAAGAGCCTGGTGTGGTCGTGCACAAGCTCCTGGCACTTAGAAACAGAGGCTCCAAGTTCAAGGTTAGCTTGGACTTCATAGTCTGACCCTGTCTCATAAATATACACAAACAGATGTATTGTTAATCACAGTAATGCCAACAGAAATTCACCTGCTGGTTATCCTGGGACTCGCTTCGTAGACCAGGCTGGACTCAAACTCACAGAGATCCTCCTGTCTCTGCCTCTTGCGGGCTAGGATTAAAGGCATGTACTATCATGCCTAACTTCAGACAGTAGAATTTAAGACAGAAAACATACCGATTTTGGCAAAGCTTATGGTGAACTGAGAAACAAACCTCCTGCATAATATAATTATTACTGTGTTCAACTAGCAGCATGCATCAAAGGAAGAGAACACCACATGATTCCCTTCTGAAACAGGACATTTCAGTACACTCCTGCCAAAACCTGTCAGCCAGGGGGAGGGGCCAGAGAAGATGGTCAGGCAGAACAAAGTATTGTGAAAAGCACATAGTGAAACCCGTTCTTTATATACTGATTTTAAAAGCAAAATAAAAGTTATGCAACATTAAACAAAAGAATATTAGCTGGGAAGTGGTGGCACACACCTTTAATCCCAGTGCTTGGGAGGCAGAGGCAGGTGGATATGAGTTCAAGGTCAGCCTGGTCTACACAATGAGTTCCAGGATAGCCAGGGCTGTTACACTAAGAAGCCTGTCCTGAAAAACCGAAAAGAAAGAATACTATGGACCAGTGAAAAAAATTTAAGAACAATTTAAGAAAATTGTTTAACAATTAGGAGTTGGGGTAGATTGTTTGAAGCACATAAATAAGTTACAATACATTTAAGAGAAAAACACAAAGGGGGTTGGAGAGACGGCTTAGTGGTTAAGAGCACTGACTGCCTTTCCAGAGGACCCAGGTTCACTTCCCAGCACCCACATGGCAGCTCACAATTGTCTGTAACTCCAAGATCTGACACCGTCACATAGACATACATGTAGGCAAAACATGAATGTACATAAAATTCAAACTTTAATTTGAACAAATTTCAAAACCTATGGTCATCCAGGCTGGTATTCTTGAAACCTTTTTCTGGCATACATATTTAGAGAATTGAAATTGTGGTAAAATACACATGAGATTTTTTTCATATTTTAAATTATGTGTATTTCTTTTGGTAATCTAGAATGATTTAGCTTATTATTCATAGTAGGAAGAGGCTTTTGCCTTTTTTTTTTTTTTTTTCCAGTAAGTGGAAAAGGAAAGATAAAACAAAAAAAGAAAAGGAACTTGAAAGGAAAGGTGATCAGCTTAGGTTCCCTGTAGCCTGAGCTTCTTGTAGGGTGATCTCTTACGTTATCATGTCAAGCTCTGCAGCTGAGTGTGGCTCCAGTGGTGCGTTCCTTCAGATAGCAGCATGCTTAGTCACTTCATCGGTGTATTTTTGAATTGCCACGTTAAACCTCCGGCCTTTCAGATTTTTGCAGTTTGTCTGTGACACTGGCTATAGTCCTGTTTGATGTAAGCCAGTCTGTAAAGTAAGTCTCTGAAATCCCTTTCTGTGGGGCAGTGTGGAAAGGAAATTAGTATTTTTTTCTCCTGTTAGTGCTGATGATCTGGAATAGATCCTTATTTGGTCTTTCCCAGTGGGTTAGTCTGTGGATGAGCACTTTATTCATTGGGTCCAGATTGCCAGATGCTTGTAAGAGCTTTCCTTCAATTTTGGTTTGTCAAGAAAACCATTTATACAGCGTATTGTTCAACTGCCCCTGTGCTGTGAAAACTGCAGCATCTGACTGGCCCCAGGGAAGGAATGGAGAATTTGGCTGCGATTCTTGGCGTCTTTTATTGTTTCTTGTGTTTGCTAACTGTTGTGTAAGATCAGACTGTAGGATTTAGTCTGATTTCCTGGTTATTTTGATATGCTGATTCTGAGAGAAACGGTGGGAAGATACTAACTGAAACAACCTCAGTCTCTCTACAAGACCAAATTGAACAATTTAGACTTCATTATTCACATTTATTGAATTTTCTGCCTTAGAATGTTTTGTTTAGATTTGAGTGTTTAACTCTACTTTCTTTGTATGTAGTCCATGATTTTGGGGAAAAAAAATTCCTTCCATGTTGTAGATCTCAGTATGTACTTAATACAGCAATGCATTTGATCACGTGCTGATGCCTTGGCTTTTGGCTATTTGGTTTAAGGATTAAGAGATACAGATTAAACCTCCTCTCCAAGATCTCTTCATGCTTCATAGGCTGATCACAAACTTCTGGGCTCAAGCCGTCCTCCAGCCTCAGTCTTCTGAGTGCCGAGACTGCCATTGTGCTCCACCATACCCCGCTGCCTCATTTCTTTTTATAGCAGAAAAACATTACACTGTTTTCCCTTCTTCTGTGTTTCCATTGAAGAATATCTCTTCCTTCTGATTTTTTTGACCATTACATAGAAAACTTTTGTGCATGGTCCCATGCAGGTTTTGTGTAGTTGTGAGTTTTCATCTCATTTGATCAAGTACCTAGAAGCACAATTCCTGGGTTGTGTGATAAGGTGAGCCTGTGTTGTAAGACCCTGTCAGCTGTATTTCAGAAGGCTTCTGGCATTTGGCATTCATACTGGTGAGCATTTGGTGTGGTTGGCATTTGGACTTTTAACTATTCTTATGGGTGTGCATTGAGCATCTTGTACTGATTTACAGCCTCTAATGGATGGTGCTGAGCAGCTTATGCTTGATTGCTGCTTGGCTGCTTGGATGAGCTGTTAAGAGGTTTTGTTCACTTTGAAATTAAGTTCTTTTCTTATTGAGTTTTAAGTTTTCTTATTGTTGAGTTTTAAGAATTCTTTGTATTTTTGGATACAATTCCTTTTTTAGACACTTTGCAGAGATTTTCCTCTGGATGTGTTTGCCTTTTCTTCCTTTTAATAGCAATTCTTACCGAGCAGATGTTCCAGATGTTAATGGGCCCCTGCTTACCAGCTCCAGCTTACCAGGTGATGCTTTTGGTATTATATCCATTTTGTTTAATTTTTTACATTTGGGTGTGCGTATGTACATGTGTACACGTGTCATGATGTATATGTCACAGAATTCATGTAGGACAACTTTGGGGAGCCGAGTTTTTCTTTCTGCCATGTGGTTGTAGGGATCAAACTCAGGTCCTCAGGCTTGGTGAGCACCCTCATCTGCTGAGCCATCTTCCTGTTCCTGGAGTTGTATCTGAAAGGTCTTCATTGTATCCAGGGTCACCAGAATTTTTAGCCTAGAAATAGCTCCTTATAGAAGCTATATGATTATGTGTTTATATTTAGGCCTGTGATCCTGGACTTTGGGTGTTTCTGAGTGGTAAAGTACTTACCTAACATGTGCAAGGAATGTGGTCCTGGGTTTAATCCCCAATGTTGCAAAAAGATGGCAGAGAAAAAAATATGCCTTGGGTTCAGCCTGGAGGGGAAGACTATGTTTGGACACCTGGTTTATAGGTAGATAGTTTGTTGCTACAGCACCATTTGTGAAATGACTGTTCTTCTCCATTAAACTGCCTTTGCCTCTGTGCTGAAGATTCTCTGGCTGCCTCTGACCTGTAAGGTCTGCCAAAACATTCCTTAATTTGTCTTTCTCCATTAGGTTCAAGAATGGAGCAGTATCTTTTGAATAACACCCATTTGTGGGAGAAAAAGAAAACTCAGTGAGGTTTTTACCCTGTCAAGAACTTGAGATATGCACCAGCTCTTCACACAGAACCACATTTACTCTTCTTTATAGATAATTTAAGAGATTTTCAAGGGTAATTTTGACTATTCCGTTTTTTTTATGCATAGACATTGATCATATATCATGATTCTCATGTACACTAGAGCACCTCTCCACCCCCCACCTTTCTTCTTTCTGTCGTTCCTTAGACTTTCTCTAGTCTCTTATCTACTGGTGGTGCTTATCAGGCTGCTGATATGTTAGCTACTAAAAGCCTGAAGAGCTCGCTGTAGTCCTGGGGCAGTACCTTTGCAGATTGCTGCTGTGCCCAGTAGTGGAGATGCCAGGTTACAGAGCCACACTGTTCAGAGAGAATAGAAAGTAAGCTGAAAGCAGGAGGTGTGTTTGTAATTTCAAATTTTCTGGTAGTCACATTTTTTAAATTACCAAAAGATTAACTTAAATTTTATAATGTATTTTATTGTATCCAAAATCGTATTATTTCCCCGTGAAGGGGTGGGGATATGGAGGTGTAGCTCAGTTGGGAGATTGCTTGCCTACCATGCAGGGAGTCCTGAGTTCCATCTCTAGCACTCCATAAAACATGGCATGATGGCACAAGCCTTTGATCGCAGCCCTGGGGTTTTGAAGCGGGAGGATTAGGAGTTCAGAGTGATTCTTGATAATATAGGGAGTTGCAGACCAGTGTAAACTACATGGCACCCTGTCTTTAAAAAACAAAAACAAAACTGTTGCCATTACTCTTGTTATGGTTGTAAATCTTTAATATCTAGTGTTATTTGCAGTTTAAAGACACTTAACTCACACATGCCATTTGAGAAATGCATAGTAGCCACTTGTAGCTTATAATTGGATAGTGCCAAATATACCAAGTTGTGGTCTAGCCAAGTGGTACAGATCACCATCCTGTGGTAGAGTTGCTTCTCTATACTCAGTGTCAGCTATCTGCAGTCCTTGAGGAGGGTTGGTGACTGTGGATAGTCAGGAGTGTAGCTCAACAAGTATCAAACATCATCATTTTCCATAGATGCTCTGAAAAATGTTAGCATCTTATCTCTTCTCTTTGTCAAAGTGCATCATAGTAGTTAAAAGTGTAGACTACAGAGCCATAGCCTTGTTTTTAGATTTCATGTTACTGCAGCAGATCTTGGATGTGTTACTTAGGTTCCAAACCATATAGTGTTCTTATGTGTAAAATGTAATGCACACTGTAACAAATTGTTGTTTAAAAAAAAAAAAAAAGATGAGAAAAGCCATGGTAAATGTGTTTCTGTTGCTATTATACAGCATTACCACACCCAGCTACGCCTACAGATTTCTCACAGTCATTCATGCAGGCATGTGAGTTAGTGCTCTCCTATCAAAGGTGATTGTGCCGTGGTGAGGTACTCTGGTATTAGGCAGGTTGGACTTCTTATCTGTCTCTTCTGAGTGCACACCTCTATGCATTTTTCTCCCCTTTCTAGGTCACCACTTCCACTTTATGTTCCTTAAGTCGTCTCTAAGAATCATTTCCTGAAATGTATTATTATCTTAAGTGGTCCTTCCCCGTTTGTACTCCTAACTGCACTTTTGTACATGGTAAGCCTTCCATTTTAACCTGCAGCAGAACCGTGTGTGTACTGTCCTTCTGCTTCTTCTCTTCATATTCTGCTCAGTCTCTAGAGCCCTGTGCATCTCTGCTCACCTTTGGCAGGCACTGACATTTAAAGGTTTCAATTCCTTTAGCAAATATTTTTGGAGCCCTAGGCCCTAGATATAAAGGAAGGGCAAAATGGAGAACAAGAGAAATACCATCACTTCACTCAAATTTACAGTATGTTGGGTAGAAGAAATTATCAAGTGTAATAGCACTTTGTATCTGGCTCATTTCACTTATCACTTGGATTCATCCATGCATTTCACCAGCATTCATTGAGTGTTTGCTATGTCTCGGGCATTTTGCTGGTGTGCAAGTACTGAGTGCAGCTAGAATTAGTCTGTTTTTCATGAATTCCACAGTCTCGAAAGGAAGTGCATAGTAGCTTAATTTTTTTTCATGTAGTGAAGCTGAGTGTTCAGGAAAGGACGCCATTCCTGAGTGCCTAGCCTGAAGTCAGGGAGAGGTTCCCTGGCAATGGGCAACAGGCAACAGAAGCCTCTGAGTTGAGAGCAGCCCTGCTGATGCAACAGCATGGCAACAGACCCAAGGCAGGAGGATGCATGGGCACAAAGAAAGGCCGGGAGAAGAGAGTGGATAAGACTAAGAGAAGTGGACAACTTCTAACATATTTGAGGTACAACTCCCAGAATGTGGGGGTGAATTAGATAATGGGAATCTGGGAGAGAAGCAGAGTTTAAGGTGATGCCCTAAGTTTCAGGCTCGGTTGCCCATGTGCTGTGGTGTCCTGTGTGAGATAGGGAGCCTTGGAAGCGTCTTAGTTGTCTTTCACAGTGAGGAGAGCAGGGGCAGGGCGGTGTGAGCTCAGTGTTCTGCCAGCTAATTTTATAGTTCGTTGTATTTGGTTGCTGGGGTTCAGAAGAGAGAGAGAGAAACTGGGAGTTTAACTCTGGGAGACTTCTATGTAAAGATGTTCGTTGAAGCCTAAGTGAAAAGAGAACGGTCTTAAAAGTGGCCACTGAGGAGCTGTGTTGAAACAGGGAGGCCCAGAGGTGAGGCAAATGGAGAGCATGGCTTGAGGTGTAGTAAAGGCTGAGCTTACTCAAGGAGCAGCTGAGAGACGTCTGAAGAGCAGCCCACAGGTGTGAGCGGGAGTCTGCATGGGCTTTATGAGCTTGTACCCCAGGCTGAAACAGTGCAGTGAGTAGTATGCAGAGCCAGTGGGAGCACATGGGAACATTAAGATCTAAACAAATGGCTCAGCCCTGCCATGCAAGGGAGGCCTTCTCTAAGTGTCTGAGAAGTCAAGCCTCTGCCTGTCACAGACCATTACTCACCAGAATTTGTCATGCTGAATGGTTTCAACCTGGTGATGTCCTGCTTTATTTTTTATTATTATTTTAGTTTTATAAAATTATAGCTTGAGATTATAATATAATGGCTTCATTTTCCCCTTCCCTTTTCTACTTCTAAAACCATCCTTTATACCACCACCACCCCAGTCCCCTGCTTGCTCTCTTTCAAATTTATGGCCTTTTTTTTTCCTTTATTGTTGTTGTGTGTATGTTCTTAAATACATAAATACAACCTGCTCAGTCCGTATAATGTTACTTGTTTGTTTATTTTTAGGGATGACTATTTGGTATTGGATAACAAGTTGGTATGGTCTTCCCTGGGCAAGACATATTCTCCTGATCTCATCATTCCTTAGATGCCTGTAGTTGCTTGTGTAGGTTGAGGCTTTATCCTTACCCCATTTACTTGCCATGTCTCTTGGCAAGTTTTTGTTCAGCTCATACTTAGGCAGTCATGTAGGCTTTGAGTGTAGCTTCTGGCATTCTGAAAGTCACAGCAAAACTCCTGGTCCTCTGGATCTTACAATCTTTCTTCCTCCTCTTCAGCAATGATCCCTGGGCCTTGGGTGCAGGAGTTATAGATGCATCTGTTGGGACTGGGCTTCCCAACTCTGCATTGGTTGTTGTTTTCTGCACGTGGTCTCTATTTTTTAGAAAGAAAAGTTTCCTTGATGAGGGTTGAGGACTGCACTTATGTGTGGGTATAAGGGCAAGTACTTAACATATTGTTAAGGATTATGCTGGCTTAGTAATTAAGGTATAGTGTAGGTAATTTTAGGTAGAGAGTTAATAGTATGATTCCTTATGACTTTTTCAGATATCCTTCCTATTATTTTATCCTCTTCCTTCTGTATTTACTCTTTTCCTCTCCCCAATTAGAACTCTCACCATTTTTTTTCCTATTTTAATTTTATGGGTATGGGTATTTTGCCTGCATATATGTTGGTATACACCACTTGCATGCCTGGTGCCCACAAAGGCCAGAAAAGGGCATCAGATCTCCTGGGACTAGAGTTGGAGATAGTTGTGAGCTGCCATGCAGGTGCTGAGGCAGGGACCCAGGTCCTCTAGAAAAGCAGCCAGTGCTCTTAACCTCTGAGCCATCTGTCCAGTCTTTAGTGTCCTGATTTAAATGATAGATACAAAGTTACTGCAGACATTGTAGTCAGTGAGGGAAAGAGAAAGCAAGTCCATGCTTATACCTTACAAACTTCCAGGATTGCTCAGTGCTAGGTGATGGTTGATACTTAAGACAGTGTGTCCCACTGAGTGCTAAAGCACTCTTAGTTGTTTATTGTTTTATTTCTTACAGTAGCTTTGGAAGTCATAAATAATGTCTTTACTAGAGAGAAACTGAGGGTTAGGAGTTAAGTAATTTCCCAAGTTTCCATCTGTTTTATTAATGGCATAGGTGTAGAACGAGCAGGGTGCAGGTCATCAGTCAAGATTTGAACTAGAGCTGTGTTTCCCTTGTTCTTGTATTTTCGGCTGTGAGTTTAGACTTAAATGACTGAGCTGTCTCTCCAGACATTTCCCTTGCTCCTAACTATTCTATACAAAGAAATGAAGCTGTTCTCCTCTTTGTGTTTTCAAGACATCAATTCTTTGCATAATGAGTAACAGCCCTGGCTGTCATGGAACTTGCTCTGCAGACCATGCTGGCCTTGAACTCAAAGAGATCTATCTGCCTGTCTCTGTGAGGGATTAAATATGTACCACCACTCCTGGCTATAAAGCTCTTCTTATAAGCAGCATCATGAGTAGATGTCATAGCCATAGCTCGTAGCAGAGACTCTGCCTGCCTTCTTTCCTCAAACATTGCACGCCATCAGTGCTATCCCAGATTGTGCTGGGCACTAGACTACAAATAATCACAGTCTCTGGTCTCCAGGTTCAGGTTAATGGTTCAGACAGCTACCAAATCATACATGCTCACTTCAGTATCCCTAAGACTTTGAGAACAGTGAACATCCAGGGATATGGGAGGGAAACCTTTCTAGTTCTGGCTAGAGCTATGTATCAAGCTGGGGTGAGAGGCAATCAGGGAAGCTTTGCCAGAAGAAATGAGGCTTGAGCCAAATCGTACTGACCAGACCATCAAAGAACATGGCTGACAGTCCACACAGAGATGAGACTGACATGTCACTTAGTGAAGGAATTACAAGTAGAGGTGTGGCTAAGCCCAGGTTGGCTTGGAAGGCAGCAGAGCACCATGCAAGGTTTTGTAGGAGGCAGTTTCTTTTGCCTTTAAAGGCTTTATACAGGGGAGTGATGATACCACTTTTATTTTTCTGAAATGTCCTGCTGGTCATGGGGTTGAAAGAGTGTCTACAGGAAAAGTTTATAATAGGTTTGTGAAATTCAGAATCCTGACAATTCTGTAAATTTATTTGGAAGACTAATTTAGTCTAAATTACTAAAGACTAAATTACTGTCTAATTTAGAACAGTGCATACACAGGACTTTCCAAAAATGATAGAATTAGCAAATAAGAATATTAATGCAATTATTATAAACACGTTCAAGACAGCAGAGCACTGTACAGGAACATGATGAAATGAAGTAGGTTATGAAAACAAGCCACAGTTGTCTCTCACAGTGGAATGAAACCACCTGGACAATAAGGTTCTTGGATTTGTAAATGAGAGAAGCTCCTAGGGAGGAGGGCAGAGAGCAGCCACAAAAGCCTTGTTTCCAGCTAGGAGCCAGCAGGTGTTTTTTCTCTGGAGCTGCTATCCTGGGAAACTTAGAGTCGATCCTGTGTAAGGTTGCTGTGCTTTGACCCTTACAGTGATATTTACCAGTTCTTACCATTTGTTTTATGTGGGTTTTGGAGAAATAGAAATTTTGATAGTCTTAAATTCTTTTTCTCTCTGACTTTAGAGATCAACCTCTGAGCTACAATCCTCTCAGCAACCTCTTGCTTCCCTTTACTAATGCCCAGCAGACTCTATATTGATTAGCTATCACAGTGACCACCAGGGCCCTGGTGCTGAGAGTTCTGGATGTTTCAGAATAATGTGTAAAAGCAAAACAGTGAACATTTGTCTGTGATCATCACACTACAAAGGACTGTCCATGCATTTCCAAAGATGGGTGAATTTTTATGAGTATGTAAATTAAGCATGCCAGAAAAAAATCTGGAAAAATCTGAGATGCTTCTGAAATGCTCCTAAATTTTTATGTATGAATTAAATGCTATCTATCTATCTATCTGTCTGTCTGTCTGTCTGTCTGTCTGTCTGTCTCTCTGCTCTGTGACTTCATAAAAGGTACACCAGCCTTTGAACAGAAAGTGAATATTGGTCAACTCAGTGAAATACATTTTCCCAGTGAAAAATATTTATATCAGTTGTTGATAAATAAGTGAAACCAAGTTGCTACATTCACTGTTCCCTATCTCCGTCTCTTCTGCCCCAAGGCTCTCTGACCACAGGCTCCATTTTATTCCTGTTCAGTGTTCAAGCCCCATCCTCTTATACTATGGCTGTCTCTCCTCCCAGGCCTACCCATTATTAAAACTGAGCTCTTGTTTCCCTGTCCTGCTTGTTACTCTTGATTATCTGTCCTCAGGTACCAGTCAGACAGGAATGTAGACTTCCCTGCCTCTGCTCTCTGTGCCTTGCTGTAACCAGAAGATGAAGACTTGTGACGACATCTTGGCAAAATGAGAATCCTTTTTCATGCTAGACACTGTGCAATGAATAAAGTAATCTAATCTTTATAAGACCCTGTGTGGCAGATAGGATTATTTCCTTTGTGATTTCAGAGTTTCATAGTACAGTAAGCACTTGGAACCTGCAGCTTTGCTGAGAAATAAGTTGTCCCAGCATAGGAAGCCATGTCTGTGGCTGCAGCACTGGGGCCATAGGGTTCGAAGGACTAGGAGTTCATTGGTTAGGAAGTTAACCTGTTGCAAACTTCTTTATCCATCAAAAAATGGGATGCCAGTACTCGTATCTTGAAGTGTGTCCTCCTTTAAGAAGCCATGCATAGTGGCACATGCTTGCAGAGTCAGCACCCGATGGCAAAGGCAGGAGAGTTGGGAGCCTGAGGCCAGTTTTAACTACATGGCAAGTTTAAGACCAGCCTGGGCTGCATGAGGCTCTGTCTGAAAAACCAATTTCCTTTCACCTTTACTTCCTTGTCTACTGCTTTCTCCCTTGTCTGAAGCTGCAGTCTCTGGTGTGCATAATGCCTAAAGCTCTCCATTCTGGTTAACATAGACCTCATTAATCATATATTTTACTTTTATTCATAGTGAGTCCATCCACATATTCATGTATTTGTTCATTTAACAAGTATTTGTTAAGTATGTCTAAGTGGTAGCCATTTTTACTCTTCAGTAACCATGAAGAGGCTCAGAAGACTTTGTGCTCTTTGGGAGTGTAGGTGCATAAATAGGAAAAAGAGCTGTGTGGCCGTGGGTGTGCAAAAATAGTGACTAAGAAAGCCAGAAAGTAGACACACTTGGATTCTGTCAGAGATCAAATGATTGTCGAGAAACGAAGAAACCCCCTTTTCACACAAGATACAGCTCAGAGAGATTTGATTAGTGCTTGAGTTACCACCGAGAGCAGATGCCATTCATTCAGAATGGAGCTGTAGGAAGGGGCCCTGTGTTGAAAGCTCTAGCAGTGGAAGGAACCAGCGCTGCTCCCCCACACCCCCAGTTCCAAAATGCCACCATTTTCTGCATTGATCAGTGAGTTACAGAACAAAGGTGACAAGGGCTTGGTTCTCTACAGCAGCTCTGTCCATGGACTGAGCTTGTTTCTCCTCTGTATCTTCACTCCCTGGCTGTAGATGTGAGGAGGTTCACAGAAATCTCTCCAGGTTCCTAATGAAAAACAGCAACAAAAATGAACGAGTCATAGTTCCTTCTATTCAAACACCAAGTGTGCACTTTGAGAAGCCTTAACAGCATGGTTTTGGCCAAAGGATTGGTGGGGTCAAGAGATTCTTGATTACTTGGGTTTGACTGTCAGCGCTGACAGTCACATGCCAATGTTGAACAAGACACTTAACCCCAGTAAAAAAAGCCTCAGTTTCCTAGTGTATAAAATAGAAGCAGTGACTGACCTCATTGAGTTGTGGTGAAAATTCAGTGGCTGCTCAAAGCCAGTTTGCCCAAAGTATTGCACACAGTGCCCAGTGCATACAGCCAGTGACATTGTCCTGTCTTCAGAGCACTTCATGAGGAGTCACAAACAGTTTGACAAGTGAAAAAAACAGCAGCAACTTCTGTTGGACAATGATCTCTTTGTAGAGGTGCAAGGGAATCAGCAGGTCTTTGTGTAGAGAGCAGATTGTTTATTTACCATCTCCTCAGGTTTTCAGTT
This sequence comes from Meriones unguiculatus, assembly GCF_030254825.1. NCBI lineage: Eukaryota > Metazoa > Chordata > Mammalia > Rodentia > Muridae > Meriones > Meriones unguiculatus. Next base: position 76,933,250 of record NC_083356.1, read on the forward strand.
GAGGGTTTAGAACCGTGTTTGCTGTTAAACTTTGCTGATGACCTCACTCCTCTTGTCTAATACAAGGAATCCTTCCTAGGACAGAGTACTACACAGAGTAAACACAGTGCAAATGCTTTTGAATGAGTTACTTGATAGTAACTCAGAATTGGTGAGTTAAACTTTTTGGTTTACTATCAGACCTGAGCTCGTAGTATTTGTTGGATTTGTTTTTTGTGGGGACTTGTGAGCATCCCATGATAATCAAGGTAAGATTCTTCTGATACCAGTCTTGGCCTTTCTGCTTTAATCAATAGACTTATTATTTGCCCTTGAACCTCTGTGGTGCTGGGGAATCACATATATTTCTCAGATTGATTTACATGGCTATAAATAATCTGTGCTGTCTATTGCTTGTCCCATCGCATCTGTCCTGCTCATAAAACCCTAAGGCACAGCTGCCGGGTTAAACTTAGAGACCCACCTGCCTGGAATGAGCTGCTGGTGTCACGGCTGTCCTGTTGTTTCACTGTGCATCCATAACTTAAGGACTGACAGACTCTTCAAACTAGTTCCCATGTGACCTTACTACAGTCACCTGACATTAAGATTCTACTTCTGTTGTTATATGCCAGGCTCTACATACATCACTGAATCAACCCTGAGTTAGGCCTTTATGACCTTATTATGGATATGGAAATGAAAGTGATAAAGGTGATGCTTATTCTGAAATCACATAGTTCAAGAGCCATGGAGCTGAGAATTGAACTCGGGTCTCTCTTAGCTGGCACTCTCCTGGGCCATTTCCTGCCTTTAAAGAGCATCTGTTTCTGCATACACTTGTGGTCATGTTGACAGCTTGCTGTAAAGATCCAGAAGTTCAAGAATTTTACATTTCTTACCATCATTGTGAACATATGAAATGTAAAGTGACAAGTATGGCCAGATTACTTTCCTGTTATCAATCCATTTAGCAGATTTATACTTTCCATTAATTTCCATCTGTCCTTATTACCTGTTTTATACAATAAATACTTCTTACCCTTGACAGACACTCTGAGTGTAGATCACCTGAAGTAGGTTCTCTCTGTAAGCAGAGTTGCAGCTTAAGATTGTGAATTAACAGGGAAAATTGCAAATCAGGTTGTCAGTGCAATAATTCTTTGTCACACCCAATCAATAAACTTTGTAAATCAACTTATTTAATTCAAAAAATGATCTGTATAGATCAAGAAACCAATTAAACAATTAGCATACACTTTGTAATTAATTAATTAAAGCGTCAATCACGAAATTAAAATTCCAAATTTGAGCTGCAGAATTTAGAATTCTCCAGCCTTCTGGACTATTTAGATTATGCTTGAAGCCAGCCTGCCTACAATGCTCGCAGGTTTGCCATTTCCTAGTCCACTTTGAGCACACTGGTGGTTTCAGCATTCACTTATTTATTCACTCACTTACGGATTGTTGAGGTCTTATATATCCCAGGCTGGCTAGCTATATGGCCAAGGATAACCTTGAACTTATGATCCTCCTGCGTCTGCCTTCTGAGTGCTGGGATTACAGAACTGCACCTCCACATCTGATTTATGTAGTGCTGGGGACTAAACCCAGGACTTTATACATGCTTGATAAACACCCTCCCAACATTTCTGCCCTAATTTCATTTTGTAACATGTTTTGATGTCCTTTCATTATGAACAAATTGCCTTTTTTGTTTGTTTGTTCCTCAAGGGGAAAGGTATTTGTTTATTCTAAAAGGGCAAGACTAGAATCTAGAATCTGGAAGTTCTGGCTAGATATGATAGAGAAATGGAAAATGTCTAGAAGTGATCAGAAAGATCAGGATAAATCAGGCTGCTGTTGGCTTTTATTCAGCTAAGGTTCTGTGGTGTTTGGAATCAGGTCCTCCCTAAAGAGTCAGTTGTTGTTATTATTATTATTATTAACCTAAAGTCAGTTAGTTGTTATTATTATTATTATTATTATTATTATTTTAGGGAAAGGAGAGCTATGCCTACCTGCGTGTGCATTAAAGTCTCTCCACCCCTTTGTTTGTGACTGTATTCTTATAGGTACTACAGCACTTACTCCAACCCCCAACCCCCATATTATGAGCTTCCTTTAAAGCTGACATTAAATTTCACTTTTCATCTCGGAGATTGAGTTCTGGGTCTTATTTCTAACAAGTGGCCAGTAAATGTTGGAAAAATGGCACAATGTGAGGACACCTGTTGTATTGCCAAGTTTGTTTGTTTGTTTGTTTGTTTGTTTGTTTTTCTTCTCAGAGAAGTAGGAGTTAGGGATTCTCAGGGTATCCAGGGCTAAGGGTAGAGCACAACAGGGTCAGTGTGCTGGCTGTTTCATACTGTCTGGTCTGTGTTCCTTCCCTACAGCACTCACTTGCCTTTATGGTTTTCCTTTCAGTGACAATGTCAGTGCCTACTGCCTGCATATTGCTGAGGATGATGGGGAGGTAGACACAGATTTCCCACCGCTGGATTCCAATGAACCCATTCATAAGTTTGGCTTCAGTACGTTGGCCCTGGTTGAAAAGTATTCCTCTCCTGGTCTGACATCCAAAGAGTCGCTCTTTGTTCGAATGTGAGTACTGCCTGTTATTTTCCTCAGTGTGTCACCCCAACATTCTAGCATTGTGCATCTGATCAAGGTTTTGCTCATCAGATGAATTATGTGTATTACCTGAAACATCTGTTCACATGGTTACTTGCAGAGCAGTTTGGGAATATGTGCATTGCTGTTTCATGCTTCTGTACCTAGGCTATGTGCAGCCTGTTGAGCAGTAGCAGGCTATGAGATAGATCTAGGAACAGCATGTCTGCAGATGACCTGTGGGAGCAGTGGTGACTAGGAGCCTGGGAAGCAGCATTTGGGTTTCTCTTTCTAGTCAAGGACACCAAACTAAATGAAAATGCATATTGTGGCCACTTTTCTGTTGTAACTTAATATACTTTTCTCTCCAACTGGTTCAAATTCAATTTGTTTTTTCCTCAGTTGTCTTCCTTTAGACCATGTTTAGCCTTTTCTGTGCCTTTGTCAGTCTGGTAAAGCCTAGAGAAAAATCCTTCTCAGAAAAGTGTATGTGCATACACAAAATAAAAATCATTGGAATATAAAAAGACTTTTATATTGAAAGTCAGCAGATCATTAAATTTATATGTAGTGATACATAGACTTATTAACATATTACCTAACAAGACCAAGAGGAATTCTAGCCATTGCTCTTAAAGCCTCTTGATTCAGAGCAGTAATGAGTCTAAATGCTGTTTCAGGAGTCTGCAACAGTTGTAGCAGACAGAGGTGTTAGCTAACATGTCAGTTCATGATTAGCACCAGCATGCTCATCCTGCTGTGACTTGTTGCTTCCACTTACCATCCAAGGAAAAGCCAAGTACTGCAGGTGGAGATGAAGATGAGTTTATGTCCATTTGAGTTCACAGAACTGCTGAGTCCCGGTAGCTAAGGGCGAGCCCACACACTCAGGTTTCAGTATAACCTATTCCTTTCTAACCTAGGTGTCTGCAGTCCCTCTCCTCACTATCTCCTGGGATTAATGGTGATCCCTTTGGCACCCCCTGCTGTTTGGAACTAGCAAATTCATGGTCCTAATGAATGATAGCCTTGAAGGACTTTCTCCTATCCCTTTAAAACAGATTCCTTTGTTTGAGATTTAGGAAAACAGGATTGTGCAGCACGTGATATATGAGTACTCTGGGTCTCTCTCCCCTTGAGCAAGAACAGACACCGGGTGCCAGGGTTGAGCTGAGAGCAGCCTCTCCAGTTTCCGCAATGACTGCCTTATATCTACTCTCAAGTCAGGTTTGATCTATATAACAGCATGTTTTTCCCCACATTTTCATTTCTGGGGTATAAAAATTAACAGTTTTACAGAATACATAGAATAATTTTAAATTATACAGTTTTTAAAATAAAAGGTATCCAGTAATTCTGCCTTCCTAATGAAACTGGGGTGTCCACGTATGTGGACCGATGCAGTCCATGTAAAACCAAAGGCCAATGCCTTCATCAGTTGCTTTTCCACCTTAGTTTTTAGCCTGTATCTCAAAAAAAACGTGGTGCTCACTATTTATCTAGATGGGCTGACCAGAGAGCTCCCAGGATCTGCCCGTCTTCATTTGTCCTCATCCTTCCCACCCCAGGTGTGCACCATGTGTCCAGCTTACATGTGGGTGCTCATGTAGTAGGCATCTTACCAGCGGCGCCATCTCCTCAGCCCTTTTCTGGTTTGTATAATAATTTCCATGCATAAAGCAATTATAATTTCATTGCATATATACATTACATTTGCTTAACACTGTAATAGGAATATTTTAGTGCTCTTAATTCCTATAATCTATACTTACTTTATGCCAGAAATCTAGGCAGAGACGTCTTCTACTACACACAAAAAAAAAGCTTTTCTCATGAAGATTACTACCTAATGAGCACACAGTTGGTCGAAAAATCATGAACACGTGGAAAGCACCTGAGTATAGACATGCGCGAGGTGCACAGTGTTAGACTGCTGCCTTGTGTGGGTTTGCATAGTAACAGCAGTCTTCTGCAGCTCTGTGTCCTCTTGAAGCACTTCTTGGGGTCATTTCCTTCAAGTGTGCAGTCAGAGAGTAGAAATTTCTGTCTGCTGAGAATTGAACTCAGGGCGTCACGTATGCAAGGTGAATGCTCTTCCCCTGAATTACACTTCAGCCCAAAATTCTGACATCATTACCAAGCAGCCTTCTGCAAGATGTGCCAGGTCAGAAGGAAAGCGTCAGGAGGCTGTCTCTTTCCCCAGATGTCTGGTAACCTATTGCAGACTACTCACTGTTGGTATGTGTGTTGGGTTCAGCAGCTTCCGGTCTGCCTGTCAGGGCCATAGTCTAGGCTGTGAAACCTTTAGTTAGGAGTCCCCAGGGACATGTCTTGTTCATGTCAACAAAGGGAGGAGAGCATAGCTCTTTTTTTTTTTTTTTTTTTTTTTTTTTTTTTCATTTTCTCCCTTTCCTCCTCCCACCTCCATCTTCACTAGCAGGATGGAGGTGATAGGAAAACAGGCTTGATAGTAGTAGTGAACTAAGGAGCCAACTGTATAAATACTATCTTGTATATCAAAGTTGCTCTATTTTTCTTATGACCAATGTGGAGGTACAAGAGCCAATACTATGCAGTGTTGTTCCTAAGCCTGTACTTGACATCATGTCCCGGTGAAAGGTGAGGGTCAAGGAGGGCTAATGGCGGCCTCATCTGTCAGGTGGATTTCACTCTCTGAGGGCAGACCTTTAAGCCATTATTCAGTGTGAAAAGATCATAGAGGCATTGGAGCCAGTCTGCTGCCCAGCCTGACCTTTTCCCTTCTTTGGTGGGTTTGATTCTGGTGGATTCCATAACTTATTTACATCGTGATAAATACTATATATACAGCCGCCTAGATTGTTCTGAACTGCTACATTTGCTACTGCTACATTTTTCTGCCTCCCTCCTCCTTACTTAGTGGTTTATGGACCAAAAAGGCCAAATAGGAGTAACTTTCACAGAACATGTGCAGGTGGTAGACATTGGGGCACTGGAGAAATTCCGATTAGACACTTCTTAGGAGCGGACTTCCTCAGAGATAGGCAAAACCTTAAGCTTGCCTATGGTGAAAAGAGACAGGAAAGTTAAGTTTCTATGCCCTCAGCACCCACCCATTGGATGACTTTGTGGAGAAGATACAGATGAATCTTTAGGTCTGTGGGCTCCCAGGGGTACCAGTAGCAAGCACTGTGTCCTATTTTGCTTAGCCTTCATAAATCTGTCCTGCACTTTGAGTATCAGGAAGCCCCAAGTTGCCTTCTGACCTTAGAGGCTCTCAACCCCATACCTCACAAAGACTCCAGAAACCTACCCTTGCCTCCCAGTGAGGAAGCACAGGCTTTGAACCTTGGCAAACCTGGGTTCAAGTCTCACTAGCAACTTGCTATGTGACTTTGGTACCTTTGTTTATCTTAATTTCTCTCCTGTCAAATCTGGACAACAGAAATATTCTTAAACATACGTAATAAAGTCTCATAAACTTAGGCTCATTGTTAAACTTTAAAATTTCTCCAAATTGATTTTTAATATAGTGCAACTTCAATGCATAAAAATATAAAACTTTGGCTATAAAATCCTATAATGTAGCTATAAATTTCTCAGTTTTACACAACTTAAAACATGACATTAAATAAAGTATAAATTTAGCAATCTTGATACCAGTGTTTTGCTAAAAATAGATTGATGTTAGGTTTAGTGAGAGTTAAATGTTTTACTTGTCAATTTGAGTTTTGATTTTCACTTTCATGGAAATGGGATTGCCATATTATTTTCCTTTTATTAAAGAATGAATAGTAGTTTTAATTACCAGCACATTATTTTAATTGATTTATATGTATTCTCAAAATGCAAACCTTCTCTACTAGAAAATTTTTATTTGCATTTTTCCCGTCATACTTGTTGCTAGCATAACTAATTTCTGTTATTATGCCCAGGACTTTTCTAGTTACAAAGCTGAAAGACCTATACCCAGAACAGAGCCCTCTCCTCCTCCTCCCCCTTCCTTCCTCCTCCCTCCTCATTTTCCTCCCATCCCCAGTAGGCCAGGATGGGTTGCTTCCTGCTTTTGCCGATTGATCTAACAAAGATAGACCCTGCTTCTGAGTGATACCTGGGCACACATTATTCCAACACCAAAAAGCACACATTTTTCAGGGATCAGCCAGCTCCAGTAAAGCACCTTGTGTGCTCTGAGTTCTCAACCATCATTCTCTTTAGCAAACTCTGCATCTGCTTGCAGTGATGAATTTGACCTTTACCAATCCATTAGTGTTATTAAATAGCTGCTGGAATGTGCAGCCCCAAATCTCATCAGCTTATCCTAAATGCTGGCATACCTCCTGTCAAAGGCCACTGTGTCACAGGGCTTCTGTAGCAACACTCCATTACAGTGTGAAGGTTGCCATAAGGCAGTACAGAGGTGCAGTGGGCATGGCTGGGGTTTGTCAACCTCCGGTTCTTGCTAACAGGCTCATTTTCTTTCACTTCTGTTCAGTGAGGGAGGGCCAGCTGAGTGGAGTGAGAGGACCATGGAACCAGAATTGGTAATGGTCTAAGCATATGCGTATTTATAGTATGTAAGTAACATTAATAAATATACATTTACATTAATTTTCTTTTAGTTTAATCATGTAGGTTTTCATATACATGTATATGATTTTACATATGTATAAGATTTTCATTGGGCTAAAATAAAATGCTTAAGTTTTGAAACTCAGCCTATAAATTTAATAGTTGCTTCCTAGAAGGGGGCTATGAACCTCAGAAAATGCTACTATGCAGATTAATGTTAAGGTGAAGGAGATTTAATTTTAATTTCTTTTATTTTATCTTGTAAAGATTATCAATTATTAGATTTTATAATTATTTACATTCTATTTTTGTCATTTTCTGCCCTCATCTGGCAGAAGTGAAAAGAAATAAACCCACTGCAGTAAGCCAGAGATCGACAGTAGTAAAATAGAGTTTATTTATTTATTTATTTATTTATTTATTTGGGGGGGTGGGGGGAGGAAACAAACTTAGTTAATCCCTTTTGGAAAAATGTTCTGTGGAAATGAATGTTAAGTTGGATGTCTTCTGATATCCCTTGTAAGTGAAGTATGGATCTACCTGCCTTAGGAAAGCCCATGACATAGAGCTGCTGTTTAGGAGAGACTGGATTCCTCTGCTAATTTGAAAACTAGGAGCTGTTAATGCAAACAGCCGGCTTTCCCGGCCCGTAGGTGATCAATTTCTAAACTACCTGTTGATTCTGATTGATTTCAGACAGCCTGGGTAAGTGTTGCCTGGGCTGATTACTATTAACTACTTTGGAACTAAGCAGTGAGGATAGGTGGACATAACAGAACTGTGGAAAGACATGGTGGGTGGGAATAAGAGGAGAGGTTGATTTTCTTCTTAAGTCAGGTTCTTTTTTATGTAAGGCTGTCCCGGAACTTGTTACGTAGCCAAAGGTGACTTTGAACTCCTGACCTATAACATGCCTGGTTTGTATAGTGCTAGGGATCAAACCCAGAGCCATGTGCATGCTGAGCAGGCACCCTACTAACTAAAAATGCAGTCCCAGTATGGTGTTTGACTGATGTCCAAAGCCAGAGGAAGAGTTGAATCTCAAATGGTGCCCAACTTCTGGAGAAGTACCCCTTGCTTCTAGTGACCAAGCTAAGCCAAGATCCTGATCCTCTAGAGATGTGGTAGGCAAGAAAGGGACCCTCTTCCAGCACAGCGCTCATTCATCCAGAACTCATGAAACAGAATTGTGCTCACAAATGGCAAAATGGTAAAGCAGACCATGCGTACAGAGTGAGGAAGAAGGGCTCCAAGGGAGCAAACATCAAGGCTAATAAAACAGACAGAACCCAGGTCAGATCCATATCAGTCAGAGCACTTACACTGCCTTCCTTTGTGTTTTCCTTACACCGTTTAACAAAGTAAATGGACATAAGATTGCAAGCTAATGGCATCTAGATACAGCTCTGCTGTGAGGATGAAGAGCCACGGGAGAGAAGGTGGGAAGTTGGATAGCCTTGGAAAGCCAACATGGCTCAGAGGGTTCCCCAAGGCTGTCTAGACTGGCTCTGCCCAAATGGAACTGTGAACAGCTTTTTAAAGAGGCATACCCAGGGTTCACTACTCTTATGTGAGGACTTTTAAAAGCCTGTAGAATTTTGTTGTTGTTTTTGTTTTTTTGAGACAGAGTTTCTCTGTGTAGCCTTGGCTGTCTTGGATTCACTTTGTAGACCAGGCTGACCTCGAACTCACAGCGGTTTACCTGCCTCTGCCTCCTGCCTTGCTGAGATTACAGGCGTGCACCACCACATCTGGCTAAATCTGTAGTTTCTAATTTACCTTTCTGATGATATCTCCAAAATATACCAGCTCTGTATCAAAAAGGGCATCATTGCACAGAACCTCTCCTACTCCTAAGTGGCATTGGCTTACAGTCTATAAAATAAACAGAGCAGGAAAAGAGAGAAGAAAAGGCAAACAAACAGTTTTCATTTATTTAATTTCTGCCTTTATTCCTTACAAGTAGCTCATTTTTAAAACCTTTAAGCTGAGGGTCAGAGTGAGAGCACAGAGTTTAGGGAGGGGCAGAGCTAAAATAGAATACAAATAAAAACAAGATTCGTGTTCTGTAATCAGGCCTGGCAATCTGGGTGTGAATTACCAAAACCAACTGCGTGTTGTTTCTTTCCATTCTGTTGTATTAGCAAACATTTTCATTGTCCAGATTGGCCTTATATATGGAAATGGAACATATGCAGCCTGTTTAATTTTGTATTTGTAAATCTGACTTGATTTCCTTTTTGGCAATGGCTATTGTCTGGAGGAAAGGAGAGATTTTTCTTTGTGTCCATTTAAAGTGACAGAAATACTGGAACAAGTAATAAAATGGAAAGAATTAGTTACATACTTCTAAGAACTTAAAACATCAGAAAACCAAGTATGTATGCCTCACTCGCTGGAATGTTTATCTGCAGAAAGTGTGCCAGCGTATGCTTTATTTGTATAACAAAAGCACACGTTTTAGATAGCCATCAGTTTACTTCAATATCCAAAAATTATGCCAGATGTTGCTGTAGTTGTTCTGTCTCCTAAAAGTTTGGGACTCACATTTCTGTGTTAATGCAGTTTATTTCCTGCTCTAGCCCCCTTGGCTATGTTCAGTTCCTGTGTCTCATTTTGATTTCCTCTGCTCTCCCTCAGCTTACGTTGGAGTCTGTCAGCTGCTGCTGTGTACATGTCAGGCTAGTGACTTGTAATGTTTATTAATACAGTGTCAGTCTTGCTGCTGAAACAACTGTGATGCTTCAGAAGGTTGCCGTGGAACGAAGCGTTTGATTTCCAGATCCTGTCTGCACTGCATGGTGAATACATTCTCACATGTTACGCAGTTCACTGACCTGACAGTTAATGGAACCCCGCGTGGGACCCCATTTCAGCAGGACATATTTGAACAAAAACAGTTTGCAAAACTTTACACACTTAAACTCCTGCCAAGGCAAACTGTTAGCCACTTGAGTTTGTTATAAATGCCCAGTGGCAGTGGTTGGAAGTAGCCCACGGTGTGTTTTATATTCTGAATGGAATGTGAGTGTCTTTGCGGTTATATAGAGTAGTAAATAATTGAGTTTGATTAGGGAGAGGGACCTCATTATCCCCACCTGTGCCCAGCTGGAAGGGGAGGGTCGAAATGAAGCCATTAGCTGTCTCTCTTACTGGCATCTCAAAGAGCTCAAATACATCTGTGTCTTATTTTCTTTTCTGGCACAATCAGTCGAGCAAGCTAAGCAGGCATGACCAGATTTGGCAAGTCCCAAGGACTCTGGCAAAGATACACAAGGAGAAGGCGGAGGGCAGTCATTTTGGCTTCTCACTGCCCATTAGTCTAGTGAGTTATGTTTTTGGAAAATGTCTGTTTTGGAAAAAAAAAAAAAAAAAAGAAAAGTACTTTGTCCAATGTCAAACATTGCATACTTGCACAGTGTGCTTTGATCTTTAAAAAAAAAAAATGTGGTCAGTGCAAGGGGAAACAAACTGTGGCATTCACACTAGCATCAACTCACTTTGTGGATAAAGTGATACCCCAAAGACTGACTTTAAAGCAGGCCTATTGCAATTATTGCAAGGCTTTCTCTTGCTCATATATTTTCATTTTCTACCCTGAAGTGCTGGGGAATGAGCACATGGAAGGGGGCCAGAGCAGGTGGCAACCAGAGGAATGCAACTCCATTGCTGTTGTGAATTGCTCAGGACCAGAGAACAGAGCACTGCTCTCAGTACCTTTATTCCACCTCTGGAAGGTGAGACCATGGTTCATGAAACAGAATATTTTTCAGGGTCTCCTTAGAAAGGACCGGAGAACCAGGGTATTAGGAAAACTTTTCCACAGTTTGGTCAGTGGTTACCATTTGGGAGATGTACTGCTCTCTAGAAATTTCTTCTTGCCCTGAATCCCTCAGCCTCTACTCCAAGCAATAAAAGAGTTGAAAACACATACTTGGGATCTAGGAGATGTAGTCAGTGTAGGGTTAAATTGTAGATAGATATATATATATAGATATATACATATATATATCTATATATATATAAAAACTTAATGTGTATGTCCAGGCAGGTTTCTTAACCTATCAATTTCTTGTTATAAATTGGGACCAATAATAGCACCTGCCTTTTTGCAGGGAAGGGATTATGGGAACAAATAAACATTCAGAAATATTATTCTCCTTAAATGTCACCCTTTTGTTAAAGATCCTTAGCCCCCAAGTGTTGAGTGACTTGTCTTTGCTACTATGCCTGAATGTTAAATACCACTTTTAATAAAGACCAGTCAATGGGTAGCATATTAGTTATTGCTTAGTAAGTGTTATTTGACAGCTGTTATTATAAACTTTCAAGTCCAAGAATTACTGTCATCCTGTTTTCCCTGTGAGGAAATGGAGTCAGTAACTAAATGGTTTACCAACAGAGGCAAAGCTTGACTTCAAACCAGCCATTGTAGTTTGCAGCTTAGTGTGCCCTGCTGCCTTCTGGGTATTATTGTTTCCCCTCCACTGGCATGGTATGAAGCTGAGATGTCTCTCCTGAAGGAACTCCTCTGACGCTTCTCCTGAGTGTGGCTAGTTAGGTATGCTGTGTCCCATATGTCTGTATAGGGAGCAGTCATCTCTTTGCTTCTTTGGCCTTCTCTCCCACAGACTGTACATATGTTAGGGACCATTTAAGTTCTCAGTCCAAAATAAGATGAGTGTGAGTTCTGCCTCAGAAGACTTTGCTGGTGCCTCCAGCCTTATTTCTTTGAAATTGTGAGTGTACTCTTTTAGAATTAAATGCATTAATATAGGGTTTAGAAAAAAAAAAAAAGGTTAAAATAGTATTGGTCACGTAGTAAATGTTCAGTAAATAGTAGTTGCTGCTGTTTCTTTTGTGATTGTTAAATGGTGAACATTGTATATTACACAAATTTTTAAACTCTTTAATTCTCACTGAATGTCCCTGCAATGAAACTGATTTTCTGTTGTCTGCTGTCTTCTCCAAAGCCACTAAGTTATGCTGCTTCTGAATTTTACTCTGTCAGAAGGAAAGCTTTAAACATTGAGCCCAGAATGCTGACCTTCAGGGAGATTTTGATTCCTGGATCAAAGGCTACTCGCTGACAGTGTTCCTAAATGCTGCCACCAAGCAGCTAATCACCCATTTTAATGGCCCCATGCTGTGTTGGGTGTTGAGAAGCATTCCATTCCTCCCAGTAGACAGTCTTTGTAGGAGCCAGAGCAGAGAGGGGCCGTGTGAGGCCTCTTCTTTTGGGGTATGACTTGGGTGAAGGCAAACCCAAGCATTAGGAAACCAGCATTAAGAAACAGCACCCATTATTTGGCACTCCTGAGTACCAGGTGCCTAGCATCCCTTATGTGTTTAAGCCTCATGACATTTTTGAAAAGAAGGGACCTTATTACAGGGCTAAAACTTAGGCACGAGACTAAAGCTTAAATATTACAGCATTTACTCACAGGGCATTTCACTTGCAGCCTGTGTGCTTTTCTTCTCAATTAACTGCTTTCTTCCTTGGCGTTCAGCTCCTACCCTATTTCTGTACAGAGGGTATATATGAGAACCTGTGTCTCTGTTTCCTCTGTGTCTTCTGTCCCTTTTGCTTTACCACTTAGAAAAACACTGTCTAGGACTAATGCTAGTGTCAGAATTCTCTGGTATGTCTGAAGTGGCCACCTAAGTTTAAAATACCAGCACTTCAGAGCTGAAGTAAGAAGGTCTCAAGTTCAGTACCAGTCTGGGCTTCATTGCCAGACTATATCACTCCCTCCTTTCCCCGGAAGCCTTTGTGAAAAGAAGGCTTTTCACAGGCACAGAACTAGCTCCTTGAGTGAGTTATCTATTTTAAATGCCCATGCATTCTTCAGTGGCTAGCAGACTTGACGGGACCCAGCTTTAAACTGACTGGAGCATTCCTGGCAGCATTTAGTCAGCTCTCTGATGTGGAGGTCCATCTTGGACCTATACAAGAATCCCACAGAGCAGAAAGAAGTCATTGTCTCTGGTCAGTGCTCCCAAACAGCCCTGGCCTGGGGGAAAGCAAGCTGCCTGTCCTGAGCCCAGATGCTAGGTCTGTGTGTGACCTGCCTGCCCATGCCGACCAGGGCAAGTTAGGCAGGGCTAGCAGCATGCTTTCCTACAAGTCCATTGTCTTCTCAGTCTCAAACCAGATGCCCTGTGGAATAAGAGCAGCTTTAAAAGATGTATTGCAATAGATGTTGTAGAAAGCCCATAAAAAACCCTGAATGTAAAGAAATGAGGCATAAAACCCAGACTGTTTGGAAGTCAAGCTGAGAACTGTGGTAGCAGATCTCCATTTCTGTTTATTAAATGGGAGCCTAACTTAATAGCCACGCCTAGCTGGGTGCTGAGACCACTACTCTTGCATTCTTGAATTTAACCCCACCCACTGCGGGACTGCATGCCCAAATAAGATCCAAACTTTGCATTTGTCTGGAGGTTGAGAGGCGTGCACCTAACAGGAGGAAACTGACTAGATGAGGCTGAATGTGGTTCGTGGTTCGCAGGGCAGAGCCACCTTCTCTTTTTAATGTGCACGCTTTTACGGAAATGGAGCCCCAGAGTAAGATAGCACACACTCGTGGACGCACGTTCCAAGCGCTGCTCTGCCCCTTCCCTTCACTGTTGTTTTCATTTTCCTCTCATGAACCTTGCTACCCTGGCTTCAGCTTGGAGGCTGTAAAGGAAGATGGAGAGCCGAGTTACCTCAGAATGATCACTATCGTTAACATTCACGGGTGGTTCACTTATCATTCCTGACTGCACAGACATGGCAGCCGCGCGGAAGCGTCCGCAGGTGTAGCATGGTGATACATATTACATTGTGCCACAATGGATTTATGTATTCTGTAACAAAAGAAAAGTGTAATGAAAAAATACAGAAGGTAATCCTTTATTCCTCTGCTACACAATTTATCAGTAAGGCCTGGGGATGGGAAGGGCCAGGGATTTCCTCTGCTTGCTTTAACCTTGTCACCCAGGTATGTTTTGGTAAAATGACAGAAAAATACAGACTGGGGATTTTCCTTTGCTTCAAACCTTTAAAAGGACACTTTGAATTTATGGAAGTTAGTCCAGATTCGAAACTGCCTGTTAAGCTTTTACTCTGCCCTTTGCTGAAAAAGTTGAGCGTACTGGCTTGGAATGCTGCTATCAGCTGGCCACAGAACAGCAGCCGATGGCAGCAGTTTATAAAAAGGCAAAATTACCATCATTCAGGTAGCTCCCAGGTGGATAAGAGTTGGTGCAGCCTGGGCCAGTACTAGTTTGCAAATCCCCAAGAACTTGTGTTTCCTTTGGGCCCTACTCATCCATCGCCCAACATATTGTCACAGATGGAGGACATACTGACTTCTGAGGAGAAAGCCGGGGAAGGCAGATCTGAGTGTGGTTGATTGGCATTTGTTCCAATATTCACTGGCCTAGTGCCAAAGCAAACACCCGCAAGTTTTTAAATGCACAAGGCCCTTTACATGTCAGTCTCTTGCCAAAGTATCACTTCCAGCATCGCTCCCAAAATAGTTTTTTCTTTCTTTTTTTAAAAAGAGCTATTTCTTATTTTGCTTTGATCAGTAAAATAAACTTTTAAAGATTGTTCTGGGATGGGGTCCAGCTTCTGAGGTAAAGAATGGCTGGGGCTCAGGCATGATTCAGTAACAAAGTGTTCAGTAAAATTAGCCTGACAGTTCTCAGGCCTGCTGTTCGATAGCAGGCCTTCACCAAGTTAAAATGGATGGCTGTGCTGGCCAGAGCAGCATCAGCTTTGTGCTTTTTAACAAATGGAACGTCAAGGATTAAACAGCAAGCTGTATGGAGAGGAGCGCTGTGGACATGTCTCCGTGTTAGGGAAACAAATTGGGTCCTTGGTTTTTAGATCAGCCCATAGACCCTGTGAAGAACCAGCTACCTGGATGGGTCTAACCTGGGCTCCAGCCCCTATCCCAGCTTGTTCTACCATTGGGAAGCTTTCCCAGGTCTTGGCTTTTCTTTCAGATTTCTTGTCAGTATTAAGCTCTGCTGTGGTTTTTGGCCATGTTCCCCTTGGAATTAGCCTGTTTACTCCCGTGCCCAGGCGTCGGGGGTAGTATTTGTGTCTCTTGCCACTGCAATTAACAGTCTCCCTGAAGTTACATCTACCCGAGTGATGTGCTGCTGGGTGTTTGTATTTTGTTTTGGTTTTTATTTTTATTATACTTGGTTTTTTGTTTCTGTGCTGTTTTTTTTTTTTCTTTTTCAATCTAGATATATCTCTAACCTCATTTGACTAGAAGTTTGCAAGCTGTGTTAGTGTTTTGCCTTTCACTTATTTTTGCTTAAACTAATATTTTGTTTGATTTTCTAGGGCTGAATAAGTAAATTATTTATAGTAAAGTACACATAGATTGTATATTACAAGATGGATGGGCCGGGCATTGTGGGTCATACCTTTAATCCCAGGAGAGAGACAGAGGCAGGTGGAGCTCTTTAAGTTTGAGGCCTACCTGGTTTATGTAGTGAGACCCTGTCTCAGAACAAACCAAAATAACAACAACGAAAGACGGATGGATAGACCGATATTTTACTAGATAGCTAAGAAGAGCCTTTTCTTTTTCTCTGGGGCTCTGAGGGGCTTATGTGTGACCATAGTGTCTGCCTGTAGTGGCATCTACTGACATTAGTCAGGTTCTGTCAGTTGGCAGTCCCCACTGCCGGATTTGGCTCCTAAGCTAAAACTGGGAATCGTGCTCCTTCTGAGCCAAGCAGACCAGTAGGTTCAATATGCAATAAATTAGAGAAGCCTGCACCAACCTTGACCTTGGTTCACTCGGTGCTACTTTTATTCCCGTGCCCTCACAGACACTTTAGAAGTAGGTGTTTTGTTTTGCTTTCCCAAGACAGTGTTTCTGTGCACAGCCCTGGCTGTTGTGGAACTTACTCTGTGACCAGGGTGGCCTTGAACTCAGAGATCTACCTGCCTCTGCCTCCTGAGTGCTGGGATTAAAGCGTGTGCCACCACTCCTCGGCAGAGTTCTTCAAAATGTTCACTGGCATTATCTGTACTATTGCTTTGAAGCTTTCCAAGGTGTAGTGAAAGTTGTAGCGATAAGTCTCTATGCTTGTCTTTTCCTCCAGAAATGCTGCTCATGGGTTCTCCCTTATCCAGGTGGACAGCACGAAGGTCACCATGAAGGAGATCTTGCTAAAAGCAGTGAAGCGAAGAAAGGGATCCCAGAAAACTTCAGGTGGGTTAGTTAAATTATACAGTGGTAGCAGAAGCTAAACAGTTAGTTAAAAGGCTGTGTGTGTGTGTGTGTGTGTGTGTGTGTGTGTGTGCATTTGGGTGCGTGTGTGCGTGGGTGTGCATACATGAGGGCATGTGCATGCACACACATGTGTTATCTGGCTACATTGTTTTGGATCTTTTTTTCATAGAAATCTGATTAACAAGACTGATTTAGGAGGGGAAATTACTTTTAAAGCTTCCTCTAGGCCTCAGAAAGAACTGGGTCAGTGGCATATATGAGAAGAACATGTTCAAATCAGTGATGGCCAGTCCATCATTAATAATTTTGTGGTAAATTAAGACAGTTATTTGTGTTTGCCATTAGTTAATGTACACCCGTCTTAAAATCTGAATCAAGGGTTAGAAACAGCTTAGTAGCAGAGTGCCTGTCTAGCATGTGTATGGATGGTCCTGGCTTCCATTCCCAGCACCACAGAAATCAAAACAAAACGTCAAACTTGAATTCCTGCTTCTAATTTCGTGTTTTCACACAGGTTTACAAGGGAGTACCTTCAGTTTCTATGATTCAGGATATGGGGGTTAGGAGGACATTCTTTTCAAATTTTACTAAATGAGGGCAGTCTTAATAAAAAGGTGGTTTAAAAAAGATAAATTGTTTGATGCACCCATTTAGCTATTCATCTCTAACTCCTCATTAACTAGCTTTTTTGGGTAGAAAATAGGCTTGTGCTATTAGATATGATATTTAAAGGATGTAGAACACAAATATTACCCATATTCAGGAACAGTTCTTTTCAAGAATAAAGATTTGCCTGTAACAGACTACTGTATTAACAGACTACTCTCAGCTCATATACGGCAAGTCCAGTGTCTTAGCTTTGTCAGTGAGGAGACTTCTTAAATACCTTTGAGCTCACCTTTTGGAAAGGAAGAGGGCATTGCTCAGCTTGAAGAAAATAGTTGTGTTCTCTTTTTAAGGGGAGGCATATAATCTGTTCCAGATTTAATTAGCTATCTTCAGATGAAAGCTGAAGTTTTAATAAAAGTTAGAAGAGATAACACAGTGAAGGACACGGATGAGCTGTCTCAAGGCCATATTCCAGGGGAACGATAAGAGCTGTAAAAAATGGCAGAGGAGAGCAATTGAATGGAGCAATGAAAATCTGATTCTCATAAAAAAGAGAGAGAGAGAGATGCTGGTGGGGCGGTTGTAGACGAGACCTGCTAGCGTCTGCAAGCAATTTGGATGCTTGCCAGGAGTCATTGTTCACCCTCGGCTGTGGCGGCTCCGTCCAGATGTGCCAACTGCACGTTTCGGCTTTTGCCAGCTGACTGCGCCGTTTGATAACCAGCTCTCTGGATGCCCATCACTGGCCGCAGAGATAGAATTAAATGATGATGATCTTCCCACAAGTTGGGAGAGGAAACAATGCATATAAATCTTGATTTCATCTCAGCGTGAGAAGTCTTTATCCATCATCACTCATAATGAACAAGTCGTTAGCTGGGATGAATGGTGCTCTGCTTTTTCCAAACACCTCTTTTGTTCATTTTTTGGGTGACTTTTATCTATTGCATGGGGGTCAAACCTCTTTGCATTTAGGGGATGATTGAAGAGGCACAGCCTCTCCATCCCAGGGGAGAGAATATGTTTGGGGGTTCCAGGTGCCAATCTAATAGCTTTTAAATAGCTTCAGATACTCAAGGGTATTTAATGAACACTTACTCTGTAGAATCAGGGGTCTTTGCTCTGTAAATTTTTTACATAATAGTGAATTTTGTAATACAGTTCTTTATATTCAAGAATGCATTGTTTTTTGAGTTTTCTAGGAAGGAGATGGAACTTAAGCCTTCTCAATAGAAATTATGCTGCCAGTGACATATGTTTGTTCGTTCATTTGTTTGTCTGTTTTCAGAATGCAAAATCCCAGTAAACTTATGGGGGATACAGTTGAGCCAGTGTCTTTCCTTCTGTCTGCAGCCATCTCTTGTCCAGTCTCTAATTTGTTTATGTGTATTAGTTGTGCTTTCAGGGAACACATGCACACTCGCATGTGCTTCTTTATGCTCACCATTGTATATACATCCTTGCCATTTTCATCAATTTTGCCGTATCTTTGGCAAAAGCTTGGGATTTGTTATCCAAAATGCAGTGATCTGTATTATTTATTCCTATTCATACTCCTGAAGCTGATTGAGATTAATATATTTATATATATTGCTGTACATTTTCTTAAGTCAAGAACCATTTTAATGTAAACCTTTCTAATTGCTTTAAGAGTCTGGTCTCAGAAGTTGAAAGGTCACCAGCGTGGCAAAGATTTATTTAGGGTTAGCACAGAAGAGGTGGTGTTCATGTTGTGGTTTGAACTTTGTACTGGGGAATGGGCTTCTTTTCAAAGGTGACTAAGGAACTGAAGAAGACCCTCTTGAACATAGAGAGAAGAACATTTACTTAGTGAAAACTGTTGTTGTCCACACAGAGCTAGGAGATACTTAGACTTTTCCTATTAGCTCAGGAACTCGCTTGTGAACTTGATAGGAAGCTATCAAGTTAGAGAGTTGCCCATGCTAAGCTCTGGCACAGTGACCTGCTCAGTCTATGCAAGAACATTCCTCATGAGCCCCTTGGCTGGGACAGGGCTTGTGTGTTCAGCTTTTTCCTCAAGCAACGCTAGCCTGATGGATTGCACTTGTCTCCCTACCACTGTTACTTAGCTCAAGTGAGAAGAAAGGAAATGACACTCGAAACAGAGGAACATGTGAGTACTGCATGAAGTACACAGTGGCTGGTCAGAGAGCAAGATCTGAGGAACCCTGACTCCTTCCACAAACACACTGAGCTTCTCTTGGCTTTCTCTAGCCTGACCCTGCTATTATTTATTTAATAATAGCAGCAGATGAGGAATTTGAATGATCCATTATGAAATAAAGTTGTGAACTAAATGACAGTCTCTAATACTCCTGTCCTTCCCTCTGGTACTTACTTAGTTTCTTTTCTTTTCTTTTTTAAAGTAGCGGGTATTGAGAAGAAAAAAAAAAAAAAAAACCTCATTTTAAATATATGGTTTTGTTAAAGAAAACCTTTGGTTCTTTAAAATAATTTTTGCTTTTTAGGATAGATAGTACTTGTACTTTAGAAGTTTATAGAATTTTATAGAAAAGAGTAACTTTTGTAAAGTCTTGACTTTCATTGCTCGTAATTATTTCATCATTTCTTCAAATCATGACTATGAATGAACACTCAGAGTGGGTGCCTATTAATATTCATGTACTGAACTATAGTGATCTTCTCACAGTGTATTCCATTCAGATCTCTGGGAAGGCACATCTTTAAAGCCTATTTCTAAAAGTCTCTTAAAGTTTTTAGTTTTTCATTTTATTACTGATCTCCTTGATATCTGGACTCTCCTTGCATTGGTGGCAAGTGCACACTATTAGAGCAAATAGAAAATACAGAGTAAATTAGACAAAGTGCATTCACTAATTTTAACAGTTGGGTAAAAGAGTTTTTGACACAGTAAAGAACAGATCACTGTCAGATCCCTGGATTTAGTCAGTGAAATATACTAACTTGTCATTTAGTGTCTAAAGGCATTATTCAGTTTCTCTGTCAGGATCACCCTTATGATTGTGACCTTTGACCTTGTTGGTATTTTGTTTATTGCTGTTGCCTTAATACTATTGTCCACCAGCTGTCACCAGTCTCCTGAAGCATGCTGATGTGACAGAGATGCTACTGAGAAATGGAAGCATATAACTTCCAGTTGCACACTGACACAGACATACATGTGCCTCCCAGCGTACAAGAGGAAGACTTAGAAGTAGAATTAGCCCAGAGTAGAGTCTGTGTGGCATTCTCATTTTGAAATGGGGCCATTTTTCTGTTACCTGCTGAAAGGAACAGGAAAGCTTGCTAACTTTTTCTTACTGACCCCATTCTTGCCTTTTGAAGTGTAGACATACTTTATTAGTTTCGGTTTCTTTGTTTTAAGTTTTTAGAATATTAATTGATGTTCATTCCTGCTTGTCTCAGAAAATCCTACCTGGAGAAGTGTTAGCTTTGCCAAGGAGTTTCATCTTGGCCTCTTTGTTGAGAGTCAGAAGCAGCATTTGCCTGCCCAGTTTACTGTGCTTCACTTACTGCATCTCAGGCAGTGTTCCCTGAAGTGTACTGGGAGGGGACAGTGGTGGTGGAGGTAAGCAGCCACAGACAGTGCAGGGGATTTTGTGTGACAGACAGATGATTGGGTTCTTCAGTTCTCCATTAAAAATTCACGTACAACCTGCATGTTGACCCAGGCACTGGAAGCTATATTGTAAATGCTTCTATTCATCACGCTCCCCTATTGGCAAGATGCTTCTCGAGTGCAAGGAGACAGTGACATAACAAGACCCTTGCCAAGGATAACCTTATACTCTAGAGGGAAATGAGACATAAGGAGTAGAGAATAAAAAGAACACAAGCAGAGGAGTTCATGCATTGCACTGGAAGGGTGCTCAGGGAATTGCCCCTTCCCTAAGAAATGGGCATTTGAACAGCCCTTTACTTGTACAGTGTGAAGACTTGAGAGGGAGGACTCTGCAATCAAATCGGTGACTTACCATATTTCATTGTAAAAAGAGCATTCCAGTTTACTGACTTAACTGAAGTTGTAGTAAAATTGACCATTAAGAGACTTACAACAGGTGCTCACACAGTCAACAGTCAACACATCCAACATCACAGTCAACACCATCCACTAGTCACAGAGCCACACCCCAGTCATCATCTTGGATTTTCCCGTGCCAGCTCCCCATGCCACGACCATTAGCAAGACAGGCGAGTTTTACCTCTAGAGCATATCTTGAATCTGTCCTAGTCACTGTGACTTTTTTATCTGAAACACTGGCACAAGTCCCAGGTTGGCTTTCCTGCCACTGCTTTTAGTCCTTCCAGCCTGTGGTCTACACAGCCACCAGAGAGACCTTGTGAAATGTGAATCAGATCATAGCTGCTCCAGACCCTTTGAAGACAACTGTCTGCATTCAGAATAAAATCCAAAGTTATAGCCATTGTGAAATACAGTGGGGTTCAAGGAGAGGAAGGAACACACACAGACTGGGAATCCAAAGAAAGGAGAGAATTAGTAGGGAAGGAAGTACAGAGTGGATGACACTCCGACCACACAGGTCAGGCAACATTCAGCAAGGGCGAGGGAAGCATCAGAGCTTATGACCTCAGCCACAGGAGGCCTCACATTCATGCCAGCAGGCTCAGAAACTTGAATCCAAATGAATATGCTATTTATCATGGGTGTCTTAGGGCTGTTTGTGACAGGAAGGAGTTGGTCTTTATAGAAGCGGGATCTGTTGGGGGACGGGGAGCTGAGAGCTGTTGCCCTGTGTGCCTTTGTGCTCTGACAGATACCACTGTAGCACTTAAGCTGCACAAGCACATGGAGGGGAGCAGGGTACATGCTTTACAGACACCATGTCAGAAACACTAAGAGAAGGGAAACATGGCACTCTGTGGCATCAGGAGCTGTGGTGACTGTATAATCGGAAGCTTCCAGGCCTCACTTTCCTTTGCTCTGGGAGAAGCTAGTTAGATTTCCACAGCAAGTGAATGGCAAACTTAAATTAGAGCCCAGGCTTCTTTGACCTCAAAGCCCATACTCTTTTTATTTGTGCCATGTTGCTTATTAGAACCCTAATGGGAGAACAAATTTAAAATTCTGTAAACAGAAATGTTGGTTGATTGTGAGATCTAAATGCACTAGGGAAGAGCAGCATTTAGAGGAACCCCGTGGTGAATCTCAACATAAAGCCAGGAATTCTTTTTGTAATTGCACAGCTTGTCTGTATTGGTGTCAGTTCTAGTGTTTTATGTCTAGCTTTCTTAAAGCAACATACACCTGGCCTGAACTGCCCTATTAGAAAGGGAAAAATCAGGGGATGATGTTTGGGGATGTGGCTCAGTGGTAGAATACTTGCCAGGAATATGGGAGGCCCTTCCTATCATCTGTACCACAAGAGGTGGGCCACATATATGTAATGGAGTCAAAATTTTAACACTGGAGCCTGAAATGCTTTGTGATGAACTTTTGGGGACTCAGGTGAGCATAAGTGTCTCCTGTGTAGGCTCGAGCAGAATCCTACTTCATGTGGAATTGTAGGCCAGAGACCCAGTGCCCTTTCTTCTATGGAAATAAAGCTTGTAAGCCAGGGACTAATATGCAGGTTCCTGTGCTGTAGCAGATATTTCTGAGAAGAAAGGGGACATGGGACCATCTAAATGGTGACTGTTTGTTTTCTGCAAAAGGTGATAATTTCTGCAGACAACTACTACTCGTTATTAAAAGAAAAAATAATCATGCTGATGCCATTCATGCATGGGAGCTGAGTAAGAAATAAAGATTCAGCATTCGGTGTCTAGTGACCCTTTGGGAAAATGCTAGAGTAAATTAGGATTGCTGGGTGTTTAAATGTGTAACGCAGAAGTGCCCCAGGCAAGAAGCTTGCAGTTAAATATTCCTCCCCGACACCTTTCTCTGCCTCTTTATCTTGTTGTTTCATCTCACCTGAGCCTCCCTCTGTCTGGAGTGCTCTGAGACTCCTGATGGATCTTCTCCAGTATAGAGCAGAGCACGTTAAAGATGGCATTGCAGTCAACTATTTTATCCAGAAAGCCTGGAAATTTAGAGAATTTATGTCAAGCAAAAATCTTTTGGAACCACTTTAGAGACCCAATTATTTTAGAAGGGTGTTATGAGCTCTCACAACTGCCACATCAGAGCGACTTGAAATATATCATTCGCCAAAACTGCATTTGACCAGCACTTACTCTTCCTACTAGTCGCTAATCTTTCAGAAGTTCCTTTTCCATTACAAAATCTATTCATTCACTTCATCCAGGGCAGTCACAGCACGGATTAGATTAATGAAGAGGCAGAATGAAAGGAAGAGAGAAGACACACACTGACTGTGTGGTGAGACCGAGGTATACACAGCTCCAAGAGAAGGAGCCCTCTCCTGGGCCCACTGGGGATTTAGCTTTAGCTCGCAGGAAATATTATTGCACTACGAGTGCATTTTCATGGCAAGCTGCTGCCTGGTTGTAGAAATGCATAGAAGGTCAAAGAGTCTGCTTGGAATGAAAGACTGACCAATTTGTGAGATGTCCTTACCCTTCTGGACTCACTCCCCTTAGCTCTGACATCCGGCGGGTTAGTAAAGACTGAACCATATACTGTATGTACTTAAGCAAGGCATGGCTTTTGAGGTGCCACTTGGTTTACAAATGTCATCAAATGGTACATCAGTGCCAATGCCACACTGGAAAATCACAGGAAAAGAAATACTAAAATGTGGTAAATCCCCTAGCAGAAGCATCGAAGGTAAGGAACTACAGTGACAAAAACTACTGGGTGGGGCAAAGGCTTGGAGAGGAAATGCTCTGTAGTCATTTCTTTGACATCTGATTGAAGATTAAGTAGGACTCTGCTGTGTGGCTAAATGAGAATATCTCAAGCAGAAGAGATGCAGGCAAAGAACAGAGAGACACCTCACATCATGAGAGCAGTAAAGTGGCCTTAGAGCCTAGGCCTGTGCCAGATCTGAGTAGGGGAGCTGTGTTGGTAAACACAGACGGGAGGAAGTGGGGTTATTTATTAGGGCTGATGATGGAGCAGGTGAGTGTAGGCAGTAGGGATTTCCTGACACTCAAAAAGCTCGATGATTAGCCAGTGAGGCAGGCAGATAAACAAGACAGCTATACTGCCATGAACGTAAAAAGCGGAAGGTAAGTACAGAACCAAAGTGTGTGAGGGATGGAGACCTCCGTCCAGTCTTAGTGCGTTGGAGAAGATTGTCAGAATGTGCTTCTTGGTAGAGACTAGAGGAACATGAGGAGACACAGGACCAAATGCTTAGGCTGGTGTTCTTCCCACTCTAGGAGGAGGGTAAGGTGCTCACTGGGAGCTAGGTCATGATTGTGGAGCATCATGACAGCTTTATTGTGATGGCAAGAGGGCAGCATTGAAAGGAAGGCAGTCTAACCGGGGTTTCTTTTCAAGCACTTGCGGTGTAACATTTTGCCAGGTAGATTAGAGAGCACAGAGCTTAAGGGGAAGACACGGATGCAGAGGCTCCTGAGGAAGTAGGACAGCAGATGACGGAGCCCTGGGTACAGTGTGTAAAACACTGTGCTCAGAGAGAAGAGGCAGGGCACCATTCAGAATCTCACTATTTTTCTGGAGCTAAAATACGGTTGGGAGCATTGGAATGGGTTGAAGCTGCAGCCTGAGCTCCTGGAGCTGATCTCAGAAGACAAAGGTATAAGATGGCCATGTCAGTTACTGTGGAAAACGTTTTGGAGGAGTGTCCAGCAAAAAGTGTGTAGTTTACTCAAATTTCCTTTTGAGTTCTTACTCAGTTCACGTAAAGATAGACACACAGACTAGAGTTTTGTGGGTACATATGGTCCCTGGTTTTTGTTTGTTTGTCTTATTTTACTTTGAAAAAGCTTAACGTTTATTTATTTTGTATGTGTCTGTATGACATGTGTGCATTGTACAGTGCACATGTGAAGGTCAGAGGACAACCTTTTGGGAATGAGTTCTCTTCTTCCACCTTCAAGTGGGTCCCAGGCATTGAACTCAGGTTGCCAGGCTTGACAGAAAGCACCTTTACCTGCTAAGCCATTTTGTTAGCCCTCATTTTTACTAATTATTTATATATTGGGTTCTTTAAGAAAGGTTCTCATTATGTAGCTCTAGCTAGCCTGAAACTCACTGTGTAGACCAGGCTAGCCTGGGACTCCTAAGAGATCCACCTGCCTATGCCTGCTAGGATTAAAGGCATATGACACAGTGCCTGACCATTTTTGCTTTTAAGTCACTCCTGTCTGTCAAGGCAGCTCATGATAAATGAGAGCTGTCTATGTGATTTTGAACATGTATATGATCTTATGTCTGCTTTTTTTATTCACACAGCAAGCATTATTCTGTATGAAAATGATCATCCTTTTTTGTTTTTCTAGTTAAATATGTTTAACCAAACAATTATTTAGATTATTTCTCACTTTTCAGTGTATAAAACATGAAGTGATCAGTCTCTTATAGCTATTTTTTGCATATTTGTGCTAGACTTTAAATAAGGGACTGCTTTCAGTGGTTTGCTTACTGAAAATATTGAGGGCTGGCAAGGTGGCTAGTGAGTAAAGTACCTGCCACACCCCCATGAGATCTAGTTTATGCCTCTGTAACTCCAGCACTAGCAGATGGTGACAGACAGATCCCTGGAGCTCACCTGCCCAGCTTCAGTAAGAAACCATCTCAAAGATGACAGCAATGAGGAAGATACCTAATACTGACCACTGGCCTCCACATCTCTCTCTCTTACACACACACACACACACAGAGAGAGAGAGAGAGAGAGAGAGAGAGAGAGAGAGAGAGGTCATCTTTTAAGCAGCTGTTGTACGTCCTGTCACTCCTGGAGAATGGAGATTAAGAACCTGCCCCACAGCTTACCAAAATTGACTTCTACCGATCTTTCACCTTTTCCAAACTGATAGATAGCAGTTAGTATCTCATTTTACTGTGTATATCTAAGGCTTTGGTGTATTGAGTATTTTCAAATGTGTTAGTAGCCATTTCTCCTTCTAAACGATGCTACCACTTAAGATGGACAGTGAGTTCTTTTAAGGGGAGAGGGGATCAAGAGAAATCTGACTTTCATAACCTGTAAAACATATCCTATAGTGCAAAATAGGGTTTTCCCCACCTGCCTTTCCTCCCTGCCCAGGCAGCTGTAAAGTAGTGTATGCACACATGGTGGTATCCAGAGACACATTCCAGGCCAGGCAACTTTCCTTGTTTGCCTGCTGGCCTTTTAATCCATTCACAAAGCTTTGGTGCTCAGACTGTCTGTCTGGTAATTTACCAGAATTCAGTTCAGTTTGTTTGAGACCTTATGTTACCTCCTTCCTTTATCATTAAAACTATCGTAAAACACAGATTTTCAATGAAATGTTTATTAAATACTTCCTTCATTCTGGTATATGTACTAGCACTTAGAAAGTGCATCACACACTGGAACTTAGAGATGGAGACAACATTGTCACCCCTGAGCAGCTTTCTTTTGGGAAGGCATGTCTAAGGACGCTGCTGGCAGCATTATAAACAGCACTGGTACCAAGGGCAGCTGTAGGGGGCTAATGGGGACCCTGCATCATTCCTTGCCATGTGCCTGGTGAGAAAACTCCTAGAAGTTTCTGGAAATGGTAGCAAGTGGGGAGAGGCTGCAACCAACAATCAGTGTCACAAAGTGGGGATGACTGATTTGCCGAGGAGGCCGTTGAGACGGATGTTTAATTAGCTGAAGTCTGAGTGGATAAATTGGGAGAGGACTGCCTATGCAGAGATGTGCCTTTTCCCACATCTCTCATTTAACTGTTGTTTTTGTTTTTTCTCATTACCATTTTCTTTCTTTTTTTTTTTTTAAGTAGTGTCTTTAAATTAGGGGGAAAGGAGTAGAGAGGAATACCAAAAATGACTCTGATGGCCACTGAAAATTTACAGTATTCCCAGCATTTTTATATTTAACCTTTACAAAAGACCTTGTGACCTGGGATGTATGCTTTTTCATTTTTTCATGGTTGTGAAAAAGGTGATGGGATTATGTATGCACATCTGTGCATGTGTGTTTAAGTATGCACACGTATCTGTACTATTTGTGAGTGTTGATAATGGGTAACAGATGAAATTAGAT
The DNA here is from genome assembly GCF_030254825.1 of Meriones unguiculatus. Taxonomy (NCBI): domain Eukaryota; kingdom Metazoa; phylum Chordata; class Mammalia; order Rodentia; family Muridae; genus Meriones; species Meriones unguiculatus. The sequence goes on from NC_083356.1 coordinate 76,960,377, forward strand.
TCTTAAGCTCTGTGTGCTTTTTCTCAACCACAACATTTCCTCACTTAAGATGAAAGGCTGTTGAAAGCTTTCTGGACTAAGGGCAGTAGAGTGTGTGTTGACACAAGTAAGGTCAGGAGCTGGGCTGCATAAGCACAGGAGAGCAAATGGCATTTGTAAAGTTGGTGCATATCACTGTGTGCAAATTCTGTCTAAAAGTAAAAAGAATTGTAAACATTGTATTATAGTTAATTATTTGACTACAGAGTATATTAAATATACTGCTCTCTGTCTCTTGCTTCAAAATACATTTCAAAAGATGGCTATGGGGGTAAATACTTGCTGGAGCAAATATAGCCAAGTATTAGTTATGGACTGTAGTAGTAGGTACGTGGGGTTTTGTGTGTGTGTGTGTGTAATTCTCAGCTTTTTAATAAGATAGATGGTGGGGAGCTGTAAGCACAGGGAGCTGAGTTCAAATCTCATGTAAAAGGCTAGATGCAGCTGCACATGCTGTAAGTCCAACACTGGGAAGCAGAGACAGGCAGGTCTCAAAAGTAAACAGTGAGTTTCTGGGTTAATGAGAGACACTTTCAAGCCAGTAAAGCAGAAAGCAGCAGAGGAAGATGGTGTGGGGTGTTTTATTTTTCTGTACATAATATATTAAATAACATCTGAGGTCATGGTTTCTTTTGTCTTCCATTGGCTTGTGGCTTAACTTTACACAGAAAGTTACAGTGTGGTCATAATTATTACTACTTATATCAGTACTTGCCAAACTTACATTTTAGTTACTAAAATACTTTTTATTGGTTGTTATTTTCACTTTATATATGAGATGACTAAAGCTCAGAGAGGCTACAGAAGTTACCATGGTCACAATAATAGTAATGGATAATCTGGGACCTAAACCCACATGTCCCAGAGTTGTCCTGTCTACCATGGACTACATGGTATTTCCTCCTGCTAGGTTAGTTTCAGGACCCACAACTCAGGGGAGACAAGTACACAGTCTGCTTCATTCCAGAAAGGGAGTATAATTCTGTAGGAAAAGCCTAGACTTTGGAACTAAATCCCCATAAGTCATCAGCGACACCTCTCATAAGCCGTGAAATGAGGCAAGTCATCAACCCCTTCTAGCCTCAGTTGTACTCTCTGAAAAGGTTGTAGGGTTACTGGGTGCTTACAAAAATACTTTAATCCACAGAAAGTACACAGTCAGTGGAAGTCATCTGTTGTCATCTCTGTCACGAACATGACAGGTGCACCCTTAGACCTGGATTTCTCTGGAGCTTTGCTTTACTTTTCTTTCCGGTGCTGTGACATGGCCTTTGCCAATAACTTTCTATTTTCCAGTATGTTAAGTCCATAGAAAACTTAACATGATATAGAAGGAGCCTTTATATTGTGCTTGAGCTTGAGGCTCCTGGAAGCACCCTTTCCTCGTAACAGTTGCCTTTTCCTAATAAGGATAGCCATGCCATGATAGAGGAGGATTGATCAAAGGCTTCTTTATCGTACAACTGTGTCATCAACTTTCTGTGCCAGAGAATCTAGAGGTCAAGCCAGGAAAGGGGAGCTGCCAGGGATCTTATTTACAAGTGACCTTTGCACACTCCTGTGGTAGTGGTTTAGCACCTCCCAAAGTGGTTGCTACTTCTCAGGAACTGATGATGCACAGAGAGGGCCTTGGTGAGAATGACTATATAATTATGTGCAGAGAGGTTCAGAGAGCTGTGCCTGCCTCCAGGAAATGTATGGATCTTCCCCATCACAAGCAAAAGAACCTTTCTCCAGGCCTGCCAGCCTTCTGGTGAGCCTGTTGCCAGATGGAAGAATTCTTCCTCTGCCAAGATTGAGTTTAGCTACTTTGCATAAAACCACTCATAGAGCTAGCCCACCCCAATAGACTTCTCCGTGACCAGCCAAGCATCCTCAGTCCTGACCCACTGCTTACAGAGGCCTGACATGAGAGCCATTTTCCTCCATAAGCAGTTTAGAAAGCAGCTTTTGGCAGCTGTGTGTGACAGCATAGAGCTCTTCCTTTTTGGTCAGTTGCAGATAGAAGAGCTTTCTGCTGTATATCTGTAATTGCTGTGGGCACCACATTGTGAAATAAAGGAAGCTGGGATCCCAACACTTGAGAGGTGGAAGCAAGAGGATCAAGAATTCAGGGCCAGCCCGGGCTCCATGAGTCTCTCAGAAACTCAAAGGAGATGAGGCAGGGGAAGAGGCTAGTCAATGAGGCTATTTCTTCTTTGTCTTATTGTGATGATGTCTGGAGACAAAGATAGCTTACAATCAGGCCAGCAGCATTGGGCTTGCTCCAGGAGGCAGATGTCATCCATACACACCTCTGTGACTTCCTAGGTCACAGGATGCAGTGAGTGAGGTGTGTGGATGTCACTGTGTCATCAAATCAATTTTCCACAGAGGAAGCCAGTGTTCCTCTACTGTTGTGGGAGATGCATGGTAGCCTTTAAGCTCTTTAGTATTCCCATAGACCATCACCACTAAGTCACTGAAATGCCAGCACAACTTGAGCTTGCAAGGTTTTTCCCTGTTTAGTAGTAGAACAATGTAAATTAAGATGAAGCACAATTTAAGTCAAACAGACAAACAAACTGCTGAGTCATGTGGATTTCTTAAGCAACGGGTGTCAAAAGCCTCCTTAGCACTCAGTGTTCCGACAGTCTCTGTTGGGCCAGGCAGAGCACAGGGAAAACAGCCCCTGTCCTCAGTGCACATTCTAGTGAGAAGAGAAAGCAGGTAAAGGTAAAAGTGAAGCAGCAAGATGCAGGGACAGCAGTTTTTGCTTGTAGCTTCATGAGTCCTTCCGTGTTGCAACTGACCTTACTTTCTCCTTGTTCCCATGAGCCTTCTGTCTTGTCCACCAGCATTGGGCAGGGCAGCAGGAGCTGGGCAGACTCCTAAAGAGTAAGTGACTCCACCTCGACCAGCAGTAGCCAGGAAGGTGGCCAGGCCTCGCCTCAGCCTTGCAGCTGAGAACATGTGTCCAGCATCTTGGCCTTGCAGCAGAGGACCTGGGACTGACACCAGTGATAGGCTGATCTTGCCAGATGCTGATGATTACCTTGCAAAAGACAAATATGGCTGGCTCCTCATCTTTGGGGACAGGGATGTTGAACTTAGTTAAGTAAATTAATTATGTAAAATAAAAGTTTCCTGTGAATAATAATGGTTTCCTTTTGTTTTGCCAGGACCACTCCTGGCCCAGAGGTAGTGGCTGATACATTCTGTAAAATCAGCTAGAGAGCTGGCTTGTTACCTACAGCCTCTTCACTGGATGCTGGCTCAGGCCACAGTCTTGCTTAGGTGCATTTTCATTGTGAGAGACTAAGCTTTTTCAGAGAATTGAACCATTAAATGGACACTTAAATATCTTTGAATCAAAAGGCTGTACACATCACTTAGTGTTGTCACCCAGATCCCATGACTGTGCATGTGTGAGTGAGTGTGTGTGTCAGCCTTCATCAGGAGCCAGATGAGAATGCCACAGCCAGGTACTTGGCACAGCAGAAGGAATCACTGTGCATACCATGTACGGAAGAAATGCATGGCAGACTCACTTTCTAGAGGCATGTGAGAGGGGCAGGGAAACATAGCCTATGTAGTTCTCTTCTGTGGAGGACATTGGTAGATACTGTCTAATCTAGATGATCACATTTAAAATCACCTAGTAAAAGTATAAATAGACAATCTGAAGGCAAATACTAGAAGAAACATCCTAAAAACTTAAATTAACTTCCTGTGAGGTAGAACTTGGGAGGATGGGGTCTCACTGTAGTTTGTCCTACGACTTGGGTTTTGTTTACTCGCAGATTGTTCATGACCTTTGATGAAAGTAAAAATAGATTTTTTTTTTTTTTAATAAAGAAAACAGCTTCCTTTCAAATTCTGCAGTTCAGAAAGATTTCTCCTTTTCCTCCTTGTATGGACTTTCTCTGTTTGGAAACTTCGTTTTCCCTAAAAGCTACCATCCATTTTATCGGTTAAATGTCAGGTTTCTGTGAGAACATCATTAAATAGTTGCTTCCAGTCATAAACATTTCCAGACTTTGTGAGAGCAAATGCTGTATGAGCATACCCATCACATTGTGACTTGGCCAGCATTACATCTCTGTGACCTGGATTTTCCGTGGGTTAAAGCACAAGCTATTAGCCTAATACTTGTTCCCATTCTAAGAATGACTAATACCTCTAATAGAAATGAAAACAGCTGCTTTTCCATAGCAATGGAGTAGCAAACAGCTGTCACATGTACATTTTGACATCCTTTTTTCTTTTTAAAACTGGGACAGAAATGAGTTTACTGGATCTACTGATCTGGCTCATCACGCCGAATAACTTCTGTGGAGAGGTAGAGAAGAGGTCATAGAAGTCCCGTCAAGATAGAGTATAGCTATCCCATGATGCTTGAGTATACTTAGAATGAAAACCCTGTGGTGAGAATCTCTTGTACCAAGAGCTACACTGCTGCCTTTGCCAACGAGCCTGAGCACCAGCAGGCAGCCATTGTTGAAGACATTGCCGAGTGCCACTCTGTGTCTTGAGAGCCTGGAGTGCTGCCTTCTCCACAGCTTTAGTATGTGTAGGGATGGCTGCTGTGTGAGAAGAGGGTCTCCTTTGGCATGAAACCTTATCCTGCCCACTGGGTGACCTTGGACAGGCCTTTCTACTCTGAACACTTTGGCCTCTTCAGTAAAATAAGACCCCAGCTGCATAATAGACTGCTGCTTTGTTCTTAGCTACAGAGGAAGGCCTGGGTTTTGGAAAGGCCACTCTTGTTCTTACTTTGACTGCCTAGCCATCTCCTTAGTGTCCTAGCCAGCATGGCTTTCATTTTTCAAATGTGTGAGAGAAAGTAGTTAACAGTGTCTTCTTCGTGGCACTGCTGTGAGACTATGAGGTCCACACAGCACTCTCTTCAACCACACATCCTCACCATGCTGTGAGACACTGTAGTCCAGTCCTCTCATTCATCTGAGACCCAGTCCCATTCACATTCTATGCTTCAGCATTGGCTTCCGGTCCTGTGTTGGTTTTGTCTATGTTTTTGATGGCTGTGATTACTTTGAGACTTGGGAGACTATAACTGCTAAGGGATCTCAGCCTGAAATAAGTCCCCAGGAGGTACAGCCCAGAACATGGGCCTCTGTCTGCCCAGCTGCTCACTTGAGCTTGTCCAGAGCTGTGAGGCCCTTGTCAGAGCAGCAGTGAGAACACAGGAGTGCACGTGTTGGCCAGACCTGGCATTCCTCTGGAGCACCCTGATAAGCAGAAGGGTTAAATGCAGGAGAAACTTTTGTCATAAATTTTCCTTTCAGCAGGCCTTCCCAGGGAGCATCTGACATGAGCTGGGAAGAGATGCTGATTGGCCTGGGAGTCAGCTGAAGGAGACAGGAACTGCAGTGGAAGCTGCTGGATTTACTGTTATTAGCAAGGCAAATGGAAAGCCAGCAGGGCAGCCAGCTCCTAGATAATAGATGAAACCAGAAAGAGAACTCCCAGAAAGGAAAATGGCTGGCAGCCATGATCCCTCAGCTGCCATTTTTCTATCACTCTAACCTTTTGTTTTGCTTGTCACACAGGGAAAAGTATACCTAAACTTCTTAGTTATGTCACAGTTAACCTAAAATAAAACAGGATACAATTTCTCTTTCCACCTGTTTGAGAGCGTGAGAGCTAGGCACAGCAAAGTATGCTGAACTTCTTCATTGATCACTGTGTGCCAAGCTGAGCCCTTTACCTGTGTTGGTACCTCATTTAATCATTGCAGTAACCACTTATATTACAGTGTTACCATCCCCAGCATAGAGACAGGGAGCTGGGATTTGCAGTTGAGCATTAGGGGCTACCCAATTTAGTGAGAGATACTATAGCCAGAACCCATGTGGCTGTTTGCACATCCTGGCTTGAAACAAGCTGCACTTGGTACATGGTTGTTGGAAGAAAGATGGGACAGGCAGAAAAGAGTCCTGCTGCCAGGTGGGACTGATGTTTGAAAAGTCTGTGGGAGAAGGTGGCATATTATGGCACCAGAACCAAGAAAGCAAGTAATGTTTAGCATCCATGGACAGCTGCACAGAGAATCACATGCTAATACAGGGCTGGGCCACAGGAGTGAGCAGTAAGCAAAAGTCTCATCATCAGAATCACCTCCTAAAAATGCCTTTAGAAACAGTTCTTGGGGGCCCACATAATAACGTTCCTCATGAAATCATACAGTTAGCTTTTTATCCTCTAGTATTAGAACATACAAAAGCTAGGAATGAATAATTTCAAGTGGTGAAATCAAACTTGGGCAGAGAGATGCTCAGAGTTTAAAATGGGCTGGAAAACTGAGACATCACCATCTGCCCAGTTAGCTTGGTCAGGCATCACACATTGACCAAGTTGCATCATTTCAAAGATTAATAAGCCAGTCATTTGTCGAGCTGTTGAGAATCATGGCAAGTGGAATTTCCACACATTATTTACATTGTTTTCCTGGTCAGGTCATTCTCTCTTTTCCTTTATTCTTAACCAGCAAGTACAGTTCAGTTCACATATATGTATAATTCATGCACAGGAAGATCCAGGCATATAGATGCCATCAGAAGACAGGACAGGATTTCAGAGAAGCACACTGAGAGCATGCTGCAAACTAAGCAGGGCACCTGGCCTGAGGGCAAGGGCTATCACCTAAGTGACACACTGAAGGCCAAGCCAGGTTGCTGAAGATGAAGCCTTGCTTTTGGCCTCCTGGGATTGTGGAAATCTTGCCTTTTGTGGAAAAGGATGCAGGACAGTCTGGGAATCTGTGAAGATCTCCTTAAGGCTCAAGAGAGAGTAGGAGGTACAGATTCAGTGATGAAACCAAGGGGAGCTCATCAACACATGACCTAAGACATGGAGTACAGGTGCTAGGGGTGAGCAAGCAGTACAGGGACATGGATAAGGAACCATGGTGTGTACGGAAATGCAAACACATGCAATGCCTAGAGAGCAGCCCCAGAAGAAGCCTTCAGAGTTTGCCTCTAGAGAGCACCTCGGATAAGTGGGTGAAGAATGGGTGACCAGAGGCTGGGAGGCAGTAACAGGACCATGATATGCTGAATGGTAAGCATACAAGGGGAATGTGACGAGTGGGTGGAGTCAGCAGAGCTTAGGTGATAAGAACAGCAGTGGGAGGAAGACTGAGTGCCCTGTGCACCCTGCAGACCCTAGAGACCAGATGCAATCTTATCGTCTGCAGTGACTAGTTTGGGGCATGGCAACTATGTAGAGACCAGCTGAGTAAATTTACTGTAAACATCCATTGTCACCCATCAGACCATCCCGGCACAAGGTAAAAGGGTAGGTTTGAGAAATGAGGACCCAAATATTTAGTCTTATTGTCCTATAAAATAAGAAGCCAAAACTGGATTGGGTTTTTCTGTTTCTGCAAAGATACAAGCCAGTCACTGACTGGTGTTTCCCAGGGTATCTGGTAGGAGCTCTAGCAAGCCTGTGGCCAACAGCTATTGTCGGCTCTGTTTCAGGACACTGTCTTTGATGCCTGACATTACCCTCATTTTCCAGAGCAAGAGACTAAACTGCTGAGAGGATGTGCTAGACCTTAACCAGTCTCTGGCCTCAGTGGGTTTGAAGGGAGCCTTCCCAGGAATTGCAACACAGACTAGTAACTGGGAACAGTTGGCTCTGAGCCTGGCTGGAATCCTGGCTTTTATACCTCTCAGAGAGGCTGCAAAAAGGCCTGGTCTCCTTTTGTTTGTTTCTTTTCTTTTTGTCCTTAGGTGCTTCTGACTAAACTCACTAATTTCACTGGCTGTCAATGCCGTGTTAAAGAAAATGGGTTTGAGTACTGGACTGCATGTCAGAAACCTTTGCTATCACGGGAAATTCTGTCACTCTGGATTTACTGTCTGTTCCCCACAGCTGAATTCCTCAGCAGTGTGATTTAGCACCCTGGCTCCCATCAACCAGTTTTGGCATTTATTTGAATGCATTACCCTACTGGTTTCCATAAACTATTTTACAATTGTTTAAAATAAATGACTGTTTATTTCCACAGAAACCATCTGTATTTCTTTACAGAGCAACAGATAACTGTATGTAAAATTTGGTAATGTCACAGCAACTCAAGTTAAGAGAAACATATTGGGTTGAAAAATTAGATGCTTAGGGACAGTGTTAAAGGTTTCCATCCTCTAACAAGCAATATCTGAATCCTAAATAGGAAAAGAATATTTCTTTTTTTCCAGCTAATCTTAGACTTCCTGTCTCCAAAGAGAACATTTATGTTACCTGTGACAAGATGTAGGTGGTGGGCTGTTCTTACCCTTCTAGCAAACTGTGGTGATGGTAGGAGTCCCCTACCCAGAGGCTCCTAACCTCATTGGGAAGCCAATGGAGACAGAGCCCCACTCTAGAGGAAGAGGTGGTGGAGAGGGCTGACTAGGCAGGCCACACTTTCTAAACACACCTATGTGCTGAGCTGACATGTGCCTTCCACCCCAACTAGCAAACAGAACAAGAAATCCTTTCTTTAGGCTGCTGTACCACGTCCAGAGGCTGTCTAGGCAGAGTTTGACTTTTGTTTTGTTTTGTTTTGTTTTGTTTTGTTTTGTTTTGTTTTGTTTTGTTCGAGACAGAGTCTATCTGTGTAGCCTTGGCTATCCTAGACTCTATAGACCAGGCTGGCCTCAAACTCACAGCAATCTACCTGCCTCTGCCTCCCAGAGTACTGGGATTACAGACATGCACCACTATGCCCAGCTCAGAGTTTGACTCTTACTAAGGAGAATGTTTGGAGAGATGGAATCGAGAGAGACTAGCAGAGATCAGTAGGCAGAGGCCCAAAGGGCTGGGGTCTCTTTCTGGATTACCACATCAGTATAAGGAAGGAAGATGGGGCTGAAGAGATGGCTCAGACGTTAAGAGCATACTGACTGTTCCACCAGAGGTCCTGAGTTCAATTCCCAGCAACCACATGGTGGCTCACAACCATCTATAATGAGATCTGGTGTCCTCTTCTGTCATACAGGTGTACATGCAGGCAGAACATTATATACATAATAAATAAATTTTTTAAAAAATGTGAAGGAAGATAAGGAATCCGTGAGGGGCCTCCGGAGGTTCCAGCTGCTGCTGGGGAGCTAAAGACTGAGTAGCAAACCAGACATCTGGATGTAGTATGAACTGTGTACCAGACACCCTTCTGTTGAGGCTTCCTGTCTGTTCTTAGGTCAACCCTGAAAGGCAAGTGCTGGTGTACCTCTTTGCTGACAGGAAACTGGGGAATAGAGCAATTAGATAACCTGCCTAAGGTTACACAGCTAGTAAGTGGTAAAGCTGCAAATTCAGGCCCAAGCAAGATGGGGCTTAGATATTCACCATGCTGTCTCAGATGTTCTGGTGTCAGCAACCCAGGAACCATTCCCTAGACAACACACCACACACAGCAAGCTCAAGGCAACTGTGAGCATGGGTTCCTGTGTCTTACCTCCAAGCTGGAATGTAAGAGGGAAGCCTGTTAGGACCTGCAGAACAGCGTGGGCTCACCCTTTGTTCTCTGTGTAGAATCCATGAGGAGAACAGGGCAGACGTAGTACGGTTGCCAGACTGTTGCAGTGGCTGAAGGGAAGCCTGGTCTGGTCTGCAGCTGCAGGCCCCTGTATGAAAACCCTGTGGATAACAGCAGTCTCTGTACTCCCTTGTGACTAGCCTCTCCCCCTGGCAATACTTGTACAGGCTGTTCTCCCTGACAGGAGGCTCCGGTGGCCACCAGCCCTCTGGCCCAGGTGGGAAGGCTCTGAGGTTGCTAAACATCACTTTGCAAATTGGATTGGAAGTGGCATATAATGGCTATGTGTGTTGAGTCTCAAAACCCAAATATCAGACTCTGTAAAGCAAAGAGAAAAAAAAGCTACCTTCTTTGCTACTGTCTCATTCTACACCCTAGAAAACTGGAGTCAGTAGAGCTCATGTCCTTGTGCATTCTAAATGCACGTGTTTGTGGAATACATGTTATCTGATATTATACAGGTATACACACAAATGCATATGTGTGTTGTTGGGGTCTGATTTTATTAACATGTTAATATTTATATGCTATATATAGTGTATGCCTTACTACTTTTTTAATTAATTAATTTATTTATTATGTTGTGGCTGCATGTACACCTGCACACCAGAAGAGGGCACCAGATCTCGTTATAGATGGTTGTGAGCCACCATGTGGTTGCTGGAAATTGAACTCCGCACCTCTGGAAGAACAGCCAGCGCTCTTAACCTCTGAGCCATCTCTCCAGCCCTCCTTACTACTTTTTACTTAGTTACTTAACCCAGGGTCTTGTGCATATTAGACATCACTCTACCATGAGGCACATACAACCCTGTTCCAACTTTTTTTTTTTTTTCCCAAGACAGGTTATGTAACCCAGGCTGGCCTCAAATTCATGGTCCTCCTGCCTCAGCCTCTCAAATCCTGGGATTATAGACCCATGCACCACCACTTCTGGGTTTTTTGATTGTTGTTGTTGTTTTTGTTGTTGTTTTGTTTTTGTTTTAAGAGCAAGGTTCCTCTGTGTAGCCTTGGCCGGCCTAGACTTGCTTTGTAGACCATGCTAGCCTTGAACTCACAGAGTTCTCCCAAGTGCTGGGACTACAGGCATGCGCCACTGTGCCTGGTTTGGTTTTTGGTTTTTGGTTTAAATTTGTTCATGTATTACAGGACTCTCTCCATGGCTTATTACCTTAGTTTCTTTTTATAATAGCCATATAACATCCCAGTGTACAGATATACTATAATTTACTTAATGGCCTCCCACTGGCGATGTTAACCATGCAGTTTTCAGTATTAAGATCATGTTTTGGTACATACCTTTCAATATAGATCATTGTATAGTTAAACTAGTATTTCTTAGTACTGCCCACTGTAGTGGGTGCTGAGTTAGTGAATCTGAAGTACTTCCCTGTTGAAGCTGTTCTAGTGAACAAAAGCCATTCAATATTTAAGAAAGGCCTGCAAGTTCAGAGCTGTTTTTAAAGCCCCGCCCCACCCAGAAAGCACCCTGTAAGGGAGGTCCCAGGTACACAGAAGTGCTCCCGCTCAGCCTACAGGTGCTTTAGGAAAGTGGTGTGGAGGAGCTCTGAACTCAGAGAGGCTGCTGAGAGGAGGGTGCAGCCAAGGTGTGCTCTCTGCTAGTCCAGCCTTGTAGCTGGTGTTCGTGAAGAAATTTGTTCTGAAGAATTATGATGCTCCCACTTTTTCTCCTACACAAAGGAGGAGATCCTGGCTGCACGCCCTTTCCTTTCCTCGCCTTGGCACCCTCTGATTGATGATTGGAAATGATGGCAATACATAAACTATTTTTCTTTTTATTTTATGACCTGGTAATAGCAGTAACATATTTCCAGTAAATGTTTTCTATCGCAATAAAAAAGTTGTAACAAGACCAGAAATGGGTATAGTTAAACCCTAAAGAAATCACACTTTCAGAACTGTGGATTGAGGCAGTAACTCTGTAAATCATATAACATAGGAAAAGAACTCCCCTTTAAAAAAGAAAAGAAAAGAAAAGAAAAGAAAAGAAAAGAAAAAGGCAGGGCCAGCAGCTGATTCTGGTTAACTATGTGCTGCCAGCCTCCTGGGATTTTGAGTTTTGACCCCCACCCCAAGACAGCTGCCCACTCTGGCTTCCTGATGATTGGGCCCACTCAGTGGCTTTATCCTGTTCTGAGCTGATAAATCATCTCGACCCTATGTTGTTGCTTTCTGTTTTACCCAAAGATCAAAACTAATGTGGGTTATAGCCCAGGAGGTTAGGCACAGGCCTAGCTCAGACATACCTTTCTCAGCCTAACCTCACCACAGGCAGATAACTGATCACTCCATAGTTGACTTTCCCTCTCTGCAGCAGAAATGATAACAGATACAGCCTTGTAGTGTTGTCTAAGATTTCAAAAACCCAAAGCACATAAAGTGCTTTGTTAAGGACAGGAAGTTTCCGCGTTGATCAGAGTCATTGTTATGCCCTGGGATTGAAGCAAATTTGACTAGTTCTCAAAAAGAACAGGTTGATAATTTTGTCAAACTTGCCCAGCAGTGTGCTAACATTTATCAACACCCTACTTTGTGGTAGGCATTGAGCTGCACATATCTTTGATTATTGCGTGCTGCTCTAGACCAACATGAAAAACACATTTTAACACCAGCCTATTCCACCTTCACCTTCAAGGGTGTAGAAGCTCACAGGGGCTAGAAAGTAGCACACAGAAATAGCTGCTAAAGAATCTCAAAAGCCATGCTCCTGTAATACAGGGCAGCCAAAGAACAGCGTTTCCCCTCCCACCTGTGGGCAAAGTCGGCCACCCCTTCTCCTTGGTTAGGTTCTGTTCCTCTCTGAAGAATGAAAGGCTCGAGCTTGTGTCCTGGATGTGCTCTAAAAATTAGGCATTTGCCAGCCTTTTTCTTAATTTCTGATTCTAGCTGACACCTTCATTAATGGTCTCATGCAAGCTTTCTGTCGACTTGAAGACTACTGTGTAAAAGTGGTTTTGCTTGTCCTATCAATAATGGTCATAATTTCCCCAATACTCTCATCAGCAGTGAATTGAGTCTTGCAGCAAAGAAATGGAAACCCCAGTGCAGTGGTTGAAAGTGATTTGTCTTGTAGACGGCGTCTTCTTTCAGTAAAATCAGGTCAGTGTGGCGCTGCTGGGCCAGATGTAAGCCTGAGACAAATGAGCTGGAGGAAATTGATCATTTGAATCTTCGTGTTGTTTCTAGCTATAGTCACTTTTTCATATCTCTTTTCTTTATTTCCATCTTTAGTAAGCTTTAACCAATTTGATCATCAGGCAAATTAAATGTCTCCTCAGTTTGAAGCAGGCCTTAGATGAGGAAAGAGCACTCTGCCCACCTGCAGGATTGGCCTTCCCTTCACAGATTTGGGGGTTGTGTCCATCCAGTAGCGGTGTTGTTAAAATGCCTGCACCCATTCCCCTTTGCACACTGGCCAGCCCCCCAACTGGGGTTTGTTTTTCACACAGACTGGCCCCTTGACCAGTCTGCTGTTCGTTGCTATGGAAAGTTAATGGGGGCAAAATTGCATTCCCAAACATTTGAACCTGAAGTGGCCAGGGCAGAACTTAGTTGATCTCTGGTGATCGGTTCAATTTAGTTACGATTTTTTGCCATTAGGCTAGGGCTGAATGATGGTGATTTGGTTGAGGCCAAATGTCTGAAGAAAATTGGCTCTCTGATAAGAGTGCTGTTATCAGAGGGGGCTACCTTCTCATTTACATTTAGATGAGTATTGATTATTTATTTACTCAGAGAAGTGAGATTCGTTTCCAATCTTATCTTTCTCGTCTCTGCTTGTCAGCAGAAAGAGAGCTAGAGCTCCTGACATCAGGCCAAGATAACAGCACTTTGTAGCAAAGATAAAAGTTGGAATGGGCCTTTTTCTAGTCTTGACTGAAAGGATAAGTTTTAAAAATTAGAACTGATGGGTCGTGCTTTCAAAACCTTTCCTGAAGGTTCTGCAGTTTAACTAGGCAGGAGAATTGGATGATTGGAACAGCTCTGGCCTTTCTTCTTTTGTAATAGGAATTGTGTTTAATTTGATTATATTGGGCCATTTCACCAAGAGCAAATTGTGTATTGGCTCAGATGAGACTAAAGTGTGACCTTATTGTCATGTCAGCTTGTTCTTATTTTTATCATTTAAATTCCACACTTTCCAGCCTGCACCTCGGAGGCGGCATAAGCTACAGTGGTCATCACTTGAATGTAGTCCTGTGCTTACAGTAAGTCAAGTAAAAGATGAGAGCTGCCCCCAGAGGGAAAGCTGGGATGGGGCGGACACCAGGTGCTTGGATGGCTGGTGCTGTGTCTACACTCCGATGTAGATGTCATTGGCTTGTCAGAGACAGCTTTGGCTGTGTTAGTCTCTCGGGATTAAGCTGAGCAGACAGGTTTGGTATGGTGGTCTCCCTTCACCATCCTCCTACACCAGATGAATCTCCCCAAATATTTATTGTGTTCCCTCACCACCCTGGCAGTGTCTGTTGCTGTGAAAGAAACTCCAGATCTTGACCAACAATCTGCCCCAGCCCCCATCTGTGTCCCCAAATTGACCCGACTCCTTCCAAGCTGGATTTCCCAGAGTTATTTCAGAACTTCAGAGGAGTGCACTCCCGCAAGCTTCCTCTAGGCCACTAGTCCTCCCTCAAGGCCAGATCAGATGCTTTCCCCACAGGGAAGAGGAATGACCTGGGTTGCCCCCACTTCTAACCTTACAGCATCCTGTCACTGCCTTTGGTAAGAGCAACACTTGTTCTCAAATTTACCTGCTAAAGTGTCTCTCTGTCTCCCCCAGCCTCCCTGCGGGATGGGCTATTGATTACTCATCTCTTGTCTGAGCTTGGCACATTATTGATGCTCAGAAAATGTTAGATGGTCTATGGATGTTCACAACACATATCCTTTGATGTCTGTGCTGTCATGGCTTGTTCTGTGAGTTCTGACATTTACTCATTTTCAAACCATATGATGGACCTGAGAGGCCAGGAAACTAGGTAGTCCTGGCTACTGAACAAGACTCTACTCTTAAATGCTGTATATAGTGTCAAAGTAAGGTTTTTAAAAGAAGTACGTACCCTCCCTACCCCATAGTCTTTGACTGTCATGAGAAAGAGTGGGGCCAGCATTTCTAGCCACCATGTGTGTACCCTTGATGGATTTACCTGTTGTGCCCCGTGGCTGGGGGCCTGTTGCTACCTTGTCGAGTATTTCTGCTTCAGCATTAACAATAGTAGTTCTATTGCCTGAGCACTTTGCCTGAGGGGGTTTTTGATCATCTCACGTCATCCTCACAGCAGACTTGTGAGCAGAGTTCTGTTGGACCCATTTTATAGATGATTAAGTAGTGTGCCAGAATGCACAGCTGGCAGCACTCCTTGTTTTGAAGTATAAGTACCAGGGCTTATACTTATGCTTCTTTATTTTATTTTATTTTTATTTTTTCATTTTTATTTTTTTGCCTCAGCCATCCTTGCCGCTTACTTGCTAATTGTAGCTTTTTCTGACTATAAGAAACTCTTTACAGTGGTGAATGGAAAATAGTTGACATGAAAATGTAACTATGAGCCTTGGACTCTGTCCTTTTCCTTCCATAGGCCAGTATCAACAAATGCACTGATCAGTCAACTACATGAAAGGAAAAGAAAAATACAGATTAAATGGCAAGGTGTCCTGAAAAGGAGCTGGCACAGGAAGTACCCGCGTCACACAGTTCACACTGAGTACCGCCACGTTTTCTGATGGACAAAGGGGAAAGAGATGTGGTAGATGTTAGTGACAGATTTATGCCAAGTTTTGTGACAACACAAAAGCAACCGAGTACTTGGGGGAAGAGCCACATTCCACAGCACCAAGGTCTTCAGAAAAAAGACACATACTGACGTGCCACAGGACGGCTTCCTATCGGGTGTCAGCTCCAGCTGGTTCTCACAGTTAAGGAACCATGTGCTAAAACTCTTCATGTTTCAGTCAAGAGTCAAAGGGATCAAGGAAGCCACACTGAGTGTGCATCCCTGAGGTGACATATTACAGATTTTCTTTGAAACGTCTGTGCAGGGATGTGTGCCTTGGGCTTAGAAAGCCTGTCTGCATATTGTAGTCTGGAACTCTCTCAGAGTGCCAAAGCAGTGTCTTGTTCCCATACCATTTTGTGCTCCGGCATTGCTGCAATAAGTACACCATAGGAATGCCCAAGCAGTTCTTGTCACTGTAAAGTAACCGCTTCCCAGTACCTTCCCTCTTGTTCCCCTTTGCTATGCACCAGAGGGCATGTGGCTTCAAGCACAACTGTGACATTTTAAAACCTTTTTTTTGCAAAGGTTGGACACTGCCTTGAGAGCTGTGTACTTTTCAGTGTGAAAGACTTTTCGATTTCATAAAATCATGTTTTTGGCAAAAAGCACATTCATAGAAATTGACCCCCCACCTCGTCTTTTTAAAATGACTTTCTAGCTGCTGTTCTTTCCGTGGAAAGAGCACACAGTTGTTGGAGATGTAGTGTGGTAGATTGGGTGAAGGGTGTGCTAATCTGGATTATTGTTTACTGAGAATCTGGTGGATCATCATGGCATAGAGAGGATGGGCCTGGGGCTCACCAGCAAACACCCTAGTCCCACCACTGCCCAAAGGACATGGAGCAGAGTCTCAGCTGTGAGTCCCAGTTTCTGTTAAGTGGGATTTTTGCTCCTTTCTTCCCAAGGTATCCAAAGAATAAATGAGATGATCTGTAGGGAAGGACTAAAGCAGTCCCTGGTGCAAGTAGTCCTTGGAGTGATAGTAGATGATCGGAGTTATGACCCTTCACTCCTGCTAAGTTTTAGGATAGAGATAGTGGCAGCATTCCTCAAAACACCATTGCAGTGTTCTAGTTTGTTCGCTGTTGCTTTGGTAGAATACCAGGACCAGAAACAGCTTAAGGAAGGAAGTGTATTTTGACTCGTGGTTCCTTGAGGGTAGTGCACAGGAGCAGGAAGCTGAGAGATCACATCTCAGCAGCACACAGGAAACAAAAAATGAACCAGAAATGGGATGAGGCTATAAATTCTCAAAGCCCATCCCTACTGATGTGTTTCCTGCAGCAGGGTTCCACATCCTAAAGGTTATATAGCTTTCCCAAACAGAACCATTCACAGACCATGAGTTCACATACATTAGCCTATGGGGGCATGTCTAGTCAAACCCCATAGTCAATATCATACACACAGTCAGACATCATACAGCTCTTGGCTGTATGGACTCATGGACTCCTCAGACAACCCTCTGAGGTTGATGTTGTTATTACCCCCATATTACAGATGAAGAAACAGACAGAGGTTAAATAAGTTGGCAGTGTCATAGACTAAATGACTCAGCCAGGACCTGGACCAAGGCAATTGAGCCAAGCCTAAGCTGTCTTGCCTCTCACTTGGGTCCAGTTTGCTCTCATTACATGGAAGCTATTGATCTGACCTTTTTCTGAGAGGGTGTGTGAAAGTCTTCCTCTGCAAGATCTCTTAGCTAATTTCCTGGCAAGAATTTAGGTCTTGAGTCGTATCTTCAGCAAAAGAATCTTATCTTCCCCAAAGCCAAAACCCGTCAGCCCCTCAGCAAGTTTAGAGATGGTTTGCTGCTTGTTCTTCCCTTCCTAGGGAACAGTCGGGACACCCAGAACAGATAGCAACCCCGAGTGGAGTTCACTTCCCAAAAAATTGGGAGTGATAGGAAAGTTCTTTTTTTTGTTTGTTTGGTGTTTGGTTTTTCAAGACCGGGGTTTTCTATGTAGCCTTGGCTGTCCTGGACTCGCTTTGTAGACCAGGGTGTTCTCCAACTCACAGAGATCTGCCTGCCTCTGCAGACTGGGATTACAGGCATGTGCCAACATGCTTGACTAGAAAGTTATTAAAGAAAGATTGCTGTGTGGGCATGGTAGCTCAACAGATAAAGGACCATGTGATAGAAGAACAACAACTCCTCCACATTGTCCCCTGATTGTCACACACTGGGGTATGATGTAGGTGTCACCACACACATAAAGTTGTGGCTTTTTGTTGTTGTTGTTGTTTAATGAAAGATAGGTGGAAAGATCTTGGATAGGAAGATAAGGAGATCTCCTTTGCATTGGGGCCTGTATTATCATGGACGAGATTATAGCCATAGCTCAGAGAGTTGGTGAAGTTCATCAGAGGCCCATATTGCCATGGACCAAAGCACAGCTATAGCTCAGGGTGTTGGTCAAATTCATTGGGGGCCTAAATCACCATGTACTAGAACACAGCCATAGTTCAGGGTGTTGGTGAAGTTCATTAAAATAAATTATTTTAGATCATTTTCATTTTGAATTTATGTAAACCACAAGTCAAGTGATTCTGAACCAGATGAATCCACAAATCTATAAAAATCTATATTTATGATGTAAGCTGTGACCTCTGTAATTGGCCAGTAATTTATAGGAGGAGGAAAAGCTCAGGGATCCGGAATGATAAATCCAAAAAGACCTTGGGTCATATTCCCCCTCTTTCTGCTTCTTAACTGTGATCTTGAGCATGTTTCTTCCTGGGGTTCTGTCTGTAAAATGGGCCACTACAGCTGCCTTTCACAGTCCAGTAGGAGCAAAGTGTGTTTGTTTGGCAAGTAATAAAAACAAGAGAAAACATCCTAAAAGCCATAGGAAGATACATGCTTTTAATAGAAAGATTTGAACAAATGACATATAAAAGTGTTGCACAGAGTTGCTTTCAGGATTAGGGACCTTTAGCTCCCCTGACTTCCCTGATCTCTGCTTCCCGGCAAGTTGTAGAGACTGGAAATTTAAAAAAAAAAAAAAAAAAGGTTCAAAGGAAAGCAACCTAAAATTTCCTGTGCAGTAGCCAGGCCTTGGTTCCCAGTGGTCAGGAAAGGGAAGACAGACATGCTGGCCACCTTCCCACTTGAGAACCCCAGTACCTTTGCAGTTCTGAGAGTACCCCTGCCAGGGTACAGGGTGACTTAGGATGAAACTGCATGAATGGATCTGTTTCAATTAAATTATTGCATGTGAAAGGGTCTTCCAAGTTCCACACTATGTGTGGTTAAAAAAAAAAAAAAAAAGACACAGAAATTGGAAACATTTTAGGTATCTGCAGCCTTTTAGGTTATAAAAATAGCCTTTGTTATATGGAAATTTGGAAAACCAAAGGTGTGCATAATCCTACTGTTGTAATGTAACAGCAATTCACACTGTAGAAACAGCTTTCTCATCCCTGTACATTTTTACAACTGTAATTATTCTGTAAAAATTGTGCCTTAGTTTTTTTAAAATAGCATGCTATAAACATTTTTATAATATTAAATAGCTTAGTATTACTTTTAATGTCTCAGTAGCATTCCAAAATACTTTATTTAGCAGGCTCTTTGTTATCAAATCTAAGTTGTTCCAAATTTTGAGTGTATCATAAAACTATCAGATGTTAATATCTGGGGATTGGGGGTGGCTTGGGGATTGCTTCCAGGACCTCCATGGACACCTAAATCTGTAGGTGCTCAGGAACCTTTTATAAATGGTGAAGTGTTTGCATGGCACACTCTCCCCATAGACTCTGATCTCTAGAGTACATTCAGTGCCTGGTACAACGCAGACACTGGGTGGTTGCTGCATGGAGGGTGAGGAATGATGAGAGAGAGTCAGGAGAGTATAAACACAACTTTTACCAAGTGTTTTCAGTCTGCAGTGGTTGAACACACACAACACAGATACAGGGGGCTGATGGTTATAGTTAAACTTTGTACCTAGATCCCACTGTAAATTATAGAAGTAGGTGCCTGCTGACACATTGCACTGCTGGAGGTGCTGGGAATGGAGGCTTAGTCCTGCACTGTCTCTGCTGCCATCCTCAGCTCTCACACCTTCTGTCTGACCAAACACACCTTTTAGAGTCAGAGTAATGAGGCACAGTTTGAATCTGATCTGTTCACCCATTAGGTGTTAATTGATATTTAGGTTGACAAAGAAATAACGAATAAATGTATAAAATGTTCTGCTGTCTTCCTAGATCTGCCATAACCCTTAGGTACAACAGGATGGGTAGAATTCTTGGTTGCCAGAGTACTGAACCTATATCTCCAATGTTTCCACAAGTGTGTCAGTAAAAGCTTGAACAATGTCTTTCCGCTGCCAAATCCAGAACTGGAGAGTCACTCTGTAGCTTAGACTTTTTGAACTATCTTAGCATTCTGTACATAGCTCCTAATTGTAACTGGTTGATATGCAGTGATAATTATGAATAAGTGCCTTAGCAGCAGTGCCTTCTGTAGAGCCCTAGGTGTCTTGGAACTCAGTGTAGACCAGGCTGGCCTCAAACTTACAGAGATCTGCCTGCCTCTGCCTTCTGAGTGTTTTATCCACGTCATCTTGGTCTTCATCGTACTTCTTGTAAGGCTCCCTCTCTGCACATTAGGAAACAAGTGCAAAGAGGATGGTAACCTGCTCCATATCAGAGAAATGGGGGAATTGTGTGTACCTCCAGTTCATTCTGACTCAGATATCTTACATGGTGTGTGGGAAAGAGCTGACCTCTGACAGGGTGAGGAAAGCCAGTTTCTGCCATCTTAGTTACACCCTTGTGAGAGATGTTTTTCCTTTGACTTTCCCCAGTGTGTGGTAATTTCTGAGTGTTACATTCACCATTTCAGACTTCCCCCTTCCTCCTGCCCCTTTGATCTTCCAGGCCCTCAGTACCGCCTGGAGAAGCAGAGCGAGCCTAACATCGCGGTGGACCTGGAGAGCACGCTGGAGAGCCAGAATGCCTGGGAGTTCTGCCTGGTCCGCGAGAACAGTACGTTGGCTGCCTCGCTCTGTGCTGCTTTGTCTGTTGCAAACATGCTGAGGAGTGACATGTTTGAGAGTACTTGCTGGCCTGGCTTCCCTAAGCAGATGAAAAGAAACTGTTTTCCAGAGTGGACCACAGCTAGAAGTGTGTCCCAAAGTAGAATGATAGATTCTGTGCTGTTCTGTAGTCTGCATCCTGTTTAGTGCTCTGTGATTAATAGTTTGCTCTTGAATTACATCTTCCTAATTTTGGAACAGCCTTAAGAGGCACTTTCTCAGGCAAAGGCTCTTTTGTGTATACAGCGACTAGCCTTGTCAGTGTCCACTGCTTAACATCATGTTTTAGAAAAATTTAACCACTTGAATATTCTCAGCAGAAAGCATCAGAGTGACTGCAAGTACCACATTGATGACTGAATTTCTTCTCTTGTCTCCAGTTTCTGAGTTGTGAGGTTCTGTCACCCCTCTGCTAGATGCTCCCCAAACAAGAGGCGATAAACTGCCCACAGCCAGTCCTGCTCCTTGGCTGTTTTTTCTGCCTGAAGTGCTCTTTCTCTCCTCATCCTTGTCTCAGTTTTAATGTCATATCCACAGAGATAGCCCCATCACTCAAACCTGGTTCATTCCTCATCTGGGCCCCCAGGATGCTATCCCGGAGCACTCTGTTTTTCCTTCATGGCATGTACTTCTGTTATTTATTTTGCTTAATAACTAGCTAATGTCTACCTCCCCCACTGAACTATAGGTCTTTGAGGCCATTCCTGACCCATACTAGTTGTTCCTCATTAACTCAGCAGTCTCCTAAGGACTACATCTTACAGGAGCTCAGGAGAACCAGACTGGATGAGTGAATAAATAAAAGGTCTTTAGTCCTGCCACTGACTCTCAGTATAGATCAGACTGCTGCTTTTTGCCCAGAGTCCTTGGCTGCCTCTTCTGGAACAGTGTGCACACGTTTACCAAGAAGGGGAAATGTAGTTTTGCCACTTAGAGCATACTCTCAAAGATAAAGATTGATGGCCTCACCATCTGCAACTGGTTATAAGAATCCTATGTAAGAACATGTAAAATTAAAACTTAGTGGTGCCTACATGTAGGTAAGTAATAAATGTTTATAAATATGTGTTCCTATCAAGAATCTAATATTCAAGTGTTTTTATGCAAAATCTGATGTCCTCCCCTAATCAAATGAAGCAAGTATTTTCAGAACTATTCCTGCTGGACTAGGCGTAGTGGCAGTGTGCATGGGAGGCCGAGGCAAGGATATTCAGGAGTTCAAGGTTATCAACAGCTATGTGAATCTAAGGCCAGCCTTCATAAGACCATATCTCAACTAAAATAGATAAATCCTTATGGGTGGGGAGAATCTGAGGATATTGGTGCCCTTATGATAGCTTGGTATATCAAGAGGTCTAAGAACTTTTTACACAAGATTTCCACTTTGGGGAATCTGCCTTGAGAAAAGAGCTGAAATGCAACCAAGAGTTATGTTCAGTGATATTTTTCATAGTGTTATTGGGGATTTATGTGGGTTGGGTTGGATTTTCTGGTTGTGGTTGGTTTTTTTGTTGGTTGGTTGGTTGGTTGGTTGGTTGGTTGGTTTTTTTTCAAGACAGGTTTCTCTGTGTAGCCTTGGCTGTCTTGGACTCACTTTGTAGAGCAGGCTGGCCTCTAACTGACAGCGATCTGCCTGCCTCTGCCTCCCTGAGTGCTGGGATCAAAGGTGTGCGCCACTACACCCAGTTTACAGTTTCTTGATATGCTGAATGACCACAATAAAATTAGCCTAGAAATCAAGAAAAGAGAGAGAAAATCTGTATGCATTTGGAAACTGCGAAGTAAGTTTCAGCGCCTGTGAGTGAAAAAAGAATAATAGTAGAAATTAGAAAATATTTTGATGAATTGGTGAAAATCATGTATGTTAAAGATTATGGATATGGCTATAGCAGCATGTAAGAAAGTGTTGCAGAAGCCTTCAGATTTATATATTACAAAAGAAAAGTAATGAACTGAGAATTCAGCTTTAAAAAATATATAAAAACAAAACAAAAAAAGCCTAAGAGACTGAAAGGAGGTAGAAAAGATCAGAAACTATTGAGCTAGAAGACTCAGAAACACCAAAAAGACTCATAAAATCAGTAAAAGTCTTTTGAAATGGATCAAAGTCAAGGAAGAAAAATATCAGAGAAACATAGGTAGTAAAAGGCGTGAAAAGGAGACACATAACAGATCCTACAATCATCAAAAATACAGCACAAGGGGTATACATATGTGTAAATTCCCTTACCTGTACATATGCATAGGAAGCCAGAGCCTGACATCAACTGTCTCCTGCAGTCACTCTCCCTGATCTTTTGAAGCAGGGTCTCACTGAACCTGAGTTCATGGCTTTGACTGCCTGGCCATCAAAGCCCAGAGATCCTTCTGTCTCTCATCCTTGAGCTTGCATCGCCACTACTTTACCCACTAAGCCATCTCCCCAGCCCAGACAAGATTATTTTGAAAAAGTTCACAGTAAAAATGTAGATGAAAAGAATGAATTCCTGGAAAAAGTGAACATCAGGATTGGCACAAAAAGAAATATGAATGTTCTGGGTAATTTTGAAATTTAATTAGTGTTTGAAAACCTTCCACAAAGAGAACTAAAGTAAGACATGGGGGGACACTTGAAAATAAACAAGCCCATTCACACCTGCTGCTCCAGGGAGATTGTCCTGGAGCTTATGGGTGACATGAGGCAGTATAACTTTGGTACTTATCCAAAAAAATCCCAAACAAATTGTTAACACATCAAGTCCAACATTTTATTAGAATCACACTCCATTGCTAAGTTGGATTTACTGTAGAGTGCAGAATTAGTTTAATGTTAACCACACCTAGATGATGTAATTTGCTGCAGTAATGGTAAAAGGAGGGGGGAAATGTAGATACAGAATTTTATCCATCCATCCAACCATCCATCTGTTATTTCTGCCATTAAATGTTGTACTTAAATGTTGAAGAGATAGTTTAGCAGATAAGCATGCTTATATAGAGAGTGTAGATTTGCAGAGGACCTAGGTTTGGTTCTTAGCACAGCTGGCACCTCACAACAGCCTGTAACTCCAGCTTATGGCCTCTTAGGACACCTGTACACACGTTTGTACACATATACACACACAAATAAATTCTTAAAGAAATAAGTTGTGTTTAGCAAGTTTGGTGATCTGCACCAAGAATATTCATCTTGGTGTAGCATCAAAGGGAAGAAATGTCAGCGATGTACTGGCACACACAGATGTGTTCACACTTGGACTTGTGAAAAGTTTTGTTTTTTTTTTTTTTTTCTTTTTCTGGAAATCAAAGTATAGGAATTAAGCTCCGATTGCTTCTTCCATCCTGTTTCTCCTTCCCTAGATAACAGGTGTCTTTCCAGGGATGTCTGTGCACATTCATATGTAAGGGAATAGTTAAGTGTATCTGCAAGTATGCATACACACAGTCACGTTTGTATTGTCTCCAAAAAAGAAAGAAAGAGAAACAGTGATGACTTCCAGCATTGCTATTTTATCATCTTAATGGTGCACTGGAATTTACTCTGCATTGATTCACATACTCTACATGTAAATCTATGTTTTCCTTAACTGCTGCTATTGCTCCATAGCTTTTTATGACACAGCTTGCTCTTGTTTTTAAATGAGGCCCAGATTTCTTATATTAGGAAGAAAAGAAAAAAAAAAAAAAGGTTGTGAGGATTGGTGAGTAAAGCTGTGGCTTGTAGGCCGTAGCTCTTACTCCACAAGTCTCAGCTGTGTAGCCTTCCTGAGCCCAGTATTCCTCTCCCCAAGGCTTTGTCCTGTGGTACAGTTCTGGTGTTCCGAGTCAACACTACTGCAAATGAGGAAAAAGGAAAAACAAACAAAACCCAAAACACCACTGTTTGCGAATGATAAAGGCCGAAAGCAGTCAGAATTTGATGGACTATTGTGATTTAGTTGTATAAAATAAAAGCAAAATATGAAAAGCATATTATTTTCATAGAAAAAATGTTTAAAAACTAACTAGGGATCCCAACTAAGAAACATATTGTTCTCTACTAGCCATCTACTAAGAAGCTGGATCAACACAACAATATTTCAAAACTGGACTTGTTTGCTTTTCACTGTTTTGGTATGTTTGGTCAGGCCAAGTTCACTACCCTTCAGAGCCATGTTCAAGCCATGCATTACAACACACATTGGAAACTGTTCTTTCCTGTCCGTGGCTTCCTGTCATGCCCTTACTACTCTGAGAGCAGTAGCATTTTATTGAAACTGTGGGCAGTTTAGCTGCCTCCATGCTGCTCACGACAGGAGTCACTGTGTTCTCATCTGAGGCTCTTAGGATAGTACCTAGTGCATAATTAGCATCCGGGAATGTTGGCTTTAACTAAGAAATAATGTAGGGTAGCTCTCTGTGGCTGGTAGAGCATTAGGGCACAAGGTGTGGTGGTCTGGAACCCATGGAGCTATCAGAGCCTTTGCCATGATGGACAGAGAAGAGTGACCTGGAATGGAGGACCAAGAGAAAGCAGGGTGTTTTCTGGCACTGGCTTGAAAAACCCATAACATAAATAGCAGCTTTTTAGTTTTTCTTCAGAGGAATGGCTCTTAATGTTTTGGGTTTTGGGGGCAGAGTTTCTCTGTGTGGCCCTGACTGTCCTGGAAGTCTCTGTAGACCAGGCTGGCCTAGATCCTCCTGCCTTTGCCTCCCAAGTGCTGGGATTAAAGACATGCATCACCACTGCCCAGCTGGTTCATGACATTTTTTAAAGCAGTCACACCCAACAGTGTGACAGTCTTTTATTGAGGCCTACATGATCTTGTACGGAACATTTTCCAAGTGCTTCCTCCCATTTTTTAAACTCTTCTACAGACATTATTCTCATTGTGAGAAGATTTTCCCAAAGCTACACAGCTAGAAACCACATAGCACCAAAACCTGAAGTCAACACTGACTCCAAAGCCTGCTCTAAAATAACCTGAATTTCCAAACTTGGGAATGGTGTGGCAATTGTCTTTGTACTCTGTGGGAGAGAAACTTGCAGATGAACTGATGAGACAAGTTTCTGCCTAGGGACTAAGAGCTCACACATTTGTGCTTGGATCTTGGCCTAAATAAGAATGTGACAAGCCAGAGTTCTTGAGCTTTCCAGTTTGGATCCTTGTCTCATAATCTACTACATCCTAAGCCAGCTGTCTGCTTCAAAGCTGGAAGCAAACCAGAAGGAACCAGTGAGTACATTCTGAGGAGGAGGTAGCAGTAAACTCCCATTCTTGTTCAAGCTTCCATATAAATCCTGGTACCAAATTGAGCCCCAATATTCTCTTGTGCCAAATGCTCTTGGGTGACCTTTCACACTGATCAAATGTCCGTCTCTCATTCAGAGCCTTAAAAGAAAGGAACAGCTTCATCCATAGCTTTGAGATAGGAACTCTGAAATTCCTCATCATCAGGGCCAAAATTTGCCCAAGATTAACCTAGCTTAAGGGACTTCCTAGAAACTGCCAAGCACTGTCTCTTTATCATCACCAGGCTGCTATCATAATAGTGAGCATAGTGCTATAGGGATTGTCACTGTAGCCAGGTTGACCTTAGGTGAAGTACTTGGCAGCCTCTGATATTGGATACATCATGCATGGCCCTCTCCAAGACTCAGTTTTCTGTGGAAGTATTTTGTGAAGATGGAATGGGATAGAATCACAATTGTAACAACCTTTCAGGCAAATGTGGTTATGTTTCTTTTAGAGAGGAGGAAACTGAGATTCTAAGAGGGGAAGTGATTTGCTAATGTTTTATGAATACTGATGAGGAGCCTACAAAACCAAATTGTGTCTTTTTCCATTAAGTTACTGAACCTAGTTCCTTTACTTCCTTAACAGAAGGTACTATAGAAAGAGGTTAGAGTGGTATCACTCAACATCCTTCAAAGGAGATGTGCACAATGCTTACAACCTTCGATAATTTCAGTGCCTTCCTGAACTGAACTTCCTTTATTTAAGGTCATACAACAAAGGATGGATAGTCTGCAGATAGACTATGGTGGAACAAATGATCTACATGGTCAGAGAGGCCTTATTTAATTCTCCCCTAAAGATCTAGGAGAGCAAGTCTTTAAAGCCTGCTAGGATCCCTGGCCACCACATCCTGGGCTCAAAGTCCCTCTCCTTCCTCCTCTTTGTCTATACTTGGTGGACTTATCTGCTACAAGCTAGACTGCAGCCCCATTACCCTGGACAGTGACCAGATGTGAATGCCCTCTGTCTCTCATTCCCCTGATAGTGTGTACCACCTGCATCCCAGCCCTGATGTCCTCTCTCTGCTCTTGAGGAAATTGTGCCTTCATAAGGGCATGTTTCTCCATGATTAGAATTGGCTCTCCTTCCCATCACCATTGAAATAGAAAGAGAAAGAAAACTGAAGGAAAGAGTGTTGCTTTTTTTTTTTTTTTTTATGTGTTTCCAGAAACATTAGTGATGCTTACTCACAGCAGGCCCATTCCTCCTCCTGTCTGCTCTCCGCCTGGTCGGGAGACTCCCTGGTGGTTTCTCTCTGCTCACGGAGGCCTTGCTTTCTTCTGTTACAAATTAATAATCTCGCCAGTTTCTATCATGTTCGTTGAACGAAGGGCTTTAAAGCTCTTTTATTAGTCCGCAGTAGTACTAGTCAAATACAAAGGAAAACGTGAGCATGCAAATAAACTCTATTTACAAGGAGCAGTGACTTGCGGCACTCATGGTCCATATTTCAGGTTGACTTATTGCTGCAAGGCAGTGGCTTGTCTGGCTTGGAGGTAGGTGTTCTTTGTAAGGAATTTTCTACTTGATGTTGCATAACAGCATCTTGGACACTAACAGAATTTAAATGAAATAGAAGTGTTACCTCACAGTTCCCCTGTCCACCTCTTGCTGTCTGCTAGCAGGAGCAGGTTGGTCCTGTGTATGGGGGGAAAGGTAAGATATTGGGCACAGCTTTGTCACTTGGGCAAATACTCCATGAGCCTCAGTTCTCCATGTGATGAATGTGATGGTGACCCAACCCTGTGGGGCTGTTGCCAGGTGTCAACTATGGAAGCAAGTAAATGACACTCACTATACATTAAAAGCTCAGAATGAACTATGGTGCACCATTTGAGGGTTGGCCATTACCAAACACTTGTCTCAGAGGCCCTCCCACTAACACTGCTCTGACCTATTGTGGCTTTGTCCTGGTACTCCTCCCAGTAGCCTCTCCACTTCCCACAATCCTTTTGGGCAAAGAAGGAGTGGACCCCTAGGGCTAAAAGCTGTGCTGACCTGGATAGGAAGCAAACCTGTGCCCTGTCCACAGGTTTGAGTAATGAAAGCCTCCATTGTGCTGTATGGGCTGAGAACTTCCATGTGAATTGACTTTTTCTCTCTCCCCCTTTCTGAAAAGTCCCCCCTTTCATTTTATCATTAGGTAGTAATTAGTATTCAAGGGAAATTGGTCTTAATATATTAAAATTGGTTAAGTGCATTTAGACCTGTACCACAGCCAATGTCTTATTGGAAAATGTAATTGGGGACTCTGTGTATGTAATTAATTGAATTACAATTAAGAACTTTCATTAAGCGATACACTGGTACATTAGAGCAGTAAGAAAACATGTTTGACGAGCCGCAAACCCTGTCTGGGCTCTAAGTGAGGGCACAGAGCCTTGCTCTCTTCCATTCGGCCCCTGGCCCCAGAATGTGCCCTGCTGCCCCCAGTAATGGTTTTGGTAATGCGTCAGGTGACATTTCCTGCAGTGATTGCACGGGAGGTGGGTTTCTTTCAGCATTGTGCTCTATCTCTCGATTCTGAAGTCAGAGAGAGAAACACCTCAGTGTTGGTCAGATTTTCTAGTCCTTGGGTTTTCTGCCATGTAAACTGTCCAATGTTAGGATCCCTAGAGAACCCCATTACTGTCCCTGTTTCCTCAGCAGAAACAAAGACACCTTGGAGGAAGAAGTGTTGGAAATTTTGCCAACCCAACTTGCAAGCTAACCCATCATGAGCCCTGGATCCCACTCTGCAAATGGTCACACTCCAGCTCTCAAAGTCAGTTCTGTTCGCTTTGAATGTGTATTGTTCATTTGTCCTTTACACATTGACATTGGATCTCAGTTGATAGGTTTGAAGAGTGACCAGCAAAAGACTAGTCCTGATACACTGGAGAGACAAGGGATAGTGAAGAGCAGACAAAAGAGATTTACCCACAGCCGGAGGAGGAACAGATAAAGGGACTCAGCAAAGCCCAAGTCTGCCTTTCAGGTGCTGAGTTGAAGTGGAGGGAAGAGGAAATACAGTCTTAGTAAAGGTGTGGCCCTGCCCATCTCTGGCCCCTCATGGCTCAGCTCTGGTCCCTCCAGCAAGATATTCTGATAAAACTGCTACATTGTTCATCTGTTACTCCTGGAGGTTGAAGCCTCACCCTCATCTGAATGGGAAAGAGGCATCTGTCCTGCATGGTTTTGCTCTTATAACTCAAGGTGATTCAAGGAAGTAATTCACCTCTCTTCCCTCCATCAAAAATCCATAAAAAATGAAGACAGCTTTTATACTGAGGTAGTTTTTGATATCAAGTGGGTGCAAGGGAAGAGCCAGCGCTTTCATTTAGTAAAGGTGGTTTTGAGTGTCTCTTTCAAGAGGAATAAGTTCTTTGAGGAAAGAGAAGACTGAGTCAAGCAGTAGTTAAGAGAATGTTTTAAGCTAGACACTGTTCATCTGAGGCCGTAGGACAGGAGTGTGCTTAGCACTGAGAGGGCCACCCTGACCTGAGCATGAGTGCAGGGAGCTGAGGGCTAGCCCCGTCTGTGATCTGTTCTTGTCGGAGATTCTGCAAACCTAAAGCTGCTTCTTTCTCATCACCTCATAAAGCAAGATTACCTTGATTTATTGAGGGAGAGCTGACATCTCTACGTGGGAAGTCCTCCAGCAGACTGACTCTGGCTCCAAGAATTTAATCAATTAAACACTGTGACAGCAAGGATCCCCACTCAGGTTGTAGCATATCCTATATCCTACTGTGTGATCCTGGTGGCTTTAAAGAGAGTACTGCAGAGGGGCCTGTGTGTGTTATAGTATATCACCTATTGATCGTTTTTAGAGACCAGCAAAAATGACTAGCAGCTGAAGGGAAGTGTTTAATAGAGGGGAAGCTTTGAGCTTATGGGACTTTGGGGACCTAAACGGCTTCTGGAAAAAAGTGATGGATGCAGAGCACTAAGGAAGAGTTTTTCTCCACGACTCGCTCAGGCATCAGCATTGCATCTGACTGGGAAGAGAGACATTTCAGTCTTGTTCCTGGTTCTTTTGTTCCAGCAGGGCAGGCATGTTTGTGGTTCATTTCCTCGATACAATTATGGCCTGTGGAGTTGTACAGCTCCAGCCCATTGAAGGAATGCCTTTACCCAAAGGAATGGTTACAAAGAGCATTCAGTTCCTGGCTCCAGCATTCACAGGTGCAGGGCTATAGAACCAGATGACACATTGAGCCACTTGTTTGAGGCGGCTATCGTCTGAGCTAAAAAGACTTTGGGAAATGAAAGGAGATCATGTGTTCATAGTGTACATGTCTATATAGCATCTAATATAGTGCATTTATACACACTCAGTAAATGTCCTCAGTGCACCCTGGCTGCTGAAGTGTTGGACCCATGGTGAGTTCCAGAGATCCATGTGAACTCACAGGGTGAATGAGGTATAAGCCTCAGATTCTACATACCACAAAACTTTCCAGATCAGAGTTTATGTCTACAAAGCTCTGTTGGTAGCTTTGGTTGAACATTTACTGAGTGACGGTGTGCCATATAGTGTGGAATTCCCCAGCCTGCAAGGAGTGCCTATCCACAAGGAGACCGCAGGTGCTTACGGGAAAGAATCCCAATGAGAGCCTTCCCCAGATCACTGCAGCTTTCAAGAGATAAGCCAAGGAGGCTTTATTGAACTAGACTTTGAAGCATGGATATTTTGAAGAAGAAGGGATGCCCTGGCCACATCGTACAATCTGAAGAGAGTCCAACTTTGCTAAAGCAGATGTGGTTGGGGAGTAGAAAGGATTGCCAAGACTTTGAGGTAGAGTGGAGGCAGCTGTGGTTGTTTTCCCTTCCCCAGTCTGTTCCTTGCACAGCCATGTTTTTCTGTGTGCCAGAACTCCCCACCTTTAGACTCTTCTCTCCTGTCCTCCCCTGTCCTTCTCCCTACCTTGTCCTGCCCCCCCCTTCTCCATCCAAAAGCAAGCATTTTCTCTTTTCTAAACACTCACTCTCTGTGTACTTAATTGCTTGCTCAGAGTTCCTACTCCTTTCTCCTCATCTGAGAACCCTGCCTGCTCAGTTCCGACACTGGCCCAGCCTCTATTTTTTGGTGTCTATTTCTGGGTTGTAAGGACACATCAGGGTTGTGTCATGAGAAATTGAAAGGTGAGGATATGGGCTGGAGAGATGGCTCAGAGGTTAAGAACACTGGCTGTTCTTCCCAAAGGTCCTGAGTTCAATTCCCAGCAACCACATGGTAGCTCATGGCCATCGATAGTGAGATGGTACCCTTTTCTGCTGCATAGACAGAATGCTGTATAAATAATAAATAAATCTTTCTTTTTAAAGGTAAGGATATAAGAGAGAAGGCATACCTTCTGATTGCTCTCTAGCGTTGTTATAAGACACTGAAGTTGTTGTAACTTGCACTAGACCAGGCCCTTTAGACTTGGTCTGAGACCCACTGAGCCAGGGGATGAACTTGAAAGTCCTGTGTAGCTTGCTCTATGGAGAAAGGAAATTTGCCCATATCATACAGTAAGTTCATCTGAGCTTTGACTTAATGACTAGTGCCTACTCATTTGAAAAAAAGCTATGTGCCTCTAAACGTTTCCCTTGGTGCCTATAAAATCACCTGTATAAAACACTTTTTAAAGTGGCGAATTGTAGTTAGCCTTGGTTCTCAGCACTGAGAGCAAACTTACTCTTGGAATGTATGTAGAAGCATTTAGCTGAGTTTGTTGTCAGCGTGCAGTGCATTCACACAGGTCTGACTCCATTTCTGTGTCCCATCACACTGTCTACATGGGCACCAAGGACAGGAAGGACCTATCAACCCACCACACCAGCAATTCTCATTCTATTGGAACCCCTTTACACACTTACAAGTTACTGAGGTAGGGCTGGGGGTGAAGCTCAGTATTAGGTCAGGTGTTTAACTCATTCACAAACTTGGGTTCAATCCCCAGCACCAAAAAGGCCTGAAGGAGGATTGAGAGTTCCAGGCCAACCTAAGACACATAGACATACCTGTCTCCAAAATTAATAAACAAGGGGATAAATAAATAAAACAGAAAACAAAAATACCCAAATCAAAATTCTATATAACCACAAAACAAATAGTTTCCCTTCCTTTTTGGTGCTGGGGATTGAACCTGAGGCGTTACAGATGTGTGCACCACCTGGCTAATAACAATGTAGTGAAGACTACAAAAAGTTTACTTATATTGTCTATATCTAGAAATATAAACAGGAATTTGTGTTTAAGTCTTAAAAACAATTTGTTAACGTAGACAATTTTTTTGTGAAAAAAAGCCTAGATTTTCTTTGAAATTTTATTAAGAGTAGAATAGTGTTGCTTCCTTTCCTGCCACCACCTAGAGATTCCACCCTCAACCCCTAGGTCTGAGGCAGGGTGTCTTGTAGCCCAGGCTGACCTTGAAGTCTTTTTTTGTATCAAGCATGGCCTCCCTGTTTGCTAGGATAACCTCCATGCCTGGTGCGTGCAGTGCTGAGATGTCCTGGATTTTGTGTGCCCAGAGCCTCCCGTATGCTAGGCAAATGCTCTGCCGCCTGAACTGCAGCCCAGCTCTGCTGTTAGCTTTTGCACATTCTTGTCTGGCTAATAGAATATCCTAGATCTTCACATCTGTCTCTGTACTCAGTTTGTCACAGTACATTGTTGTAGTATAGGAAGAAAATTTGCCCTAACAGATATGTCATTAAAACAGGAGAGAATTTCTCTACCCTTTTCAGATGATTGTTAGTATTAATTTTCACTTACATCAAAATTCAAGTGATAGTTCCTAAAGGTTAATTGTGGGATCAGAACTCCTTTCCCACTGTGCACTTGTAAGGGAATAAGCATAAACGGCAAAAGATGTCTTACTGTGAAAACAGTCAGGACCGTGTTCCGAAGGGAGCTCGGAGGCGGATGTGTCCACCACTTGTCTGCACTTTGAGGGTCTCTGATTTTGAATTCACTGTTCTAGGCCACATTCTCTTGTCCTAGGGCCACAGGTGTGGCCATGTGGGTATAGGAAGAGCTTTTAGCATGATGTGAGAGGAGGAGAATGAAAAGCAGCAAAGGAACTCGGACTCCAAAGCCAATTAATTAGTCCTGACCCACTCATTCTAAACCCATAGGGAGGGGTCAAAAGTTAGTGTTTTCAGCCACATCTAACTATACACACAGTCTGTCTCACAGCACCTACTCCTTCGTCTATAAGCAGAGTTAGGATTGCCTTGGACTTGCCTCCTTTACTGCCTCCTCTGCCTCCCTTTGCATCTCTTGCCCCGGCCTGTTGGACCTCTCTTTCCCTGAGACAAGATGAGGCTTGATTCAGTGTTCCTCTTAGTTGTGCTCAAGGGAATTAGACTGCTTCCTCTAAGTATCTGTTGTCCGGAGACCCCAGACTCTTCCAGAGCCTTCTTGTCAGTCCATTTGTGCTCTGGTGCTCCAGTCACTACTAAGCCCCACCCCGAAACGTGATCTATCACATTCAGCCATGAGTTACTGCAACCCGAGCATTTTGACACAATACATTATGGTAATGCACAGCACATAGAGACATTAACACTCTCGACTTTGACAGAGTACACTGTGAAGTCTTTGAAGGCACCATTACAATTTATCTTGTCATTCATGAGAAGATCCAGTTCAGCTGTAATGTAGATGAACACAGTGTGGCTTTTGTCTTACTTAATTGCTTGTGACCTTTTTAATTGCTAATTTAACAAAATACCAAAGGGTTATATTTCAATTAAATTAATGGTTTGGGGAGGGATTTTGTGTTTGTTTTTAAGACATTCTGGTTCTCTCTACTTTTCACTTTGAGAAGATAAAATGTCATCTTGAACACAAGTGGGATTTTAATGTGAAGTTGATTGAACAGTAATGATTTCCATATGCAAATGACACAATACCAAGTATCTTGCTTATGTGTTTGGGTTCCACCTTCTCCAGGTACTGAATGCACCAGGTTTACATCCATTGTGTTTTTCTGGTCCCAAAACATACTGCTAATTCAGTGCTCTGCTTCAGGTATCTATCTCCCTTGAGATGACGTGCCTATTGCATTGGGCTTGTCTGCTTGTCCTGTTCCTTTGTGTTCTGTAGCTGAGTCATAAGTTACACAGGATCAAGAGCCTTTTCACATTCTGCACTCCTGGATGGGCGAGATACAGGTACATACACATAAGCCCTGCAATAAGTGGCACTCCTGGGCCCACTTGAATATTGGAAGTGGAAAGCCAGGTGGTGGTGGTGCATGCCTTCAATCCCAGCAGAGGCAGGTAGCTCTCTGTAAGTTCAAGGCCAGCCTGGTGTACAGAGTGATTCCAAGACAGCCAAGGCTACACAGAGAAACCCTGTCTTGAAAAAAAACACCAAATCAAAAAGAAAACTGGAAGTGGAACTTGAGTTGTGTTCCTGTTCAGCAGGTGACCTGTTTGGAAGGAATGCAGGGCTGAGCAGCAGAAATGGAGGGAATGCAGGGCAGTGCCTTCCCTGCCCCCTTGATGCTCTACCTTCCAGATTTTTTTTTTTAAACTTTTTTATTCTTTTTTTTTTTCTGATTTTTGTTTTCATTTACTTTACAGCCCCAACCCTCCTCCCCTCCCCTTCTCACCCTCCTACCCTTCTTTCCCCCCTCCCCTTTTCCTCAAGAAAGGGGAATTCGGTTCCCATTCACTCCAGCTCATCAAGTTGCATCAGGACTGAGTTTGTCCTCTTCCCGTGTGGCCTGGCAAAGCAGTCCCACCAGGGGGAGGTGATCAGAAAGCTAGCAAGTGAGTTCATGTCAGATGCAGTCCCTACTTCACTTACTAGAGGACCACTAAGCTGCCCATCTGCTACATCTCTGTAGGGTAGGGGCCTAGGCCTTCCTGATCTTGAGAGAGAGCAGGGCAGTGCTCAGAACTCACCCAAGCAGCAGGGAGCCAAAGTCCTCAATGCGCTGTGAATTTACCCTGGCAGAGAGTAGAAGGTCAGTGTGTGAAGCATTAGTGCTGAACCAGCTCCAGCTCTGAAAGTCTTGAACAGAATTAATAGAAGGAAATTGACAGGCTTTGCTGGTTATTCCACAGCTTTAAGCAGCTTTAAGACCTTGACTAAAATCCTATCATCTCATCTGCCCATTATTAACATTTCAGCAAAATATAAAGTTTTCATTAATCTCCCACAGTAAAACTGTGCCATGAAAACTGGCACTTGTTTGAGCTTTTAGGACACATTAGCTGGTGTATTAAACAAAATGTGTCATTCTTCAGCAGCTTCTGCAAGAAGCTAAATCAATTTCCAGCCGTATTTATGCACCACTTTATCTAAAAGCATCTGAATTATCATTTACAGCAAAGATGCTTTATTAGCAGCTGGCATTGAAATTGCTCAGTAAAAAAATTATATGTCACGTTGTAGTAATTTTTAAATTGGTTTTAATCCAACATCATAAAATGTAAAAATCTTAAGTGTGGGATTCTGTTGTTGTTTTGTTTTAGTAATTGGCATTTTAGCATAATGAGCTATTACTCTTTCCAAATCAAAATACCTGCAATGTTTAGAAAATACCAATTAGTTAAAGTTCTGGAAGCTATTGAACTCAGAGCTAAGCTCTGTTTAATGTGGCATCCTCAGCAAAGATGTCTGAGGTGAATTTTGGTATTTAAGAAATAGGAGTGTTTTCTTTATAATTTTTGTGTATAAGACCCAAAGATAAGAAGTACATTTGGCAGTTATGTTTCTGTTAAAATGTAGTTTGGAGAAAGTGATTATACTAAACTTTCCTCCCAGCCCTCATTCTGATGTCACATTACCCAGGAGACATTGAGGACCATGGTCTGTCCCGAATCGCCTGTGCTTCAGAAGGAAACCAGTCAACAGATGGCTCTTGCAGAGGTGGTGTGTCACTCAGCTTGTTCTGCAGTAGAATGCTGGTGAAGTCACTGCCTGTCTGTGGCCACAGCAATCACTGTGACTACCCTCCTGTGGCTTACAGAGATAGATAATGACTTGCTGTAGTGTCAGGAGCCATACTAGATTTGGGGGCTTGGAGTCAGGGAAACCTTCCCTTCCTGGAACCTCATTTTAACCAGGCTTTTGAGAAGGTACAGGGAGGAGAGTAGAAGGGAGTGAGACAGAGGCAGGGTGCCCTGAGCATGTGCAATATGCTCTAAGGTGGGACTGTGTCCAAGGTGTATCACATCCTTCCCAAGAGGACAGCCTGTTGCAGGAGCTGTATTGTCCATGTGAATGGCCATAGTGTTTAGAAACAATATACAATTCCTAGTAACTGAGTTCAGTGTAAAAGAAAAGGAAACTGACTTCTTTAAAAGGAGAGCCTGCAGGCAAAGAAAAGCATAAAGTTGTCAGGTGTGAAACTGTTTACACTATAATGCCCAAAGGTAATACTTTGCCTCCCACCAATTCCATCTGAAGGAATTCCTGAAGTTGCCTGTGTTACCTAGTGTGGCCTTGGGATATGGTTTAGCTTCTTATCAACTTAAGATGGGAAATTCCAGGACCCTCCATATTGTCTTGAGGCTTAACTAACATGAATAAAGAACTTGATATTATGGCTGATATTATGGCCATTATTTATTTAGCAAGTTTAGTGTGAGCACACCAGTTGCCTATGCTATTCTCAGGAGAAAGCATAAAGATGAATAAGAAACTTCACAGATATTTGTGAAATTTCCACATTAGGACAAGCAACCACCAAACAGTTCTAGGATAAGGCTGAGTATAAGCCCCTCTGGCTACTATTTGTTTATCATTTCATGTGTTTGATTCTTTATGTCCTACAAATATCAAAGATAAGTTCACAGAGGTAGTCACTCACCTAAGATCACACAGCAAATTAGAGGTAGAGGTGGGAGTTTAATCAGGTCTTCCCAGCTACTGTAGCTTTGTATCAGAGCCACTGAAACAGATTTCCGTGAAGAGTGAAGTCTGAGCTAGCCTGGGAAAGGGGGAGAGTCTGTTCTGGTGTAGAGCTGAAGGAGTAGTCTAGGCCATGAACAAGGTCCAGCAACTGCACCTCAGAAATGAACATCCCAGACTCTGGGGACTGTACCATAGTTCCCCTCTGCCTGGTGTAAGCAGTCTGCAGAGTGGAGCACAGGACAGGGAGCCACAGAACAGATGGGTTGGGGATGTGGAAAAGGGCGGTTCTTCAAGGAGCATGGATACTTCCAGATTTTGACCAACTGTGGAAACTGAGCTGCCTGAGAGTGCGAGCAGGGATGCTCATCCTTTTCTCCCCACTGCCCAGCCCAGGGCCTGCCTTGGAATAAGCAGTGTTTGTGGGATTAACTGTTGGATGATTAATACGATAGCATTCTCTGTTTACTGGAATGGCATTATTAAGTCATCGCTCAGCCTTTTCCCCTCCAAATTAAATAGCCCGTATTATTTTAATTTATCCCAAAGCATTTTAAGCAGACACCATTTGCCAAGCCTCATGTATCTTTATGTGTTAAACTGTTCTTTTCCTCCCCAGGTTCAAGGGCAGACGGAGTTTTTGAGGAGGATTCACAAATTGACATCGCTACAGTACAGGATATGCTTAGCAGCCACCATTACAAGTCATTCAAAGTCAGCATGATCCACAGACTGCGATTCACAACTGACGTGCAGCTAGGTGAGTGCCTGTGGAGATGGAGAGAGAGAGACGTGGCATGCAGTGTCTATGTGACCTGGATGACTAAAGAGTTTTTTTTTTTCCTGAGGAAATGTTAAACAATGAAATTTAAAGTATCTTTTTTTTCCCCACCTGAGGGTTCTGTCTTGTTTTCTTTTTGAAGCAGAAGATTAGGAAGAGAACTCACTTGAGACTGTCCTCAAATGGATGGACTTGTGGGAAGTTCTATGGTTCCTCTGGTCCTGGGAATGTCCTCAGAGCTCCTGGGGATTCTGCTGTGCTCTTGCCCTAACTCTCCAGCCTCAGCTTGCTTGTTCAGGAAGCGTCTTAATGATCTTAGAGGCTATATGTGTGTCTCAGTGGAAAATCCAGTACTTACTTTCAACTAATGTTTGGGTTCGATTTGTTCTGATTAAGCTCTAAATTTCTGCTTTTACTTAAACCTAACAGGAATATAAAAATCACCATAATAGACAACTTGATGGTAATACCTCATCATGGCAGCATTGTCTAGGTACCCACTGCATCCGAGTTACTGTGCTAATTGCTTCCCTTGCATTCTTTACTACCTAGAAGGTGGCAGTTTTTGCTGTCCCACTTGACAGGGGTGGTGTTGAGGAACAGAGATAGCTTCATGCCCAATTCATTCCACACAAGCTGGTGGTAGTATTATGTGGGACCCAGATCTGACTGGCTCACAACCTATGTCCCCTAACAAAGATGCGTGGGGAGAGGAGAAGCTGGGAAGGTTCCATGCCCACACATCGAGGGAGGTGGATTGTCACCCTGCCATACCTCTCCTATAGAACCTTGTTTGCCTGTTGGATAAGGGGATAAAGATTGAATCTAATCCTAAAATTGTTGAGTTTCTATTTGTCACAATAAAACCTTGATATTGGCATTACTCTGAATCTAGCTAATATGTCACAAGCCTTAAAAGTTTCTCACAGTATTCCTTCCCAACTGTAAATGTCTGTGCAGGTGTGTGAGCCTGTAGATGCCAGAGGTCAACCTCAGGTGTCTTCCTTCAGGTGCTCTCCACTTTAATCTTTCAAGACAGGATCTTTGACCAACCTTAGCACTTACTTGCTAGCTGAGCAGCAAGCCCCAGAGATCCTCCTGTGTCTGACACCCTCAGTACTGGCTTGAGTTTTTCTTGAGTTCTGGGAATCCTGACTCAAGTCCTCAGGCTGATACCACAAGCACTTAGTCATCTCCCCCACACCCCCTTCCCAGTTTTATTGACAGGAGCTTGCCATATGCCAAATGTTCAGCTTCGTAATTAAGAGATGGGCAACTGAATCTCAACTGGCTTAAAACTGTGGCTCCCTCTGTAACTGCCAAGTAACCTTAAGGAAGGTTCTCTGTCTCTCTGAGCCTCAGTTCTGCCCTGTTCCAGGAGGTCAGCCAGAGCTACAAAGTAAGACCCTATCTCAAAAACAAAATTAGGAACATAAAATTGCTGAGTACTGTACCTCCTAGGGATGTTTGTTTCTGGTGTCTCTCGTAGAGATAAAAAGCAAAGACTGCTCAGAAAGAAGTCAGGTGTCTGGGGCTGGCATGAGCTTGGGTAAGAGCATTTGCCCAGTCTGCACAAGGTCCTCAGTTCAGTGTCTCCCCACACTCCAGAACACGGTTGACCTCTATGATAGTTTGAATAAAAATGGCCACCATTGGCCTTATAGGGAGTGGCACTGTTAGCAGGTGTGGCCTTGTTGGAGTAGATGTGTCACTAGGAGGTGGGCTTTGAGGTTTCAGAAGCTCAAGCAAGCCCACTGTCACTCTCTCTTCCTGCTGCCTGCCAATGCAGATGTAGAACTCTCAGCACCTTCTCCAGCACCATGTCTGCCTGCCTGCCACTGTGCTTCCCACCATGATGATAATGTATTAAATCTCTAAACTGGGGCTGGAGAAATGGTTCAGAGGTTAAGAACTTTGGCTGTTCTTCCAAAGGTCTTGAGTTCAAATCCCAGCAGCTGCATGATGGCTCATAACCATCTACAGTGAGATCTCGTGCCCTCTTCTGGCGTGCAGGCAGATCATTGTATAAATAATGAATAAATAAATCTTTAAAAAAAAATTACAAAAACTGAATTGTAAGCCAGTCCCAATTAAATGTTTTCCTTATAAGAGTTGTCATGGCCATAGTGTTTCTTCATCACAGCATTAAAACCCTAACTAAGGACTTGTTGGCTAGTTGGTTAGAGATGGCTCGGTGGTTAAGAGCACTGTCTGCTCTTCCAAAGGACCCAGGTTCAATTCCCAGCACCCACATGGCAGCTCACAACCGTCTGTAACCCCAGATCCCAATTCCAAGGGATCTGCCACCTTCACACTAATGCACGTCAAATAAAGTTAAAAAATTAAAAAAAAAAAAAAACAAAAAAAAACCTAAGACAACCCCCTCCCAAATGCTCACCAGCATGTGTGGTTTGGGGGGGGTCTATATTTTGGTAGAGCTCGGTTTCTTAGACTGTAGGCCCTGACCCATGCAGGTTCACGTAGCTGAGTATGGGGCTGTCAGAAGGCCTGGCGATGGGTGGCAGGTCCACCTCAGCTGAGATCCGAGCAGACTACTACTATTCCATGTCAGGAATTGCTGTGCTTGTACTATACGTAAAACTTTCTCAGGCTAGAGAGACAGCTCAGTGGTTAAGAGTGTTTACTGCTTTTCCAGAGGACTGGATTCAGTTTCTAGTACCCATGTGGTGGTTCCTAGCCATCTGTAAATTCAGTTCCTGGGGCTCCTACATCCTCTTCTGGCCTCTACATGCTGACCGTCTGAATGCCCTGAGTTTGTTTTGAGGCAGCAGGCCTGTGTGGAGCGTTTGTCCCTCATATCTGTCTCCTGATAAAGTCCTCAGCAGTGAATGCTGAGATCACACACTTGTTAGTCAGCACCATGGACTGTAGGAAGAGCTGGGGACTCCAGAAAGTTGCCACCGATGCTTTTGGAAGGATAAACAGACATCTTCACTGCGAGTCTGAGCAACACTCGAATTTCCAGGTGCCCAGGGGAGGCATCTTGGTACCATCATTGAATTCAGTGTGCTGGCTGTGCTGGCCACACATGACATACCCCATCCTCAGCTGCTCCTCTACCTTTTTTTTTTTTTTTTTTTTTTCTTTTTGAGAAAGGATCTCTTGCTGAACCCGGAGTTTACCAATTTGTGCTGGCCAGCAGTCCAGGAATCCTCTTGTCCCCACCTCCCCTGCACTAGGAATACAGCTGTACACTGTCAAACCTGGATTTTTCACATGACTTCTGGAAAGTCAAATTCATGCTTGCACAGAAGACAGTACCAAATCGGCTGCCCTCCTCAGCGTCTGCTTTTTTGATGGCTTCTTTTTAGGAAGTCCTTCCAAAACAGTGTTGCACAGGCCTACTTACTCTAACGGTGTGAGAACCAGGGCCTGGAATGACCAGACCGCAGCCCTGTCTCCCACTCTTCCCCAAAGGCAAAAGGAAACCTTGTATCCATCTGATTCTGACCTGCAGAGTCATCCCCAGAAAAAGGACCACAGAGTCTGTTGTGGGAGCAGCAGAGTTCTGTCGTCAGGACTGGGTTCAAGTTGTGCACACCCTTTCCGCCTTAGCTGTTACCATTTTTAAAA
The DNA here is from genome assembly GCF_030254825.1 of Meriones unguiculatus. Classification (NCBI taxonomy): domain Eukaryota; kingdom Metazoa; phylum Chordata; class Mammalia; order Rodentia; family Muridae; genus Meriones; species Meriones unguiculatus. Next base: position 77,001,261 of record NC_083356.1, read on the forward strand.
CAATGTTACAATGCTTTCCTTCTAAGGTTGTATGGAAGTACTGGGCCCACAGAAGCTGGTTTCAAATGGTAGCTTAGCTTAGCTCTGTGATGGCTGTCATATCTATGTTGCCTTTTGCCATCTCTTATAGTCCCCATCTTGCCGGGTTGCTGAGATTTGGAGCTGGCTCTCTGAGCCTCACTTGTAGCCACAATGGAGACCTGTGCAATAGAAAAGGATAAAGATGGTGTTTCCTGTATCTCTCCCCAGAAAGGTGGTTCTCTGAAGTGAGACTGGGAGATCCCAGTTCCGGGATACTTGCGGTGGTACACATGGTGCCCTCTGGTGGACAGTCCCAGCTCTGGGGAGCGTCTAAAACAGCCCATCAGAAAGTTTATTTCTCTTAGAAGCTGAGCTCAAACTTTGGCATCAAAAGCAGAAACTTCACAGGTTACTCCTAAGGAACTCTGTGACAGATGAACTGCCCTTGGTGTAATGAGTAAGTTCCCGGGTAGGTCATGTGTCTGTCATCAGACTCTTCCCTCCTCACAAAGCACACTGCAGTCCCTTCAGTTCACAGTACACACTTGTACACAGCAATCTAGGAATTCTTTCCCTCAGGTCAACCCAGAGTTCAGGGTATCAAACAGCACTATCTTCATAAGCATTCAAGTAAGCAGCTACATTCTGAGACCAGTAAATAATTTATTCTATTTCACCTGACTAGCCAGGTGCTTCAGATCATTCCTGACACTGATGGATAGTCTTCTCCACCCATCCATCCTGTGTCAGTCAGATTAGAGATTTCCTCTGGCCCTGTAGCAAGTGCCTGCATGCACCATTTGCCCAGCACCCCTGCTTACCCCACAGAGAGCCACCATCCACATGAATCCATGGTGTGCAGGCCCACACAGCAGAAGGTGGAAGCCTGGGGCTCTGCCTGCAGCTGCAGCTGCCTGTCTTCTGATGGTGCAGAAGGGGCCCACGGTCTAGGTACCATCTGCTGTTTGCTTCTGAGAAAGTCCTGGATGAGAGACACGCAAGCTTTGCTCTGTAATGTTCAAATGTAAGCCAGTTTTCTACCAGTCTGTGACTGTGAAACACTGTGAAACCCTTGACAAAGATCTAATCATTTAATATCTTATCTAGGAGAAATGGGAGATGGCTCAGTTTGCATAGTGCTGGCACGCAAACCTGAGGACCTTAGTTTAGTATCCAGCATTCATTTAAAAGCCAGGCCACAGTAGTGCCTATATATAATCACAGTCCTGGGGAGGCAGAGACAGGAGGATGCCTGGGGTTTGCTGCGCCAATCAAGCTGCACTAGTAACCGCCAGGGTCAGTGAAACCCTGTCTCAAAAACTAAGGTGGAAAGTGATTGAGGAAGGCATCTTGCCCTGACCTCCAGCCTCCACAGTGAACACACGCATGCATACACATGTACACAAGCAAGTGTGCACACACATACACACACACATAGAGGCTAGGAGTGTGACTCAAGGAGGAACACTTACCTGTGCACGAGCCCCTCAGTTCTAGCCTTGTCACTTTGATAATGTCAGTTGATTGTGTTGAACTATCTAACATACCTAACAGTGAGTTAAAAGCTGCTTTCATGTAGCTTTTGTTTCATATGTACCTGGCACTTCAGTAACTCACTCTGTGCATTAATAGCTGAAACCACAGAACTGTTGTCTGACATACAGTTTACCTGAGGAGAGTGGGGTTTAGGGAACTTGCCCTGGGTGCAATTCCTCTCTGTGCTATAATAGTCAAGGTCAGCAACAGCTCACATCATACAAAGAACTCTTGCTACCTCATTTAATCTCCTTGGTATATCAACACTGTAGCCTCATTTCCTGACTGAGAAAACTGAGGCCCTAAGGATTTTGATGAGATAATACAGAGTGTGAGAAGCATGTAGCTATTATTTAATAGTTGCTAACTTGCTTTCCCTCCCATTCAGTCATCAGAATCTATTTCTAGGGGATTGGGACTGAAGCCTAGTATCAAGCTCCAGACCCCAGCTGAAGTACCAGTAATGCCTCAGCCATTCCCAACCTGGCTTGCACAGAGGAAGGCACTGTCTCCAGCTGTAAACCCCTCCCTCTCTTTCTCCCTGGCTCTGGGGCTGATGTGTATTGTGTGTGGTGTAGAAGCTTATAGTATGCTATCAGTAACTATTTTTTGTGGCATGAGGAAAAAAAGCTACACAGAAATCAAGACCAGAAACAAGGTAGAGAACCAAGATAACATGATGATAATACCACTTATTATGCAACACAGAATTGCAACCCTGAGCATGTAACCTTGGCCTCACACTGTACCTAATGGCTCAGAATCACCACCTCCTCAGAGGAAGGGGATCAAGGTCTTACTGTGAAACCCAGGCTGCCTTCAAAGTCTTGTGATTGTCATATTTGGGAAGTACAACCTCACTGAATTCCAAGAACTCCCAGGCTTCTCGTCTGATTTACTCAGCAGTCTCAGAACAGGAGGTCATGTGGGAGCGGAGCCATGTGTACTAAGTTGCCTCCTTTTCCTTGTCGTCTGTCACTGTAGAGCCTTCCCACATCACCAAAAAGATCTGTTCGTCAACACGGCTGTTACTTCATCTTCTAGCTAGTAACCACAAGCAAGAACTCAAAGAAAGCTTGACTCCAATGTTTTTTAAGTTTGCAGTAGGCACATTTAGGATGCCCCTTTAACACATGGTCAGCCAATAAGAGCAGGCAGCTGCAGCCAGGGCTTTGTTCCTCCTCTGGCCCATGTGAGTGGCCATGTGAGCAGGACATTTCTTTTATGTCATTTTTACTAGGGTACCTGTGAAGAATTCATGTGCTCAGGAGGTAACTGGTCCTCCGTGTTCCTGGCCCTTTCTCATTTGATGCTCAGGAGGTGCCATTCACTATCCCCTGGTCCCTACAGTGATCACAAAGGGACATACACCACATTCGACTCCACATCTATGGGGCCACTTAATTCAGCAGTGGCAATTCTGCCGCTCAGTGATTGGTTTCTTGATTGGGACAGACAATAATCTAGTGCTGAGTTTAACACTAATGATAACAGGACAGAACTATGAAGGTGGCCTCTGGGAAATCCTAAACACTAGAGCTTATTAACACAGTGCCTTGTTGAGGGAAGATTCTGGTGACGGCAGATGTCAGGATTTGTCTAACTGCTTATCTTCTCCAATTCCTCTCCCGGAGACTCCCTTTGGAGAATTCCTGCCCTCACAGCAGTGTCAGGTTCCTTCATGGCTGAGAAGGAATCGAGCATTGGAAAATGGAGAGAACTTAAAACTCGAGTAGAACCATCTCAGTAGAAGGAGCCAGAATTGTATTCCTGAGAATACAACTGCCCTTGATTAGCTCCCAGTCCCTAGCATTCAAGCTTCAGTAGGGTAGGGGCCCTGTTCCTACGAAGACACAGATTACCCTACCCCTCTGGCAGTTTTGAAAGCAGTCCTGGGAAAGGTCATTGCTGCTTTCCCAGCTGACTTCAAAAGCTCTTACAGTAGAATGTCTAGTGCTGCACTAGCTTCCCCACACAGAGAACTTAGCCCCCATGCAGAGACAGCACTGAGCCTACACAGCCTCAGGTCCCCTGGAATGCGCCCTGTCTCGCACCCAGCCCTGAGCTGAATGCCACTGTGCTGGCCGGGACTACCTATTAGTTTTTTGTGCTCGGGACAACAGTCTAGTTGGGGCACTCACTTGTCACCAGATGTATTACCACACACTGGAGCTGTCAGCTCTTGGCTGAGGCTCCCCGATGATTTGAGATGATGAGTTCCTTGAATAGAGCCTGTGAGCCTTCAGTCTACACCCTCTTTGTCCCGGGGAAGCAGTGCTCTCTCCAGGCTTCATCATAATTATGCCCCCAAATGATTTTCTCCTGTTTTGAGTGCCTAGCATGTTGTTTGAGGGTGCTTTTTAAGCTGTGATGTATTCTACCAGTGTGTGGCAGGAGTGCTAGTCTGCTAAACCTTGGCCTGGTAGTATGGAGAGAAGAATTATGGTTACAGCTCTGTCATTAATGGGTGACATCAGACAAGTCATGTCCCTAGCCCTGAGCTTCAGCATCATCCTATGGAGAATAAAAGCCCCAGACTAGGTGATCTCTGAGGTCTCATTAAGCCCAAACAGCCTGTGTGTCTGATCCTGTGTGTAAATTCAGACAAGTCTCAAAGACTTCTCTGACTGTTGTGTGATGCTATCGATTGCCACATATATTCAGCAAAATCCACTCTGGCCAACGGTTGTTCATTGGCATTCCCAGAGGGCTTTTCTGGGCCTCCAGGCTCTGTGTAACCTAAAGACGGGGATTGTGGAACTGTATCAAAAACTGCCTCAGGATTTAACAACAGCGGGCTTTGTAGTCTAGATTCAAAGTCGTAGGAAATTGATGCATGACTCCCACTCCTGTACAAGCCAATAGCCAGTAACTCAGGCTATCCACTGAGCATGAAGTGGCAGGTACCACAGTGTTGCCAGGCTTGTGTCTCATTTCCCTAGAGCCGGTATTTTAAGTGTGCCTATGACAGTGTGTGTCCTCAGAGATAGTGAGAAACAGCTCTCAGGTGCAGTCTTGATCCCAGTTTTTCAGTTTACTAACTTTTTACCTTTCTGGGGTTCATCTTTTCTTGCTGGTAATTTTTCATTATTAAATGCACACATTGGTTTTATTAATTCTGTAAGAATTACATACAGTGTATTTTGATCATAATCACCCCTCCTTCAAATTCTTTCAGATTCTCCCATCCCTTTTCTCACCCAGCTTCATTCATTTTTGCTGCAGTACAGAATGAGCATTTGATGTGCTGTGCTGTTCCGTCTCCAGGAGTTGACAGTTTTGCTGCCCCCATTGTACAGAAGGGGAAGCTCAGGCCTGTGGAAAAAGAAGTTTGTTTACGCAGGATAACACCAGAGGGATTGTGCCCCCTCAAATCCTGGTCTCCAGTGAATAACCTAAAGGGTTTGCAGGTGGACATTCCCTAGCAGAAGTGCCCTAACCCTCCAGGCAGAGAATGGAAGTCTTAGAGGTTACAGGAACATTTGTGCCGAGAAACTTGGTGACAAGTTATTGGAAAGATCCAGACATTTTGGACTGGCTGGCTGGACAGACATTCTACATTTTTGTGCTTTCAACACTAACCCAGAGCAGGTCCCAGGTATCCAGGCCTAGGGCCAGGCACATACTTGTTCAGATTTTTCCTTGGCTTCCTGCACCTAGTCCTGACCCCCATTGAGGCCCCCAGCCCAAGCCTGGCTCCCAGTACTGTTAGTCATTAGACATAGCAGGAGTCTGTAGCTATGATGCCCTCCTTAGTCCTTGCATTTGGTTAAATTTTTGTCAATGTGGCACAAGTTAGAGTCATCTGGGGGAAAGAAAAAGGAACCTCAGTGGAGAAAATGCCTCTATCAAATTGGTCTGTAGGTAAGTCTGTGGGGCACTTCCTTGATTAATAATTGATGTGGGTTACCAGACCAGTATGGGAGATGCCATCCTTGGGCAGGTGGTCCAGGGTTGTATAAGAAATCAAACTGAGCAAGTCAGGAGGAACAGGCTAGTGAGCAACATTCCTCCATGGTCTCTGCTTCAATTTCTGCCTCTGGCTTCCTCCTCTATTTGAGTTGCTGACTTGGCTTCTTATAGTGATGGACTGTGGTTGAAAGAGTAAGCAAAATCAACCCTTTCCTCCCTAACTTGCTTTTAGTCATGATCTTTATCACAGCAGTAGAAAGTAACTAATATAGTCCTCACAAGCCCCTGACGTGTGAGTTAGCATCCAGTACATCCTTTTCCAGTTTCCCCAAAGTAGTCAAAGCTTGAGGAAGTAGTGTTGAAGCTTGAACTTTGAACTTTCTTGATCCAAAGCTCCTGGCTCTAACCACTCAGCACTGCTGCCTTTAAATAGAGACGGCTCAGGCTGCCTTCAGAGATAGAGGTGCTCAATGAGCCACTGTACAAGAAGAAGCCAGGGCAGGGGCTGCCCAAAGGGGGTTCTCTGCTACGTTGTGGATGATGATACACGGTGCTAATTTCCTTTTATGGAAATATTTTGGTTAGTTAAACCAGATGAGGGGTCCTTCATGATAACTCTAAACCTTGGACAAATTGTTTCCCTGGAGAGTTAGAGCCGCATTAGGGCTGCGCTTTGTTTATTTTGAGCTGTCTTGTTAAGGAAGGATTTATATGCTGGCGTTGATGTAGGACAGCAATCAGGCAATGTTTTCTGCCTTTGACAGTTGGCGTGATAGTTTGCTTCCAGTGAAGTTTGACTCACTGTATCTGGAAGCTGTCAGTGTGGGAGCATGAAAAGGTCATGACGGATGGCGACGGATAAGTGGGTACCAGAGGAAAGCTGGTAAAGGAGAAAAATGGCCTCCCATGCTTCTGAGGGAAGGGCTGACCCTGGCCACTTCAGGCCAGCCTTGTGCTCTTCCTTCTTACCTGCTGGGGCTGAGACTAGGAAAGCTCTGGACATCTTTGCAACAGTGACAGGAGGCTTCATATACCAGAGCTCATTCAGAGGAGCCCTTTCCAGCATCTCAACCCCTTGGGTGCTTGATAGGTTCAAGATAGAAGTGTTCTTCAGTTAAGGGTCACTTTCCATGACTGTCAGCTGCAGAGATCAGTGTAGTCATCCTCTCCTACACTAAAAGTCAGGGGAGAAAAGCAAATTCTGAACTGGAAATGGTAGGGGAAAAGTTAACTTTAAGTTTTTAGAACAATGATTGTTTTGTTAAAAAACAGGAGACATAGCTCAGCAGTAAAAGGGCTTTCCCAGCTGACATGCCTTGAGGCCTGAGTTCAGCCCCAGCACCACAGAAAAGTTAGATAGATAGATAGATAGATAGATAGATAGATAGATAGATAGATAGATAGATAGATAGATAAAATTAATTTTTAAGAAATGAGAAATGCTGTTGGGAATTGGAGAGATGGATCAAAATTAAAAGCACTTGCTGCATCTTCCAGAGGATGCAGATTCCCAGCATCCACACAGCTGCTAAGAACTGCCCATACATAACTCCAGTTCCAGGGATCTAGGGCCCTTTTCTGACCTCTGCACAGACATACAGGCAGGCAAAATGCCCATACACATAAAATAAAATTTAAAATTAAAAAGTATATATATATATTATTGGGTATGTGCCTCGGCACAGTGAAGGACAGAACTTCCTGCTAACCAGAGCTGACCCTGCATTTAGAGGGGAACCTTTGGAGATCTTTCCTAGACACCCGCACCCACCCCCGTTCGGGGGATGAAATCCAGGCCTTGAGCATGTCAGGCAAGTGTTCTACCACTGAGCTCCATTGCCAACTCCTATGTAAATATTTCTCTTTCCTGTTTCATTTGGTATTGTGACATAAGAATTCTTTCTGAGTCAAACTTTTCCTCTGGCCTGGTTTTCTTGGGTTGTGCTGTATTTCATCATGGGCATGTTAGCTCCTCAGTGCAACCATTTAGTTTGAAGAAATGTGTGTTTAATGAAGGTCCACTTCCCTTCTTTCTTTGTATGTTTATAACTTGAGTTGCTTGCAATAATGTGTTAAAAATGACACCTTAAGGAGTCCTTCTTCATTTCCCAGAGATGTCACACAAACTTTACCCATGAAAAGCAAGCACAGAAGTCAGAACAGTGATTGGATATTGTGCTGGCTTGTCAGATATTGGTGTGGGCGTGTGTTTGACATCTAGACATTTTCTTATACCCTGGTGAAAGCAGAGAGGGGAGAGTTGCAAGGCTGCTTGGCAAGAGTTCCCTTTGTGTCTTCTTGACTCAAGTCATGAGGGCCTTCTGGGAAGCAGACAGTTCTGGATTTGAAGAACGGCTTTCTTACTTCCAAGCTCTCTGAGCTCATCAAAAAAACCCATCCCTCAGTGGACATGCTGTATACAAGCCAACACAGTTCTGCTGACCCATGCAGTGTGCCTGACAGGGGCCATTCTGGCACACTCCTGGTGTCATGCTTCAGGTCACTTGTGAATTGTGTGATCTTGGACAGGTTCCTTAGCCTTCCTGTGTCTCCCAACACTGAAGGTGCCTAGTGGACATTTAGCACTCGCTGCATTATTCAGCTATGGATACTTAATCAATGGTGTGTGGAACCATGCCTTCTGGGCCTGAGGACACTCTTCCACATGATTTGTGGAGTTGAAGCTGCTGAAAGGCAGTGAGCCTGCCAGGGTCAAACCTTTGCCTAAAGTCTGGGCCCCAGCCTTGAGGGTGGTGAACCATAAGGAACACGGCAGCAGCAGCCTTTATGCTCTGCAGTCACAGGGAAGCAGTGCTGCTCTGGGCCCCAGCTCCTCTTTTGAACACTTCAAAGGCTGAAGTGGGAAGTGGGTCCACTTGAGTTACACTGACTGACCTCCTGATCAGAGTCCCGCTAGCCCAGGTCCCATAGCTGCACACACACTGCAGCCGAGCTCCAGCATCTTTGTCCATAGCCTGGAGTGAATTTCATAGCCATCTTTGAGGTCTCCTTTTGCCTCTAGGCACCAATGTACTCAGCAAAAGTGGAGCCAACCACAGACTGCCTCAGGCACCCCCAGCCTGCTTGCACTTGTCCAGTAGGAACAACCAAGCCTGTGGGTCCTAACTCAGCGTTAAGAAGCAGAGACTCACATCTCCATAGTGAGATTATTTAACGCATAACGGATTTTCCCCATCAGGAAAGATTCCCCTACAGGTTCCTTTAAATAGTGACTCCTCGAGGCAGGCAAGAGTTTTACAGATCATTAACTACCTGACTGAAAGCCTTTGGGGCAGGGAAACTTAAAACTGAAGTGTCGGGAGCCCCTGCCAATTACAGATCAATCCAAAATGAAGACAGAGTATCACTGGAACCAAGTCAGTGGGAAAATGTGATTCGATTCAGGAAAAAAGTCTCTTGTGCATGCTGCTTTTGTGGAGCACACCAATTGTTTAAATGATGTTCCACCTGTCTGCCCATCTTGAGCTTTTTCTGTTCATCTCCCACATCTCCATTCCCAAACTGCAGTCTTGGGGTTCCTTCTGTAAACAGTGTCAGGGGCAGTAACCCCAGGAAAGGGTGTCATTGGGAAAGGGTTCTGTGGCCAAGTTGAGCACAGGTGACTGATGCACAGATACAGCAGGTAATGGATGAACTATGCGCTAACAATTTGCAGATAAAAATAATGGAAGTTAAAAGTGTACTTTACATGATAAAAGAAAGATGAAAGAGGATGAGCAGTCTGTTACATCTGAGATGGTTGCAGGAGTTCTGCTTTGTGAAGTAGGCTCTGTTGAAAAGATTGATGCAATGGGGAGTGACCTTGGCTTGGAGCAGGAGCCGGTGATGTATGTATGAGCATCTCTCTGCTAAATGGACCCAGATTTGTAGCACTAATATACATGGGAGCCCAGAACCAAACTCAGTATGGCAATAAATCAACAGCCACTTTGGGTGTCATTTCTGGTTTATATTCCACTATTGTTCTATCACTTTAATTCATGTCACTATCATCTTTTCATCTGGAACAGTTTTATATAATTTTCCAGTGGAGTTACCTGACAAATCCTATCAAATTAACAAGGTACATTAACAGTATTGACTGGCTGCGGCTTCAGGAGTTGCATGGCCTTCGAACAAAATTTTAACCATCTCTGTCTGGTGGTGATTTTTTTTTTTCCTTTCTTTCTAAAAGAGGAATGTGGGGCAGGGTTTATTTCCACATAAGAGATATGCACATTTATTTTACTCTGTCTGTTTGACTGTTATAAATGTCAAAATAAGAAGCAGATAAGGAGGGGAAGCCCTGCTCACCGTGAACGTGCACCGTATTACCACAGTGTGCAAGTACATGAATATACACCCCACACCACAGAGTACACACACAGGAACACTCACCACACACATGGACAATAAGCCCATCCTCACAGCGTTGCATGCACGTGAACACTCATCACCACAGCAAGCACACACATCAACACTCATCCCATCATCACGGCATGCACGCACATGAACACTCACCCCGTTACCACAGCATACATCCACATGAACATTTACCACATCATCATAGCCATGACGCAAGTCTCCTTTCAGGGAACAATAGTGATGTCCAGATCGTAACAATTAATGAGCAAACTAGAGGCTGGAGTGAAATGTAAGCAAATGGTCTCCTGATGGCTTCTTATCCTGGATCTGAGACCCAGGGTTGGCTGCCTTCAGGACATCGTGCCTAACTGAAACATCCAGAGCAACCCAAGCATTTGGTTAATAAAACAAACAAAATTGCTGGGCTCTACCTCCGATGATGGGGTCAGCGACTGTCCCTGCATTGTCCGTCTTCCTCTCTGCACGCGGCTTTCCTCCTTTGTCTACTGGTTTTGGAATGAATCTCCTCACAAAATAATGCAGTGGGTGGAGGAGGACATTTCCAGTCACGGAAATTATTTGTTTTTATTCTTGTTTACGTTAAAATTTTCTGCCAGGCTGTGTGTTCTATGTGCCTGTGCTTTGGTTGAGGGTGGAGGTACTAATTGAGCTGGGTTTGGGTGGGGTTTTTAATCTTCTTTTCTCACAACTGTACTTGCCTTTTTCTATTACAACATGTTCAATTGATTATTTCAGGGTTTTTTCTCCATGTTCTTTTTTGGTTTTTTTTTTTTTTTTCTTTCTGCTTTGACCCTGACCTTAAACTATGACCTAAAAGTTAATTACTTTTAAGGCTCCCTGTGGGCCTCACTCCAGAGCACATAGTAGAGGTTTACATCTCACTTCATGAACAGTTTCTCTTTTCAGCAGAGGACTTCTAGACCATATTTGGTGTGTCAGACAGAGCATGTCATCTCAGAAATACCCAGAGGGCACCTTCCGTGTGTGTCAGCCCCAACCCAGACACTTCCTGCACTCTGTACCACATTTGCTCCTGTTCATTGTCCAGCATATGCAAAAAACAGGCTGGAGTCTCTCCCCCCCGAGGGGTGGCAGGGACCCCCCCACCTGAAAGCCTGGCTACAAGATTTGAATTTTGAAGATTTTGTGTAAAGACCCTTTGCTTTTCCTATGGCTTTCCTTAAATATTGTGTGGGAAATTATTTAGCATCACAGAGGGAAGTTCTGTCTTCTCCCTTTATTTTCAGTGTAAGATTTTTCCAGTTCAGAAACTATATTGGTAGCATAATATATCACTCAGGGTCTTTATTTAAAAAAAAAAAAACAACTATGAGAACTATCTTTAAATGACCCTCTCTTCTAGTTTATGTCATTCCAATATAGATAAAATGCTGTTAGCGGTATGTGGGGAAATTCCATACTATGTCTCTATTAGATCAGAAAAAGTTCATCTCCTAATAGCTTTTTATATAACTTCGGGTTGTCGTCCCACACCCCACAGCTTGCTTGCTCAGCAGCCACACTGTGAGAGTCTCAGATGCTGTTTAGAAGCCCTGCCTGTTTGAAGAATCCTGTGTTCCTAAAGCCCTAAAGACCTCGTGCTCAACCACTTTATGATTTATCAGCAGGTCAGATTATTACACTGAAGTTACTGGCACCTTCCTCATCTCATGGCTTCTTTTTTGTCCCTGATTTGGCCTTACAGGTATCTCTGGAGACAAAGTAGAGATAGACCCTGTTACGAATCAGAAAGCCAGCACTAAGTTTTGGATTAAGCAGAAACCCATCTCAATCGATTCTGACCTGCTCTGTGCCTGTGACCTTGCCGAGGAAAAGAGCCCCAGTGAGTAGTCCTTTATTTATGTCCACTTTTCTCACCCCTCCTCCTTGGGTGCTGGGCGCAGAGAGAATATATGGCCACCATGTCCTTTTTTTCCTTGGGCCTGTTTAATTCATTACCAGAAATTTCTTTTAATCAAACAGGATTGTATTATTGTGCCCAGAGCCTGGTGTAAGCCCCCATCTTGCTCCATCTTGCTGTCAGCAGAGACCCTTGAAGCCCTCTGCGCTGGAAGGCTGGGGCACCAGGCAGGTTCCTGCTGGAAATTTGCATGGAGGGTGGAGGGGGGTTGATTTACTTTGTTCTCCTGTCCCTTCCCATTGAGGGAACTTGACCAGTCAGCCCCGGATATGCTTTCCTTATGCCACACCAATAAAGGGTGGAGGATTTCCTGCAGCAGCCAGAGACTAGATTTAGGCATCCATCATTCTGGAAGTGTCAGTACACGCAGATTATTGGCATCTCTGTGACCTCTAACTCATAACTAAACTTCTGCCTGGTCCTACAGAAGAGGCCACTATTGTGCTGGCATTCTTCCACCAACCTATCCAAGCAGATACTGTTGGGCACGTTATATTTTTGCAGTTAAGTAATTGAGTGTAGTATTTAGATTAATCACTTAATCATTTTTTAGTACTCCAGCCCTAGCAAGGTTACAAAGAACACATAGCTCAGAGTGGAGCCTCTCTGTGAAAGCAAATAGTCAAAACTTTATATGTGCATGTTCTTGATTACATAGGGGACTGCTGCGTCTCAGCATTTCCTGCTACCCTGAGTTCACCCTAGTAGCTCTTGGCTTGGTAACTTGAGGTACATACTGAACATCTAACTTGGGGGCCTATGTCCCCACATCTGAATTTGAGAACAAATGAATTATATAATCAGAAGGAATACCAGGAAGAGTAAAGGCCGGGAAATGTTTATAGTGTGGCTGATTCCTGATGTCATCATGACTGAAAGGGTACCTTGCAATGCTTACAGGCTGGGCACATGCCACATGCTCCCCCATGGTAACTGTTGAATTTCTTTGTCAAATCCAGCTATGAAAAGGTTCCTTTCATAGCTTTCAGCCTCCAGCTTGGCAAGAACAGAAAGCTTAGCTGGGTAGAGAGAGAAGTGAAGCCATTCTTGTCCTCTTACTGCCATCCCTGTCATCCCAGTGAGGCTCTGAGTGCAGGGTGCCTGCCAGAAGAAACCCATAAGAAAATTGCTAGCTACTTCTGGAGCCTGAATGCTACTAGACCCCCTCCGCCAAGTGTGAGCCTTTTTCTGATTCCACCCACTCATTCTTGGTGGCCAGAAAAGATGTGTTTGTCCTGGCATCTTCCTAAGCTCTGAGGATATTCTGAAGAAAGACGTTTTATAACTTGTCTCAGAAATGTCAAGTGGTTGCCTGCATGTTGCATAGAGGCCTAACCTTTAGTGGGGAGATTGGTGGAGGAATGAGAACCAGATTTGGGTTCTCTCATTCACAGACACTTGCCGTGCCTAGGAAGGCTGTGACTCAGGCACTGAAAAGGTGTAGCTGCCACACACCCAGCTATCCAGGAAGGAAGGAAAGTATCACAGCCACTTACCTCCCATTAGCTCATGGGATCAGTCATTCACAGTAATTGCTGCACATCTGTGTTCATGAGCTGGTCACATCCTTGCCTTAAGAGTACAGAGCATACGGGGCCATCTTTCAGTGCTGACAGTCTCCAGGATCCCAGTGTGTAAACCAGGTGCATAGCTCTTGCCTGGGGGGAGGAGGGTCCTTGTCTCACTGTGGCTGAAGAGAGCTGCTCCCTGCCCAGTATTCTGAAGCAGTGCTTCTCAAGCCATATTTTCTGAACTCAAAATACATAAGGGTCTAAAGGACACAAGTGGTCCGTGGGTGTGGTGTGGTATTTGGGAACTCCAAATTTAAGATGTTCACAGGTGAAACTTTACTTTTGCTTTTTGTTTAGCTTGCCTGTTTGTTTGCTTTGGTTTTGATTTTTAAAAATACAAAGGAGACGCATTCCATTCCCTGTATAACTGTAACCCATGCTCCAGGCAGGGAAGGAGTCAAAAATGATTGTTGGGGCTTGACAGCTGAGAAAAAAAAAAAAAAAAAAAATGAGCCCCACGTTCAGGGAGACACCTTTCCTCAAAGTGATAGGCAGAGAGTAATCTGGCCTCCATGCCCATGTGTACACATACACAGATACCCACAAATATAATAAATCTTTTTTTAAGCGTTTAAAATTATATACTTGCAAAATAAAGTTCTGACTGCTTGGCACAGTCTTCACTGACATTTTAAAACCTCTTATCACTCAGGGCTTACAGGCCAGAATTTCCTATTAAGAACTCAGCCTGTGAGGTACATTCACATAGTATGTTCTGTCTCTTGCCTGGCCCTACCTCTAATGTATGGACATTGCCACCTTCCACTCATTTCCATTCGTTGCCCCAGGAATTTATACAGACCTCTGGACAAATGGAATGTGCTATACTCTCTCTTCAGGGTCTTCCTTCCCCCTCCCCCCCCCCCCATTCCAAGGCCCCACTGAGCTGTTTGGCCTGCAGTAGTCTACAGTGAATTTTGGTCAACCTGAAACTGTGCTGAATACGCCAGGATTGAGAAATCAAAGTTGTTCCCCGTAATTCTTGTAAAATGCCCACACCAGGATGTTAGTAAATGAATCAAATTGACATTGCGTGTTTTTATGATTTCCAGTATCTTCACTAATTAATACAGCAGCTGGATCTAAAAAGCCCCTCCTCAGAGCCTCACCAGACCACGGGGTTAATCTCTGGGGCTGCTGCTTCTTTCTCTTTCTTTCCTCCTTGCTTCCCCCCCCCCAAAGGATTAATGGTAACCCTTTTTATCTTTTATGTCTGTTGAACCTTAGAAAAAAAGTTATTTTAGCAGCACTAAAGAAATGAAAGTCACTATATTTCATAAGTTTAGCCTGTGATTTTTATCAGCATAGTGATGTATGTTTGTAGCTGAGTTTACATCAAAAATTATTCTTAGGGCTTCTTGAATGAATTATGGCAAAGGGAAAGAGTCTAGAAGTAGATAAGGTTTTTGATTTCTGCAATATATTCTCTTTTTCATGTTTTTATCTCTCATAACACAAGTGTCTTCCCAAAGACTGGAACGTGTGACCAACTGGAATAATATAGTTGTGGAAACAGATCAGACGTGTTATTAAGCAGCCTGCTTCACAAAAAGGTGTTAAGTGTGGAGAGAATAATGAAGTTATCCATGCATTCTTACTTGAGACATGTTTGTCAGAATTTTGAACAGAAAAAAAATGTTTTAAACTCTTCGAATATGGCCATTTTGCAGGGTTTATGAAGAAAGCTGCTGTCATACCATTCATTTGGTCGTCATAAGAAACACAACTCAGGTTTAATTGATGCCACATTCCAAAAGTGTGTGAACAGCTGACTTGGCAAAGGGATGAGCATTAGCACCGGTGAAACTCGAAATTACAGACTGTGGGATCAGCACGGCCAGGCTCCCTAGCAGCAGCTCTATGCACTCCTGCACCCTGCTTCTCCCTCTTAGGCCAGTGTTTAGAGAAAAGATTTATCACTCTGTCCCTGTGAGTGTTTAAGGACCTGGAACTTAATGACTAAATAGATAAAACCTTTAAAAAAAAAAAAACTGCATGGGTAAATACAGACTCTTAGCAGGATTCAGAAGATCTTTGTGGGAGCACTGTGAAAATAAGAGTAAGTTCTCTCTAGATTTAGGGAGGAAAAGCCCTGCTTTATTATTCAAATCAGTGTTCTGTCAAGTCTGGCTTGCCGTGGGCTATGGATGGTTGGCTTCTGGATAAGTGCTAGCTCCCTTCCTAGTGCTGAACAGAACCAGGCCCTTTCTGTGACGGGGAAGGCTCTCGGGCTGCGTGTGCATGTTCCATCACACCCAGTCTGGCCTCATCAAGAGAAGCTTACACAGGTTCCAGGTCTTTAAAGGAAGCAGCCATCATTAAGAAATCAGATTTAGACCTTCATAAAGTAGCTGTCATCTTTATAGCTGAGAAGCGCTCTGTGTCTCAATTAAGTAGAGATGTACACAATCTTAGGAAGCAGCAGAATGGAGGTAACCTGATTTGATTACATTTCCTGCAATAGTATAATTTAAAGAAAATCTGATTTTGCTGCTGCTGTTGTTGTATTGGTGGGAGGTGGGGTTTTTTGGTTTGGTTTGGTTTTGGTTGGGTTTTTTTGTTTGTTTGTTTGTTTGTTTGTTTATGTTTTTGTTTTGCTTTGCTTTGCTTCTTTGTGCAAAACTATTTGGACCGAAAGTAAGAACTCTCTAGGGTTAGAAATTGGCCACAGCCAGGACTCTAGTAAATAGAACCCCCTGGATACTGGAGGCTAGATTCAGTTAAGACCTGGAGCTAAATTAGCAAGGCTTATTGGTGACCTCTCATTTAAATGAATCTTTCTTTTCATAAGTACTTGACAAGATCTGTAAAGTAGTGTATTTAATTTACTAATTAAATTAAAGCTACTGAATAATGATTTGTCCACATTGATTTAGCTTAAATGGAAAAGATTAGCTTTGTTGTGATCTTGAGCGGCCTTAATGGCCAAGCCAGTTAGACACAAAGGCCCCTTGTGTCTTGTGGGTCAGAGTACATAGGTAAGCCAGGCTGTGATTGAATTGCCCAAACCTCACCCTGCATCCAGCTCTCCTCTGCCTCCCATTCTATTGTTGCACTGGGCTTAAGAGAATGTTAACGCGGTAATAGGCACAGGGCCTTCCCCATTATACGCCTTGCTATCGAACGGTTCTGCATGACTAGTTAAAGAAGATGGCAAGAAGATTAATGAAAGCCAGGCTAATGCAGAAGGGGGTACTTTTGCAAGACTTCTACAGAGGAGATATTAGAGCTGAACCAGAGCTTGGCTTTTTCTTTATCCTGTGACCTTTGAACCTGCCTTACTGTTGAGAGCTGCCAGGGAAGTCGACATTTTGATTGATGTTGGTACACGAGTCAGTCTTTCCCATTGAATTCCACATCTGCACGAAAATAGCTTTTCCAGCAGAATTCATACTGGCTAGAAGTGATAGCCAAATTGATGGCTGAAATGCTTTTATGTAGTTTTCATTTAAACCTAAAAGTATTTGATAGTTTATTCAGTATCCAGTTTTCACAGATTATATATGTTCACTTACATGCTCCTAATGGGTTTATCAACCTAGAGAGAAAGACCAATATTAGGAATATTCAGAGGATTGCAGACAGAGTTGCACGCAGAATTCATGAGGAGCAAAAGCAGTGATTGAGCAAAGTCGTCACTATCCTCAAAACAGAAGAATCCACATGAGTGCTCAGGCCTCAGACTCTGAGCTCTGTGTAAAGAAAGCAAAGCAACTGGCTGACTTTAGAACACTTTGGAAGGAGCTCTGAAATCCCACCTCTGTGCCTGCCGGAACCCTAGTTCAGAGGCATTCTGGGGACCCAGCACTGGGATCTCCGACCTTCTGGGGCACTGCTTTTCCATTTGAAAGGCATTGGTGTGGGTTACCTGTACGACATCCTTACCGGCTCTCACATGCAGGGTCTCAAGTCTGATTGTGTGGCGTCTCCCTACCCCTCTCCCAATAAAGGCAATCAGGACAGGTGGCAGAGGGATCAGATTTTTTTACTAAAGTCACTTGTCATAGCCCAGCCCAGGCAGCAAACCTGCTGACTACCCACTCTTTTCTCCATCTGACAGGGCAGCTCCAGCAGAGACCACACATGTCCACACTTCTCCAGTGTGACAGGCACCCTAGCTCTCAGCTTCTGAAAAAGCACATACCAGGGATGCTTGTCATGCTTTAGGTGCTCCTGTGAATGTGTGTAACAGAAGTTCAGGTGAGGTGGGTGGTGGGTGTCCAGGGCCATGCTGCCATACAATAGGCACTTGTGTTTCTGCCCTAGTGGCTCACAGCCTACCCTCAGGCTCTGTTGACTCCCAGGAGATCCGGCCTCACATGTTAGAGAGTCCAGCAGTGTTGTGCTTTTTTGTCTCTGACATGGACTCACTTTCTAAGTTCCAGATCAAATACAGTAAGTACTGCCTGATGGCAGAACAACGAACTCTCCCGAATTAAATGCCCCAGTTATTGGATTGCCTTTTCCTAAGAGTGCTCTGGAGCACAATCAGAAGCAGGATGCCTGTCCTCTTAACAGATATGTTCCCTAGCCCTATTAAAAGGGGTCTTCATCTAGCCTGTCAAAGGGAGTCTGCTGGGGTTTTTTAGTTTAATTACACTATCCAATTAAAACTCCTTGCTGCATTTGGATGCGCCTCTCCTTGGGCCTGAGTGGATATGACATTTACAAGGCTCGCCTTTCAAGCAGACAATAGTGTGATTGATGAGGTGCACGTTCAGTGAAGGAGGCGAGCGCCTGCAGAGTGCTGCTCAGTGCGCTTGGATTTATTTATCATCTGCTTCCCAAACCAGGGGACTGCCTCAATTTCTCCAAGAGTGTGTAAAGGAAAGACTCAATGTGGCTCAGGAAAAAGGTGGAGAAAAGGTTGTGGGATTTTGTATGGTCAGAGGCCAGCTCCAGGCCTTAGGCTGTCTGACCCATGTAGTAACCTGTAACCTGAACTGTAACTGCTTTCAAACAGACATTGCCATGTTTTGGAACAGTTCTTGAGGGCTAGTAAGCATTGGACAGGCCCCTGAGAGCGCAGCTCCTCAGAATGCGTCCCATACACTGTCTCTGCTATGGGCTGACACCTTACTGGTACTGCTTATGCTCTCACCTGCATTGCCCAGAAGCTCCTGGCCCCACTGTAGTCACAAATCACAGCTTTAGAATCACCCAGGAGCAGTTGTGCAGTTGTACATCTTCATCAAAGGGACTTGGAAACATGGGAAGCCCTGGAGGTTATGGTAGCAAGGGCTCTAAAACAAGCTGGTTAACTTTGGTGTATAATTAAGTGGGTACACGCTTGTCTCTATTCTGCCCAGCCTGTGGAGGGGTAAAGTTAGAAAGCACTAGGTTGTCCTAAGAGCCACTGTCACCATCAGGGCAGTGTGAATGTCTGTGTTGTGAAGATTGATGCTGCTGAGGCAGTCGGCTCTCACAGTCTCCGCTTGGTACTGCACAGAAAGAAGTAAAGAATGCACTCGAATCAGCTGCTGTGCTGGTGTTTCTTAGAGGAGTGGGCACACTGTCCTGGAAAAGCCACCTTCTTGTGTCTAAGTTTTCACTGAATGGTTGACTAGGGTTTATGGGTCCATCACAACAAGTCAGTTATTAAGGTGGAGTAGGAAATTTGCATACATTTGCATTTCCTAGATTTTTATTACCATTCTCCTCAAACTCATCTTGACTATTAACACAAAGAGAAACAGTGAGACAGGGCAGAGCAGGAACTATTCCCGTGAAAACACAAGACACTGGACACAGTCTGCTTCTTTTGCTTCTGCCAAGATCCCGACTATTTTGTTTATTTTAGGTTTGGGGTTAGGTGGGTGGGTCTTTGTTTGTTTTTGTGTTCTGTCTTGTTTTTCTACTTATATCTTGTGGCTTATATCTTATCTTGAGGCTTGTTATTTTTGAGACAGGGTATCACTGTCTAGGTTGGTTGTCCTGGGGAGCTCTGTATAGATGTTACTTTCTAAGGGTCTTAATCAGACCTGTTTTCTCTACCTGTTAAAGAATCAAAAGGCAGGGGAAATCTCCAGGTCAGCAGTAGCAGCAGAGGATAGCTCAGATCCAGCAGACAGAGCCAGCTGATAAAGACAGCCTTTTATTAGGACTGATGAAATGTACAAAGGAGAAAGGCTTTAAAAACCTGGAGCTGGGCCTCTCCTTAAGGGCTGGGTTGTTTTGTTGTAATCTTTGAGGATTTTCCCCCCCTAATTTAGGGTTGGTCAGTTTGAAGGAAGACTGCACGGCTGATTGACCCAGAACTGTTGGTGCAGACATGTCCTGATTCAATCCAGCCTTGAACTTTTTTGAGCCAATCCATCAGCAAGAGATCTACTGGCGGGAAAGGCCCCCTAGATTTTTGTTTTATGCTGTCAGGATTTTGTCTGGGGTCAGGAGGGTGAGGAAGAATCCAGCCAGTCTTAGAAGTTCAACATCTTTATTATCTGTTTATGCGGCACATATACATGCACACGCGCACAAACACAAACACACACATACACACAAACACATACAACACACACTGCCCCATCTGTCTACCACAGGGAATTTGTCTAATGCCTAATCCCTCATGTAACCTACGCTGGCCTCAAATTCAGAAATCTGCCTGCCTCTGCCTCCAGAGCAGCAGATTAAAGGCACGTGCCACCACACCCCAATTTTTGAGTCTCACTTGCTCTGGGGTCCAGGCTGGCCTAGAACTCACGGTGTAGTTCAGACTGCCTTGAAATCAAGGCAGTCTTCCTGCCTCAGCTCTCTGAGTATTGGGATTGTTGGCCTTAGTTATGGATCATGCCCAGTTTCCAAATTGTATTTCCATAATGCTAAATTACATAAATATGAAAGTCTGTAAAATCTAAACACCGTATGTGAGATGTTTAGATCTTTAAGTTGTCCTTCATAGAAGTGGAAAAAGTAAGCATACAAGTAAGAAAATTGGTCAATGAAAATAAAGCCAGAAATGGCAAGTGTGGCTGAATTAGCAGATGGGTATGCTTCAAAACAGCTATTAAAAATATGTCCAAAGGGGCTGGAGAAATGGCTTAGCACTTAAAAACTTGCTGCTCTTGCAGAGGAGCAAGTTCACTCCAGCACCCATGTCAGGCAGTGAATAACCGCCTGGAACTCTAGTCTCAGGGATGTGATGCCTCTGACTTCACAGACACATGCACTCGTGTGCACACAGCCAAACACAGATACATGTGCCCATAATTTAAAATAAGAAGAAGAGTTTTTAAAAATATATTCAAAAACTTAAAATGAAGATAAATTCACACTCCCAAAGGAGAAGAAACGTAAACTAGGGGAAAGGACCAAATGCAGTTCTAGAGCTGAGAAATAATTCTTCAGTGAAAACATTCATTAATGGAAGAAAAACGGAAGATAAGAAAGCATTAATGTGTGGGTTATCTACTACCACATA
This sequence comes from Meriones unguiculatus, assembly GCF_030254825.1. Lineage (NCBI taxonomy): Eukaryota > Metazoa > Chordata > Mammalia > Rodentia > Muridae > Meriones > Meriones unguiculatus. The sequence goes on from NC_083356.1 coordinate 77,022,025, forward strand.
ACAAATTAAACTTTAGTGGCTTAAAGCAACAATTATATTTATGATTTTATAGGTTGGTGGGTGGGGAGTCCATCCTAGCTTAGCTGCCTCTTTGAGGCTACAGTCAAGGTGTCAGCCAGGTGTAAAGTATGATATTGTGTGCCTATAATTTCAGCACTCAGGAGGTCAAGTAGAGGCCACCCTGGGCTACATTGTAAGATTGTGTCCAGAATGTTTAGAGAGGGAGAAAAGGAGGAGGAGAGGAGAAGAAAAGATGTCATAGAATCTGCTTTCAAGTTCACTGAGTGGTCTCTGGCAGAATTCAACTCTTGGGAAATGCTTTTAGCTCTGTCACATGGCCATTATGATAGAGAAACTAACTGGATGACAGTGGGCTCCATCAAAGAGAATGCTAGCAAGGAGCCGTAGCCTCTATGGCCTAACTCAGAATGCCATCCCTACAGTATTCTATTTTACTAGTTATTAGAAGCAAGCCATGAGGCCATCCCATAAACAGCAAGGGGTTACATAAAGCCATTAGAATCTGGAGATGGCATCATCAGGGGCCAGTTCAGAGTCTGCCTGCCACGGAGAGTGAGCTGTAAGACAGCAATAGGAATGGTTCAGACTGGAGCCAGTGGTGAGCGCAGAGGCCAGCAGCTCTGCACACTCTCTTGACATCTCTGTAGCTGCAGTCTCGGGGAACAGAAAGCTGCTCAGGGTCTGATTTAAAATACCAAACCACCAACCTTGGAAGCCCAGCAGTGGCTAAGCAGGATAAATATAAAGAAAACCACATCAAGTCACATCACAATCAAATTGCTGAGACCCAGTGATAAAGAGAAAAATCAGAATAGCAGTCGAAGAAAGCAGCTGTGCACGTGGCAGAACCATGATGGGAATGATGGCCCACTTCCCGTCAGAAGCAATGCCAACCAGAAGACAATGAAGCGGCAGCACTAACACGCTGAAATAATATCTGCCTGCAGTCTGGATTTTCCCAACTGGTCCTCAGATGGAGGTAAAATAAAGACATTCCAGGCAGTCAGAAAGTGAAGAGTTTGTCACCACCAAACCACTGCAGAGAAACTCCAGGGAGAACCCGGCTCTCCACAGCGAAGCACCTCAAGCTGCTGCCCATGGTTGTCACCTCTATAGAATGAAGGCCTTAAAAGGGGGATGGGGGCACAGAGGGGTGGACAGTGACACAGACTGAGCCCAGCCACCCACCTGTTTTCAGCAGCCTGAAATAAATGCGGTCCTTAGGATGATGGTTTGAGTTAATGATGGGGAACACTAATTTAAATGGTAGTTCAGCCAACTATCTCCCCAAGGGGAAAACCTTCATCCTTTCTTGCTACTTCCCCTCAAAAGTTGGCCAAATGTATTCCACTAATATATATTGAATTTTGTGCAAAGAAAGTAAAATGGTTTTCTGTGTTCTTGTGTATCGATAATATATTTTTAATTTTGCCACAGAGCCTGATATATCTGCCCTCTGGCTCTTTATGTAAAAAAAAGTATTTGTCTAAAAAGATGAAAGTAAAAAGACAAAGGAACCCTTTCATCTGTCAGACAGTGCTCTGAGCTTCCCATGTGTCTCCTAGCATGCAGCAGCTCTGGGATGCATCTGCATCCTTAGAGAACCTGGGTTGGCTGGACTTCATCTTGTGGTGACAAACACTCCATTCTGCAGGTGAGTGGCCTGGAGCTACACAGCAGTATGGACAAAGGTTATGTTCTGCCTTTGCTGCTGACATAGCCAAGGCACTCAGGTGTCTGTGCCTTCCCATGGAAGTCTAGCCCCAGCTGTGACTCAGTGTAAAGGAGTGGTTCTCAACCTGTGGACCACAGCCCCTTGGGCAAACGTCTGTCTCCAAAATTAATAATATTACAACTCATACCAGTAGCAAAATTACAGTTATAAAGTAACAGCAAAAACAACTTTGTGGTTGGGGGCACCACAACCTGGGGAACTGTTTTAAAGAGTCATAGCACTAGCAGGGTTGAGAAGCACTGCTCTAAAGAGTTATTTTCTAACAAATTTCAATAGTGCTTGATTTCCTGGATTTTCCTCTAAAGCTTGTTAAGTGCAAAAAGTTAGAATAGAGGAGATAGTAACTAGTTAAATAATAAAGGTGTGGAGGTGCAGCTAGCTGCCAAGAGTTGATGACAGAATAAAATCAAACCTGCGGGGGGAGGAAGGCAAAAAGGAAGCTCAGTGTGGGAGCTCAAGTGCCAGGGCCAGCACTGGAGGCACAGGTGAGACAGGTACTCAGTGCCATCTTTGACTGCATAGTGAATAGGACACTAGGCTGCGCTCCATGAGACTGTCTCAAAAATCCAAGGGAGGGTTGGGACCAAAGGACAGATAATAAGCACAGAAGTATGACACAGTTTTGTAGCAAGGCCTTGTGTAGTCTTGTAGAGCCTTGTGTAGTCTTCAGAAAGCCATGCTGTTCAGCACTTCTACATATGAGCATGATAAAATAGTCACTTCTGGGTAGGGGAAGGGCTTAGTAAGGAAAAATGTATGGCTGCATGTACACCTGTACCAGCACTGTGGGTGGTGGACACAGGAGGGTCTGTGAGGCTTGCTAGCAGCCAGCCTAGCTCCAGATTCATCCAGAGGCACTGTTAAAGGGAATAAGTCAAGATGAACAAGCAGGACACCTAGTGTCCTTTGGCCTCCACATCAAGCACAGACAAGGTACATTGCGTGCACACACATGCACACTATTTAAGGTTGTTTCCTTTCCTCTTACTGGAGAAGAATACATGATACGGGATTTTAGTGCTTAAAATAGAAAGGGGCGTCTTGCACAATAGTTAGCAAACTCTATGTCAGAAGGAGGTTTGCTTTTGGTGTTTAATTTACCAGAGTCCACATGAGCTCAAACTTATCACAGTCAAGCCCCTCAAAAAAGGATATTTCTAGATAACTGAATATGATTCTTGCTTCTGTACTTCTCAGGAAGCTAAGAACAGACTTCAAGTAATGCTCGGCCATTGAGCTGTCCTGTAGTATTTGCTGAAAGTATAGACTCTGGGAGAATCAAAGGCCTCATAACCATTGTTTGTTTTGCTGGGGATTAAGTACAGAGCTTAATGTGTTCTCTAGGCAGGTATTCTGTTGCACTATGGACCCCTACCAAGGAAAAGCACTTGTCCAACTGTTTGAGTTGCTAGCTGAACTAGCCATTTTTGGTTTGGTTTTGGTTTGTGAGTCAGGATTTCTCTATGTAGCCCTGGCTGTCCTGGAACTCACTTTGTAGAGCAGGCTGGCTTCAAACTCATGGAGGTCTGCCTGTTTCTGCCTGCCAAGTGCTGGTATTAAAGGCATGTGCCACCATACCCAGCAGTGAGACACCGTTTTTACTTGAAGGAACAACTGACAAACTGATTCTCCAAACCTGAGCCTTTGGCAGCCATTTTCTTAAAAGCAAGGTAGGTAAACCTGTTGAGGTAGAAATAAGCAACCATGCTGTATCCCACCCACCTCAGATGAAAGTTGTAACTTTTGAAAACTTGTATCTGTCTCTGAGAACTGACTTCTCAGTGCTTCTAGACTTTTCAAATGCGGTCACTGATGCTAAAACATGACTTCTGTAATACTGCATAAGGATATGCTTCAACATTGGGAATCCATACAACGCAATAAACCAATATTTTCCAAGCTGTGGGATGCTACAAACCCAGGCAAGGTGGACATACATCCAGAAAATTCTATGTCAGCATACCCATGCTTACTGCTGTTCTGTACAACAACCAGGGTACCCATTTCAGAGGAACCCATATAGAAAATAGAAAATATACACAGTGGGATTTTATGCAGCGGTAAAGAATGGAATTATGGCATTTATAAGAAAAGGGATGGAAATAGCAATTATGTTAAGCAAAAATAAGCCATACTCAGACAGACATGTCATTTGTTTTCTCCCATATGCAAATTATAGGTTTTGTTTGTTTTGTTTTTGTTTTCAAGACAGGGTTTCTCTTGGCTGCCCTGGACTTGCTTTGTAGACCAGGCTGATCTTGAACTCACAGGGATCCTCCTACCTCTGCCTCCCCAAGTGCTGGGATTATGGGCATGTGCCACCACCCCTGGCTCTAGATTTATTTATATATATGTATATACATGTGTAAGGATGTGAGTGTAGGTCGTGAAACTATAAGGGAGCCAGAAATGATGGCCTCTTAAGGAAGGAGTAGGGAAACAATAAGAGTACACATGACATGAAAGCAGAAAAGGGGAATGTTAGGAGGGAATGGAGACCAGCAGGAGCAGGTGGGCAGTGGGGGCATGGGAGAGTCAACCAAAACAAAGTATATATGAAAATCCCATAATAAAACCCATTGCTTTGTATGCCAATTTTAAAGACTGGTAAAGGGTTTGGTTTGGTTTGGTTTGGTTTGGTTTGGTTTAGTTTGGTTTGGTTTTTAAGACAATAAGGAAGAGTTACTCAAAGTGCAAAACCAACCAGGAGGGGTTTTGTTGTTATTTTGGTCGGTTCATTGATTGGCTGGTTTGGAGCATGGTCTTCCTATGTAGCCCTGGCTGGTTAGAGGTGTATATCATGTCTGCCCTCCAACCGGTGGATTTTAATGTGAGAGTACAGAAGGGCCACTAATAAGATTTTATGTTTAATTTACATTACAACTAATCAAGAAAAAATAGCACTACACTCGCCAGGCTTGTTGTAAACATCAGAGAAGCTTTACAGAGAGCATCAGTGAACTATGCTGCTTGCACTGTAGGTCGAACACACTGTAGAGTGCCCTCCTATCATTCATGAAGCCTTGGTTCAATGTATAGCACATTATATACTCAAATGACAACGACCTAATGTAGCCCAATATAATAAAGATAAAAGTAAAATAGTATTTTTAAGACCGTGCTTATTAAACTTTGGGGGTGGTATAAGGGTTTTCCAATAAAAACAATATTATGTTAACGTGTGGGCTTATGTTTTTAATGAATAAATTTGTTTTATTTCTCAGTTTTAGCTTCTAATACAGTAAAAATTAATAGCTATAATCCTACAAGCTCTAGGTTCCTCAGTAATGTTTAAGAGTGTAAAGCGTTCCTGAGACCAAAAGTTTGAGAACTGGAATGTAGAATCTTGAAAAACGCCTTCAAATGCTTGGCGCTGAAGGATGGCAAACAAGAAACATTAGGGTGTACTAAGGAGGGAGGTGATAGATCCAGACCTGGTGGTGGCAGTGTTACTTGTTTGGATGGATTTGAGACATAGTCTTGTTCTGTAGCCCAGACTGGCCTCAAATTCCAGACAGTCCTGCTGCCTTGACCTCCTGAGTGCTTTGATTACCGGCGTGAGCCACCAGCTCAGATTGTTTTCAAAGAACAGTCCTTCAGGTAGATGCTTGGACCTAGAGAAGACATGAGCAGTGAGGACGTGTCAGGCTGGTGAGGGTGCAGATGCAAGGCAGGGAGGGCCGTACATGTGAGAACTGACCTGGGGACAAGTGTCTGGCCTTTGGCCTTGGCTTGGTGTGATGCAGCACCAAGTCCTGCCCATTGTATCAGCAGGACTTGCACTTGAAGGAAAGATGGGGCATTTGTGAATTACTCTCTTTTTCCTTCTAAGTTCATAATTTATTGTCCAAATTGAATATTGCATGGTGAGCTGACTTTAGCTTCTCTAAGCATAAAGACCTAACAGATGGGATCAGACACTTCAGAATCCATCTGTGTTGGTTGCACAGCTGGAGTTGTTTGTATTGGACCCTAACCTGAAGTATAAGTCCATCAACGCCATGCCTCTAAATGTGGCCAGTATACAGTTTATTTTACCATGAGAATAGAAAAGTTAATATTTCTTTTTAAATACAAGTAAACTGGAAATGGAAATTTCTGGACCTGTAAACTGGAAATGGGCATCAATTTCTGGACCTGCAGTTTCTGACTGGCTATGAGTTCAGTCTGCCAATATCACAACTTCCATGGTCAGTGTTCTTAAGTATGTATAGCTATGCCTCCTCCCAGCCAGAAGTGACCTTCCCAACGTGTCCATCATCATCAGACTGCAGTGACTCAGCTTTCTGTCTGAAAGGGAGGTGCAGCTGGTATAAAGGTAGCAGTTCAAGCCCCTGGGAGCCTCTGACACCTGGAGAAGGGTCTAAGCCAGATACCACTGTTTTATCGTCAGAGTGTGAGAGTACTTACAGGATCTGTGCAGAGGCCAAGTAGGTTAGATGCAGCCAGTGTATCAGAGAGCAGAGGTATTATGCTCTAGTTCCTCTCTCATTATAATGTGCTCAGCTGGCAGTTCAGCCTGAGACCGGATAACAGTCAGAGCTACAGAAAGGCAGAGCCAGAAACCATGCATTTGGGTGCACACTTTAATCTCAGCATTCAGTATATTGAGGCAGGAAGATCAGGAGTTCAGGGATAGCCTCAGCTACATAAGCAAGTTTGAAGCTAGCCTAAGCTTCATGAAACCCTGTCTCAAAAATAAATAGAGGCAGTGCTGCGCCCAAAATAAAATGTGCTGACTGTCCATTTCTCCCAGTTAAGTACAGTGAGGTTTTCTATGCCCTTTTAGACGAGAGGAATTAGAGACAGCTTGACCCTAAAAGTTGTTTCTGTCTGTTCTGCCATAAAGAGAGAATTCAAGAATTTCCTTTGTACTACTGCTATTTCCTAAGTAGTCAGGGTGCCAACAGAGCCACAGAGTAAAGCGTAGTTCCTATCATCAGTTGGGGTGATGTGCAGCCATCGAAAGAGTGGTCACAGAGACTATTACAGCAGACCGTTACAGAGCTGCAACAAAATGTTAAGTTAAAAAAAAATCATTTAGCTGGGCGGTGGTTGCACATGCCTGTAATTCCAGCAGTTGAGAAGCAAAGACAGGCAACTCTGAAATGAAGGTCATCCTGGCCTACAGAGTGAGCTCCAAAACAGCCAGGGCTACACAGAGAAACCCTGTCTCAGAAAAAGGGAGAAAAAAAAAAAAACACTTAAAATTTCAGTAAATGATGTAAAAACATGAAGACAGCTAGAAAAGTCCCCTTGGGTGTCATTGTGCTGTAGCTAGGGTTATGTGGTAAAGTGTGGAGGGTTTTCATTTGTCTTCTGAAATTTGAGCAATTCTAATGTTTTTATAGTTCTAGTAATTGAAAAGAAATGAAAACTATTTTCCCTTATTTTGGTGTTTTTTTGGCAAGTATGGCACCAGAAACTTTAGGCAGAGACGACTGTGGGCTGATGCTAGGGTCACCCTGTTGGTGCTGACAGATGAGTCAGCAGAGACACACTGCCGCTCCAGGAGCACTTCCCTCCATAGCAGGGTCTAAGTGGCTGGCCTATCCTGCGGCCGCAGTGCCTTGTTTTGGTGAAAATAGAATGCAGAACACAGATTACAGCAGAAAGCCTCAGTGTCTCTGCTTCTGACATTTGGTTTACTTTCAAAAATATGTGAATGTAGAGACACATTTACATTTGCAGATTTTCATTTTAATAGTCAGAAGCAGATGCATAGTCTCAGTGGCTTTTCCTCCTGTGGCTGTGTAAAAGCAAGTTGGCTTAGAGAAAGCCCAACTGAAAACAATACCTTCAAATAGTGAGCATGTTACCCAGATAATAATTCCATGGAGTTGTAAGAGTCACCTGCACTGAGCCCCTTCTCCATGTAGGTGGTTGCAAGTGAGAATTGTGTCTCTGGGTGAGACACAGTTGTGTCTGAGACCACGGGTTCCTGGGCTGCTGGAGACAGTGCCTTCCAACTCCAGAGCACTTAATTCCCAAATGGAACTTAACACTGTGAACTAAGTGCTGGATTCCCATGCATGATTCTTCCTCGGCTGACATTTTTACAGAGATGAGTGCGCCTGTGCTTACCCCTTTCTATGAAAACTGGTGATTTTCCTTGAATTTTCAAGGGTGACCTGCCCACCTGTTCCCCAAGACACATGCCTTATGGGCTCCCCACTGTCATTTGGTGCCACTTTTTCCCTTGCTCAAGGTGAGCCTTAAGGTGCTGTGGTAACAGGAGATGCTAGAACAGCCTTCTCAGCCTAGGCTCTGAAGCCAGTGACTTTTTTGTGCGCACCTCCAGTGAAGTTCATCATATCATATGAACCCCTTATGTTTTATTGACAGATTTGTGTCAGTTAATGTGTCACACTTAGGATATACAGGTTTGGAACTAGATGGCATTATCCACTGTGAATTCTGTTTGTTCACTGATATGCAGGCCTCCCCACCATGCCTTCTCTTAAGTCAACATCCTTTCTGCCCCTCTCCAGCTCAGTGCCAAGTGTACAGCCACCCAGCCACTACGGCAACTGGCTCCTCTACCCCTGGACTGTGGGGACCCTAGGGAAGCACCCTAAAGTACAGTATGTATATCACTGCTCTGTTTCAGACCTACTAGTTGCCTCATTAGCTGGTAATCCAGGCATTGTCAGTCCCTTTCTGCCAACCATGATCTTGGTCTGCTCTGGCTTCCTTCAGAGCCAGTTTGCCAACACCGTGTACCTTCTTTACCCAGCATCCTTTGTCCTCCATAAAACTTCCCATAAGGGCTATTCCCCATACCAGACAAGTCACCTCATCTCCATGTCTCCATGGCAGCACCCTGTAGCTAGGACCCTCCTAACATGTCACACTTGATCCTCACTCATTTTCCTGTCCCTTCCCCTAACCTGTCCTCTGGTAGAATCTGGACCAGCAAAGCCCAGAGGCTGGAGTGAGGGACCTCCAGGCAAAACCGATTGGGGGTAAATCAACCCCTTGCCCTGTAGTCCAGCATGCTTGGAAATATGGCTACTGTCCTTGACGTGTGCTTGTACCCCAGGTCGCCTGCTATGGCTATTCACCAGCCTTAGGCCAATCGCAGATGCAAGCTCAAGTCTGAGGTTGCCGAGCACACACAGCACTATGGTCAGGATCATCTCTAGAGGCTTTCCTCAGTGGTACAACTCCTCACTGCCAGTGGCAAGCAGGCAAGCCCAGGAGAGTAGGCCGTGCATCACTCCCATTTCCCTCAGTTGTGCCCTGGAGCAAGAACTGAGGAAAGCAAAGGACACACATGCTCCAAGAACAGCAAAAGGCAGTGTGGGAATGCAGGGCTTGGTGGTTCTTTGGCCTTTGAGGTCTGGCCAACAGTGACTGTTTTACACACAGCTCCTATGTGGGTGAGTGCCAAGCTTCCCCTTAGTGAGCCCACAGTTGAAAAGTCCCAAGGTGCTGCAATCCCAAGTGTCAACACTTCTCTCCCAGACTCTCAGGCCTTGGCACACTGCACATCGCATGTGCTGTGTAGATTTGACTCTGCCAGGTCTACAGGGCATGTTTAATGGTGTCTCAGCTTCTCAAGAAAACCACAGCAGGCACATCATGAGGGTTTGTCAGTGACAGGTGGAGGCAGGTGGTGTAGATGGTGCCTGAGATCACTTATCCGAGTGGTCAGTGAACCCCGAAGCTTCAGGTCTGCAGGCCTCCCGAAGACCTTCTGGTCCTTTCTAGCCCCAGGCCATGATGTCTGTGTCATGGCCAGGTGTCCACAGTAAGGCCTCCTGGTGGGGGGGGGGTCTGTTTGTCCTTCACAGCCCTGTGTCCTTCATAGATAACTCTGCTTGGTCACAGCACAGCCAACAAATGTCTCTCATTGTTCTTCCACAAGATGACATCACTAAGACTCCAGCATTGAGTGAGGGAGAGTATTGAGAATTCACTTCCCTATCAGAAACAATTTATACATTAATGGAATGATTAGTTTCCAGTCAAGAATTCTAACATTTTAGAGCCACAATTTTAAATCAAGCTTAATTTGTCAAGTGACTAAAAATGAGGGTTTTTTTTTTTTTTTTTTTAGAAATTATTAGCTATTTTTTTCAATATAGGATTTATAGTCCCAATTAGTATCTTGTAATGATGTTTCCAGGATAAAATACCAGCAGCTCAACTTTTCTGGCCACAAATGTACACATATATCAGTTTATTTTTGGAGATCTGAAAAATTAGCTACTGTAAATAAAGTTCCCAGAAGATTTCTCCGGGAAGGAGGGGCACTTACAGTAATGTGGGTGACATCTTATTAATTAATAACGTGGCCAGCCACTGCTTCAATTAAAAGGACAAGGAACGGACGAGGAGGCCTAATAGGTGCTTGTGGCCTGTTAAAGCTGAGAGGAAGGGCCTTTGGGCTGGGGACGCAGGGCTTCCGGCCCCTGGTGTCATGTGCCCAGTGCTCTTGGTCTAGGCAGGTGTGCCTGAGCAGGACCTGATCCGAAGGGCCCCTTTGGTTGCCATTATTGGAAACCAGCTTCAAGACAGTGGAGGAAAAGGAAGACCTTGGTAGGGCCCTGGGTCTCACAGGTCCCAGGCCAGCCATATGTAGAGCAACTGGGGATTTTCCTCTAGGGCTGAGGGCAAGAACCCCAAAAAGCCGCTTCTTAGCCTGCCCTTGTGAAGGTCACACATACTGACATCTCTGTCCATTTAGAATTGGGGACCTGTGTGGCATGTGTGAGCCATCAAGTACAGATAGGATTATAGACACAGCTCCAGGCAGGAAAAACAAGACAGGTCCGACAGCCATGTTCAGTGGTCAGCCAGGGCATCTGTGAGGCGTCCGTGCAGCTTTCCTATGCGGGCCGTGGTGAAAGAGCCCATACAGATATGGTGGAGCAGGCAGGAGGGCGTGGGGAGTCCCAAGGCCGGACCAAGCTGCAGGCCAAGGAGTGAAGGGATAGGAAGGGGGTAGGATAGACTTTGAATCCAGGTCAGTGGCATTGCAAGTGACATGCTGCTGTCTGCAGAACAGCACTCTCTGCCGTCTGATTCCTTGGCCTTTAGGAGCAGGAGCCAGCGCTGTGGCAAGGCCGGCTGCTGCTACTCTGTCCTGTGGCTAGTTTATTTCAATCTTAAGCACAGCTACTTTACTTGTAGCGTATTAATTTGGAGTGAATCAGCCTTCTGCTCTCAGGATGCCAGTGCTTTTCTAGAAGCAGCACTGTTAGGAAGTCCTCCTGAGGTACGCTCCTCAAGCATTGTGCAGAGGGGACCTGGACTGTGAGTCTTCGTTGTCTGCCTTAGAATCAGCCTGTGATGAGAAACCCAGCCACCCCAGGGAGCATTGCCATCCAGCCTCCGTGCGCTCTTGCTCAAGCCTGGATCGGGGAGGACCCTCGGGGCACCGTACCCTCCATAGTGACTCACCAGGACCCTCCCCTCTCTCCAGGTCACGCGGTATTTAAGCTTACGTATCTAAGCAGTCATGACTATAAGCACCTCTACTTTGAGTCCGACGCAGCCACAGTCAGTGAAATCGTGCTCAAGGTGAGTTCAGTGTGGCCTCTGACCCAGGGATGGGAGGGTGGGGTTATACCTGGGCTAGTCTCAGGCCAGGGCCCCAGCAGTCTTGCGACAGTGCCTCAACACCTACCTCAGCCAAAGCAGGATTCTTCAGCTTCCTTCCAGCCCCCAAAGGCCTAGTTCTTCTATGCTTTTTTTTTTTTTTTTTTTTTTTTTTCCCCATGCACCATTTTATTTTCCCCAACTGTCAGGAGTCCCTTGAGGCTCAGGAGCCAGCTAAGGAGACAGTGGTTTTGAATCAGTCAAGGTGATTTTCCCAACCTGTTTGAAGCCTGCCAACTGGGGCTGGCTTGGTCTGAAGCTCAGCACACTCACCAGGTACCTTCCCTGTGCTGAGCTAGCACTCCAGCGGCCTCAGCAGTGGCTGCTCTGTCCCTAGAGAGCTCTGCCGTGTCAGGGGAGACAGAACAAAACAGAAATTGCACCAAGACACTCGCATGCCCAGAGATGCTGTGTGAAGGTTAGCTGCTGGTGCTGCTCTGGGAAAAATGGAGAGATTTGCAGTAGCCCAGAAGGGGCCAGGCAGCAACCTGGGTTGCCGAGAGGCTGCATCCAGGCAAGGAGGCATCTCATGGGTCTTGTTGACTCAGAAGCTCAAGCAGGGCCAGGATTTGGTCACTTCTCTGAAGCACCAGGTGCCACCCAGGCTACCAGTCTCTGTGGCACAACCTCACCAGGACTCCTCCAAACCATTGTTCCTTTCCCAAGGCAAACCCTACAGTTAGAACAAGTAGAAGAAATAGAGCTAAGGAGCAAGAAGGAAGATGCTCCCCTACCCTGGGCTGCATGGCCCTGCATGCCACCTTATACCTCTGGGCTTCAATTTCCCTGCTTGTAAGGGAGCAATCAAGGTAAGTGCATTGCCCACCCCCCTGCAAGGGGCTGCTCGGGTGTGAGGTAAAGCAGATGAGATGCCCTGGCCCCCCCTCATTCTTGGGAGAAGAAGCCGGGTGGTACTGACAGGGGCTGAGCTGTCCTTGAAAGTTCCCATTTACACATGAACAAAATGCCCAGAGGAAAGGTAGCACGGCCAGGTTGGTGACTCTGGTAAGTTGGCAGAACCAGAACCTAATAGTAGCTGTTGAGATTCTGGAGTGTATGCTTCCAATACCCAAGGCTCCCTGGCTTTATAGGAATACTATGTCTCAGACACCCCATAGCCACCCAAGAAATATTTCTGGGAGGACGGCTGAGGATCAGACACAGTGGCATGGGCATAAGAAGAAGTTCATAGATCACACTGGCCAGAGCCCCCCAGGACCAGGATGAGGACAGTGCCCACTCTGTGGGTGCTGACTCCCAGAAAGCCAAGAGTTACTAGGCAGAGCATCACAGATAGTCCCAGGAGCTTGTTCCGGGGTTTGCAGAGTGAGTGAAAAACCATTCCAATCCCCCACCTCATCAGGGCCTGGGCTTATTTTTATAGCCAGCATTAAAATATTCAAGACTTGAGAAGGGTTCTAGTAAAATTATAATCCTGTGTTTGACATCAGAATAATTTTCACAACAACAGATTGATGACAGAAACACAGGTTTATGACTTCAGTATGAGACTGGAAGATCAAGTGCAGAGAAATCATTTTACAGGACCAAACATTCCCTCAAAGAAGATGCTTCTCTGATTCCCCCCCACACACACACACACACACAGGCCTGCATCCTCCCCTGAGATGTCTGTGTGCATCTCAGGATGTTTGTAGAAATATCGCATCATTGTGCACCTCACAGGATCTCATGCCCAGACCTGACTGACAATGATTCACAGCTAATGATGATGGTCCTGACCAAAGGCTGAATTTCATTCCCCCTCTCCTTTAGAGGGTGAACACCAGCTTTTCCACCATTCCCTTCATGCCACATCCAGGCCTGTATGAGCTTTGTACCAGAGCTCAGCTACTGAGGCCCCCGCCCAGCCCCAAAATTTGACAGGAAAGTTAAATCAGGGCTCTTTAGGGTCTGTCTCAGACTCAAGTAACATGACAAGAGCTATAAAAATGAAGGTTTAGACCAAATTAAGTGGAGAAATTAAGAGCCAAAGACTAATGTTAATTTAGGCATCTCAGACCGTCTTTGTATAGGGTGATGAAGCAACCCCTCAGTAGAGGCTGAGTAGCAGCTACATCTGTGGGTGTCTCATGTCCATATCTCATTTAACCCTCCCAGATGCCCTGCAGAGTGTAGATATCATTGTCCCCATTGTATAGATGAGGAGATGGAGGACCATGCTGCTTAGAGCTGCCCTGTGCCTGTCCCCATACACCGGAGCTCCACAGTGCTCAGTTCTGCCTGCCCGAGATGAATCTCTGAGGAACTGTTGGGCTCTTCACACCGGGTTCTTCTGTGATCGAGTGATGGAGGCTGTGGCTTTATTGACCATGAAAACTCCCTATATTTTTATGCCTTAAGCTGTAAAGTGCATCGAAAGTAAAACCCTCCATAGTGCATAAAATCGGGCACGTTTTAAGCCACAGCATATTAACCAGCTAATGGCAGACCAAAGGGCGTTTTTATCTTTTGATTATTACATTAATCTTGCATTAAAATTATCTATGTGATTATCACAAAGTATTGAAGATAATAAATATAGGAAATAGTTGGCTTGTTAAGGACCATTTTAAAATGCCTTTGTCAAATTAAATGTGCCAAAAATACACTGCAGACACTGAGTCTGCTGAGTGCAAACAATATAAGCCAGAGATGGTATTTACCCAGCATGAGAATGTCTCCCACCATTCCCACACCTTGTCCATGCTGTCCCAGATCACCCTCAGCAGCCTGCATCCTGATTTATGGCTCTCAGCTGGTTACTTGGCAAGGCTGTGGCCGAGTGAGGCGAGCCTTGTGAACCTGTGTGCCTGCCTATACTTCCCACTGTTGAAAGTTTGGAGGGACATTTTTAGAGCCTCAGTCTGTAGCTACCCTGCTCCAGAGCCTCTGTCTGCCTTCTCCAACCCAAGACAGCTTTCTAGCTAGGACTTTGGGAGATAGAAGAGTGAAAGAACTATGTTTTCACAAAAAAAGCCAGGCAGAAGACACAGAGCCACGAGAAGCCATGTCTGGAGGTGAACAGGTGGTCCTGAGAAGATACACACTCCAAATGAAGCCCACCCTGACTTCAGTGACCTCAGCCCTCTGCAGTCCTCGAAGCCTCACTTTTCTGCCCTGGCCCCGGCTGGTGGGGTGTAGCAGACATTAGAGGAAGTTCCATACCAGGCTGCCAGGAGTCTGAGGGGAGCTTTGCTCCGACTCTTCACCCATCACGTTTTCATCTTTCAGATGTGGAAGCCAGCGATGTCATGTGATAACCAGGGCTGCAGAGCTGACTGGACAGAGCTGGGGGTAGGGAACACTCTGGGAGACAGCCCACACCAAAGATCATAGCCTGGAGATCAGTAGCCCCCACTATTCAGTGACTAAGCAGCCGGCACTGGTTTCCTGTCTTCCATGGTGAAACAAGGGCTTCATCCTGGCCCGTCAGGATGCAGGGTCAGAAGCAGCTAGTCCCAGAGCACTGGCCCAAAGCAGGCCTCCCTTCCACCCCATGCTCTGCCCTGGGTGAACAGCCAGTGCTGCCTTGCCAACTGACAGCCATGACTTCTTGCTTTCTAGGTTAACTACATCCTGGAATCGCGAGCAAGCACTGCCCGGGCTGACTATTTTGCTCAAAAACAAAGGAAACTGAACAGACGTACAAGCTTCAGCTTCCAGAAGGAGAAGAAATCAGGGCAGCAGTGACACTGGCCTCCAGTCTGTTGCGACAGCCCAGATTGCCCGCCAGGCCAGGTGGCCCCAGAGCCCACCTGCATCCTGCAGTGCCTGGACTCACAGGCCTGGCGCTGCTGGGCTCTACAGGAAGTTTCAGACATCGGGAGTGCCATTCAGTCCAAGGACATTGCCATTGGACTGAAACCTGGCAATGGCTTTAAGTAGCAATGCCCAGGAGCCAGGCCATCTCCTGGAGGGGCCATGTGCTGCCCAGCCACCTTCACTGCCAGGCAGTCCCACCAAGGATGTACATAGCCATGCCAGACATCTCCTTGCAACTTGATCAAATTTCTTAAGGCAAACAAAGAACAAAAGTGTACATTTCTCTTTTTTTCCTTTTAATAAACAGGTGTTCTCTTTATCATGGTTGGTATGATGGACCATTCTTTGGGGCAGAGGATTGATTATATTATCTTTAAAATCTGTTTCCATATTGAACAAACAGATTACAAAGGCTGTGGTTGGAGCTCTCAGAAGCAATGTTAGGGCTTAGACAGTAGTTTTTAACTGTGCCATTTGTTTAAATGAGTGCATTTGCTTTGAGAATAGCATCTTACTAAAGCTAGGAATGAGGACCCTGCACGTGGTGAATGCGTGCCTGCGTGCGCGTCCATCCAAGGCTGTCATTTTCCCCTTCTAAGGCCTTCTCAACCTGTGACCTGAGAGACAGTTGCTGGTGGGATAGTGTGACAGTGTCTCCAGGTGGTACTGAGTCCCAGCCAGAGGGGCCTCTTGTTTCCTCTTTGCAAGTGTACGAAGGTCAGCTCGCCTCCCTGGCTCTGAAGCCTGTCTCCTACCCTCTTACCCATGCTGCTGTGAGAGCTGGAAATGCTGCTGCTGTGCTGGGTCAGAGGGAAGGGGAGCAAGCCCTGGGCAGAAGAGGCAAGGAACCCAGCACCCTGACACCACATCACCTCTGGCTACACCAGATGCCTCTGCAGACCTCACCGTGGTCCCTCCTGTGGCAGTGTCCTTTTATACTGTCTTGGGCCAGGGCTGATGTCTCATACGACCTGTGTTTAGAACAATTTTTTAAATCATTGTGTCTGAGCATCTCAGAGTCAAGTGTGTTTCTTTGCAAAGGGGTCGTCTGAATGAATGCCTCTCTCATTCTGATCTGTTCAGCCAACAGGAGCACCCTTTTCTAATGTCTTCCATTCCTATCTCCCCCAAAAAGAAATATTATTTGTAGCTTGCTCTGTATTTGAATTTTTAGCAATTTTATATTTAGATATCTTTGAAAATGTAAATGACTAATTTGGTCATTAAATCTTGTCACATTCAATATTAAAATACTAAAATAAAAGTCATAAATACCCTCTTTTGTATATTGCTTTGCATTCCTAAAGCCTCAAGTACACAGTCCTAAGATGGTGACACCACAGTGAGTCTTCTGAGGGAGACACCAGCGACACGCCAGCAGGTGATATGCCCAGCCATGTTAATAAAAAAGCCACATCTGGTCTTCCCCTTACTTAAGGGACACTGGAATCTTGGGCCCTGCTCTCCACAGTAAGTGGCTCTGGGCTGGTTATGGTCTCTGGGGCTTGAGTTACCTGCTGTTACAGTGCAGATGTGGTGTTAGGTGAGCTGTGACCTTCACTCCTTAGGGCCATTGTGAGCCAGCCTGCTAGTTGTTTCTGTTTGCCATGAAAAAGTTTCCCTGGCCCTCAGGGGGGAGTCTAGGCCAGCCCCATCTCAGGGGTAATTCAGTGTCCTCTAGTCCTGGTCTCTGAGCCTCTGCCAATTCCTATGTCTACAGTGCTGACAAGCCCCATGCTGTCCCTATTGGCCAACTTGGTCACCCTAACAACCTGTCACCTGCTGGCCGCCTTGGGCCAGGAGCCCCTAGCTCAGGGGCTCGGTCAGCCAGCAAATATGCGGCTGTCCTCTGCCATTGTATTCTTCCCAGCTCCGAGCAGGCAGCTAACCCACATTTCTTCGTTAAAGGCAAGGGCTGGGAGAGGTCTCTACGGGTCATAACCCTGCCAGCCTCTCTCAGGGACTCCCCATCTCCCCAAATCCAGTGCTGTAGCTCATAGTGGGAGGGGGAACACAACCAATAAAGTAATGTGGCCTCCAGACCAGAATGTGCTCCAGGCCCAGCTGCCTCCCGTTTGCTAGACCTTTGGGTGAATTACTTGACTTCCTTGAGCCTCAGTTCCCCTTCTGTAAAATGGAGATAAAACTAGTTCCTTCCAAGAGTGCTTGTGAGAGTTAGGTATGTTTGCTAGTAAGACTGGATCAGGTTACTGGTGGCGGCGCACGCCTTTAATTCCGTCACTCAGGAGGGAGAAGCAGGTGGATCCCTGGGAGTTCCAGACTAGCCTGGTCTACAAAGAGAATTCCAGGCCAGCCAAGGCTACACAGTGAGACCCTGTTTCAAAACAAAATGGAGGTAGAGAGATGGTTCAGTAGTTAAGAGCATTGATTGTTCTTCCACAAGACCTGAGGTTCAGTTCCCAGCACCCACGGGGTAACTCCCAATTGTCTGTAATTCCAGTTCCAGGGGATCTGGTGACCTCTTCTGGCCTCCATGAGCACCAGGCACACATGTAGTGCACAGACATCCATGTGAACATTCACCATACACATAAAAGTACCCCTTAAATGTCATGCATAGGAGGCATACCATACTATGGGCATTAACTACTCTTGGAAACTCTTGAAAATAATTTTACTATGTTGTATTTTTGTTGTTGTTTTGTGGTGGCAGGCATACACATGTGGAAGTCAGAACAGCTTGCAGGGGGTTTGTTCTCCTTCAAGTGAGTCCCATGAGCAAACCCAGGTCATCAAGCTCGACAGAAAGTGCCTTTACCCACTGAGTCATCTTGCCAACCCTGCCCTGATGGTCTCTACCAGTGCCCACCGCTGCCTGAATTTCACAGGCTGTATGTTGGCTCACATTTCTCTTTCATGAATCTTGGCCATCCTAGGCCAAGATGGGGAAAGGGAGGCCTCTTAGGGTCCTGTCCTGCTTTGCTTTCTGCTGCTGTGATAAACGCTGTGACAGTTCCGCATCACAGCTCATCATGAACCCCATTGGTAGGAAGCTGCTTATTGGCTTGCTCAGCCTGCTTTCTTACAGCACCCAGGATGACGCCACCCACAGTGGGCTGGGCCCACAGCCAATCAAAAACTGCCCACAGGGTTGCCTATGGTCTCATCTGCTGAAGGAGTTCCCCCAAAGGATCTTCTCATGCAACTGTAGTTTGCAACAAGTTGACAAAAACTAACCAACACATGTGCCCTTCGGTCTCTGCTCACCCACCTGCACCCTGCCCCCCACCGATGAGGGCCCGAAGGCAGGGAGTGGGGCCTGAGAGGGCTAATGCATGAATATTTGTTTCCACCAAACTCCTCTATGAGACGCAAAGCCTAGCCAGGAAGTGTTGGTACCCATGCCAGCAGCAGCGTTCTCTGTGCAATGGGACCGTTTCAAGTGCTTACAGCCTGCTTCTTGTGCGGTTAAACTCATCTGACGACAGGAAAGCTCCCATCTCGGTGGCCGCTGCTCACCTCCTGATTCGACAAACACATGCTGAGGTCTGGAATGAAAAGTTAATGCTGCCCATTTATTCATTTTTCTGACAAGTCACAATAGATTTTTAACTGCCAATGAGTAACCTCCCCGAGGTGCGGTGGCCGTGAGTGGTCATTTCCGCCCAACACCCCTTGCCAGCCAGCGCTCCTGGAACCAGACCAGCTGCGCCCTCTTCTGCACCCTCACGGCAGCTGCCCACCCAGCCTCACCGAGGTGACCAGGAGATGGTGATGGCCTCTAGCATGGCGACACTACTCTATAGCCAGGGATTAACTGTCTCAGCCGCCGTCAGACGGAGGCAATGAGAGGCTGTCTTGGCAGTGGGGTTCAGCCTAACCAAGGGAAAGAAAAGGCTAAGCTTGGGACTCTGCCCCAGCCCCAGGGAGCCAGCCAAGGAATCCAAAGAAAATTAACGTCTACCTCCCTACGCTGTGTGAGCCCAGAACCATGACTCGGCCTCTCTGAACCCCTTGTCTGCACAAACACAACCCAGTCCCTCTGTCTGTGAAATGAATAAAGTGATGTGCACAGGCCTGGCGTGTGCATTGAGGTACAGGTAGAGGTAGCCGTGCAGCCCAGCCACACACCAGCCGCACGCCCTCGCCAGCAGGGCCTCTCAGTGCCCTGTCTGCGCTTTACCTCCAAGAGCCCCAGCAGTCAGCCCTGCTTTTCCCTCTCCTGCCACCTCACTCGCATCTTCACACATTAACTGCTGGGATCAGGGAGAAATACTGGAAAGCTAATTCTTTTTAAACGGATCAAATCTGTCTGCGTTACAGCCCCCAGCTTCCTGAAAGCTAAAAGTATTTTAATGTCATATTTCCATGCAAATTTTAGTTTAGAATTTAATACCCTTTTTAACATACATTAAATTTTTAGCATTCCTCAAGCCCTTGACTGTTGTTAAGAACTTAACTGATGTGTATTGGGAAGAAAAAAAAACAACAAACAGCTGGAGGAAGCTGTAAACTGAGAAAATTCTAGAAGCAAGGTTGCCACAAATCTTCCCGGTCCCCTCGTTTGGGGCGTCATCCCTCTGCCTAGCCCCCAGCATGCTGGGAGGTGTTGAAGACTGCAGTCCTCAGGAGCATATCAGCTGTGATTGGTGGCTTCCCTGGGGCGTGGAGGGGCCCCACAGAAGGCACTTTGAGGACAAGAGGACGACACTGTCGGTCACAGAGTTGCTCTGCCATTTGCCTGCATGGGGCCCTTGTCATGCTTGACTGTGCCTGTCACCCTGCCTTAAGGGTCAGGCACAACGCAGGAAAGGAGAAGATGGGGGTGGGGTGTGCTGCACAGATCGAGGCAGCTAGCTGCCTTGTTCTGGGCCTAGAGTGGTGGAGAGCTGGGGCCACAGGAGCCATAGACAGGTCCAGATCCCATCGACTCTGCAGCCTGGCTCCTGAGAGCCCTGGCAGCAGCCTGGCAGGGCACACCCCCTGAGAGCAGGAAGCAGCCAAGTGCCCAGCTGGCTCCCTGGGACCTCCAGCATCTGAACAAGGTTGTGGGTGGCACAGCCAGGCACAAGGATCATATGAGCCGTATCCACCACAGGGCAGAGCTGCAGAAGCCTCAGCAGCCCCAGCCAGCATCTTTGTTATGACTTCTCCACACTCCAGGAGCCCCAGATCTTACCAGGCCTTGACCATCAGCCATCACGGACCCAGAGGAATCTGCAAAGCCTGTGATTAGTCCACAAGTTTTGGCTCTTGGTATAGCTCAGCAGCAACAGCCAGGCAAGGCCTTAGCCATAGCAAGAAGGCAGGGTGGGACTTTTTTTGTTTTTGTTTTTGTTTTGAAGACGGGGTGTCTCTGTGTAGACTTGGCTGTCTTCAAACTTACTCTGTAGACCAGGCTGGCCTTGAACTCAGAGATCCACCTGCCTCTGCCTCCTGAGTACTGGGATTACAGGTGTGCGACACCATACCGAGCACCAGGTGGGGACTCTTGAACCCTGGACTCCCAAACACCAGGTATGGGCCTCCCTGGGGTACACTATGGCTGGGCTGCACTGAGTTAACACACCAGTGCCCCTGGCTGAACTGCTCTGAGGACCCATCTGTGTAGAACAGGGCGGAAGTCATGGAACTTCTCCCCTGGAGCATGGACTGCCGGGCATAATCAAAACTTCATTGCAAAGGCTCACTCGGCCCTCAGTTCAAGCTGTCGCTAATCAAAACAAGAAAGGTGAGTATGAGGCTGAGATGTGCTAGAGTACCTGCCTACCATGCAGCCCTGGGTTCAGTCCCAGCGCTCCATTAACCGGTTCCGGTAGGACACACACGTCATCCCAGCGCTCAGAGAGTCCAGAGCGTAAGGTCGGCCTCAGCACACAGAGAATTCAAGCCCATAAGGTCCCATGTGGAGAGGAAGTGAGACAGCACAGACAGCTTGAGTTCCATTCACTCCCAGGCAGATACGAACTCTACAGAGCTAACTCAGTTTGGGCTCCATCTATCTGACACACTGGGCAGCTCAGGCTCCAGGCTCCGCTCCAGGCCTCAAGCCTAGGACACTCATCCTGACTCGTGCCTGGAGGGCAGGGGCCACTGACAAAGGGTGAGTGTCTCCACCCAGGAGGAGCGTCTTCACTCGAGGGTCTCCTGTGCCTTCCTGTTCCTCTCCCATGAGGGTGCTGGAGATGGGAGTGACGTCACTCAGATCCTGTTCTTGGGAACCATGTCCCCAGGGCTCCCATTCTCCAGTGGGCAGTGGCTCTGTGTCTGTGACTGGCAGCTGCTGGGCCTGGAGCTGGACAGCTCTCCTCCTCATCTGTCCATGCACCGTAGGGGCTGCCGATGCTTTGTGTAACCACCAAAGAACGACAGGCTCCCAGGAGAGGAGCCCCAGGGGTTTCTGAGGGAAATATTTGGTGAATATCCCACATCCCCGGGCTCTGAACTCGTGCTGCAGGGGCCACTGGGATCAAAGATCAGTGAGCGCAGAGGCAGGTGGATCTCTGAGTTCGAGGCCAGCCTGGTCTACAGAGCGAGTTCCAGGACAGCCAGGGAGGGCTACACAGAGAAACCCTGTCTCGAAAAACAGAAGCAAACAAAAAGTGAGCAGAGACTTCAGGTACTACAGAAAGGACTTTTTTCTGTTACCTCAAAACTGTTAGTTTCTTTCATGTCTAAAAGGAAGGCCTGTGCTCTGCCTGGACTGCTGTGAGGAACCTTTGGCAACAGGATCTAGTAAACTTCCCCTGGTGGCCATACCAGCTAGACACCATAGCCAGGTTCTGGCTCAGCCACGTCTCCCTCAGTGCTACTGTCCATGCCTGTGCCTCATTCCCGGCCCCAGGCCAGGGTGTCCTCCTCATTGGACAGGGCCACTGAATATTCCAGGCAGTCCAGTGCCCTCCCAGGCCAGCACAGGTCACATGCTCATCCCGGGTCAATCCTTGGTTTGAGGATGTGCAACCATGATTGGCAGCCCTTCCAGGACAGGGGCAGGGAACCAGGGGCCAGGAAGTGGATGGCCTCCCGTCAGTCTCTACATGCTGCCTGCACGTGCTTCTTGTTAAACCGATTCCAGCTCTAAGACCAGTGGCTGCTGCATGGGTCCGCAGTGGCAAGACCTAGAGAGGAAGGGTTTTTCCCAGCAAGGGAGAGACTCCTGGAAATCTGCCCCTGGTTCTCACTTCAGTCAGGCAACCTGGGGGAAGCAGAAGAGCTTCCACAGGCATGCGAGTGTGTCTGCATGTGCGTGTGTGTGTACACGTGGTGTGTTTGTCCTGAAGCCCTGGTCGGGCTGGCCAGCCAGGCACCCCCAGCACACCTGCACCGGGCCCCGGGCTGCCCACCTGCTCTCTGAGGACATGGCCTAGCCTCTGAGCAGCCCCTCCTCTCAGCCAAGCAGCTGGCCACCATTTTGGCACACATTGCTCTGTCACATCTGATTTGCAAAGTCATGTCTGCCAAGCCCACAGGAGCGTCCAGCTGGGCTCTTTTAGGTCAGGGACTGTTTTCATCTCTGGCTTTTAGGAGCGATGCAGAGCGAGCAACCGCTGCCTGTGTCAGCTGACCACGCTCAGCCCTCAGCCTTAGCCCTTCACAGTGATGGGAAGCTTGGGACCGAAGAGTCCCTCTGCCTTCCCAAGGCACACAGGGACGGAGAGTGGACCCAGCCACCTCAGTCTCCTGGCACCTGTCCAGAACAACGCAAGGTTTCTGCAAGGTGATTCTGACCTCCCAGGAGGAGTCCTTGGAGCCAAAACGGCTAGTGGGGCACCAGATCTGATGCGCTGTCAGGTGCCATGGGAGTCCAGCTGAGCTAGTGCGTAAGGGCCAAGCCACACTGTGCCTCTGAGGTGAGTCGCCGTCACTTCTCTACCAAGGACACCATAGCTGCCAGACCAGAGGCCACCCAGATGCCCAAGCCCACCATTCAACACTCCTGGACCATTGTTTTGCCTCCCAGAGAAGGCCCTGAGCGCACACCCCACATCCACAGCCCCGGCTGGGGTTGCGTGCGGGCAGATGTCCAGGAAGTCTGTGCAGGGAAAGTGGGCAGCCGCTCCGCCCCTTGCACCCACACTCCTGTGGAAGTATCCTGTGGCCTGTAGACTGCCATCCCCCTGAGTTCAGGGGCAAGCACAGGCTTAGGGGTAAACAGCCTGGTTAAAGGCGCCAGGGAGACCCTATGGCTACGTGAGTTTGCCAAACACCACAGTGATTGTGATTGTACCCAGCTGCCCTCCTGCGGGGTTCCCAGAGCCTGTCCTGAGCCGTCAAGCCCTGTGCTTCAAGTAAGGTGACAGAGAAACCTAATGAGTGGCTGTCTAGAAAGCGAAGGTCGCAGCTGAGCCTGGGGTGACCAGCCCTCCAGGACAGCAGTCAGCCTGTAAAAGGTGCCAATAACTATTTATAGACTAAATTTTGGCCTTCTGTGTCCCAGCCTGGAACACAGTGGAGGAAAGAAAGC
The DNA here is from genome assembly GCF_030254825.1 of Meriones unguiculatus. Lineage (NCBI taxonomy): Eukaryota > Metazoa > Chordata > Mammalia > Rodentia > Muridae > Meriones > Meriones unguiculatus. The sequence goes on from NC_083356.1 coordinate 77,045,580, forward strand.
TGGATCCAGAGCTGTGAGAATGAGGCCAGCCACAGCCTAGACCCGTTCCCTAATTTCAAGGTCTCTTTGTGGGGACAGAAGCCTTAATACTTCTCAGCCAAGGAGACAGCAACCAGGTGAGCCAAGACGGCTGCCTTTCAGCCACCATGTCAGCCCCCAAAGAAAGGGCTGGAACTGGGAGGCAAGGACCCTACTACAACCAGATCCAAAACAAAATTTAATTGTTAAATTGCACCCTGGCTCCAAATGGAGTAAGCCAAACCCCAGGTGAGCCTCAAATCTCCAAAGAATAAGATGGAGCTTGTCAGCTGTCCCTCGCCCCTGAGGATGCTGGGTAATTGCTTCTCCCCTTTGTCTTTTTGTTCTGCTCTCAGCTCAACCACCAAGATCAGCCACAAAATCGGTTAAAGCTTCCAAAGTGTGTCTTTCTCCAGAAATCTCTTATAAAAGACGAAAGATTTACAAGATCTGAGAGTAAAGCAGGATAATTGTTTTTGGAATGACCCCAATATTTTCACCCCGGCGACCCCAGCTGCGCATCTTGCCCCCATATTTATGATTCCTGGTGCTCTGCGCACTGCTGGGTGACCTTTCTGAGCCCCCCTCTGAGAAGCCCCAATCCCTTATCGGGCCTGTAACTCACCCTGACGTTATCTCTCGGGAGGGTTTTATGCACTTTAATTTAACTCCCCCATCATTGTTTCCCGGACTTCAAGGTTTTCTCTTTGGAACTGCCCTTCCTGGGACAAGCATAATGTGTTTGCCATCAAACCCAATAAATATGTTTGCACGGGAGATGGGAACCATTTGGGGAGAGGCGCTCTGCTTGGGAAGCGGCGTAAGCTCTTGCCCGATGCGCTCTAGGGCGGGTGAGCTCTTGTGCCCTTGATCCTCTGTGCTTGGGGGGTGAAGGGACAGCAGGTAGCAGGGAGGCACCGGACAAAACCTCAGATGCCCAGATGAGCAGCAGTTCCTTTCTTTCTGTGGTTCTTTGCTCTTGTTTGTTTTAGGTTTGTAGTGTGGTTGCCATTGTTGAGACACTGGAGTGAGTCACTTTGTAGCTCACTTGCCTGGATCCCAAGCTGACCTCGAACTCACCACCTCCCGCCCTCACATCTTGAGTGCTGCAAGGACAGACCTGCAGCAATGCCCAGGGCAGGCTTGCTTACCCAAGGTGCACAGAGAAAGAACTAGCGACAGAGGGCATGGGTATAGCCTGCTCACCCAGCACACAGACCCGAGTTGGCAGGCCAGCCTGGGCTACAACACCAGAACCCTCTCCCTGGGCTTAAGGCTGCAACACCAGAACCCTCTCCCTGGGCTTAAGGTTGCAACACCAGAGCCCTCTCACTGCGCTTAAGGCTGCAACACCAGAACCCTCTCCCTGGGCTTAAGGCTGCAACACCAGAACCCTCTCCCTGGGCTTAAGGCTGCAACACCAGAACCCTCTCCCTGGGCTTAAGGCTGCAACACCAGAACCCTCTCCCTGGGCTTAAGGCTGCAACACCAGACCCTCTCACTGGGCTTTCCGTGTTTGCCTTTGAGCTCCTCAGAGTCTCATCAACCCGACTGCACGGATTTGTCTCTCTGAATTCCCTTCCAACACGGTAGGAATCCAGCTGCAAGTCCAGAGGGCCAGTTTGGGTTCCTCTCAGGAGCAGCTGTGGAAGGGCCCTCCTGCAGAGAGAGGTCTAGGCCAGTGTCCCCCAAAGAGCCTGTCAATCACCGTGGGTAGCTCCAGTAGGAACAAATTAAACTTCCTGCCAGTGCCTCCCCTTAACACTCTGGGCCTCAGTTTCCTCACTTGCAAGATACCGGGAAGAAAATGAACTTCAGTAAGTTAACCGGATGTAGAGGCTGGCGAGGTGGCTGGAGGTTGTGGGTAGGTTTTGTTCTCGCATAGGATCAGAGTTCAGTTCCCAGCACCCACATCAGTGGTCCACATGTGCCTGAGAGGAGGTCTGGTGCCTCTGGCCTCCATGGATACCTACGAGTGTGCACATAACCACACACAGACATACACATATGTAAAATTAACTGAGATGTGGCCCCACCAGGCATTCCTATTTCCTGTCCCGTGCTCAGGGATGCTACTGGAATTAGGGATGGGATCCCTGTCCAGCTGTAGGGCCCATCCACAGAGTATTTAGCCCACCTATGCTGTCCACTCCCCACCCACCCCCAGCTCCTTCTCCTGGGACAGCCACAGCTGTTCCCACCCCAACCCTGACCAAATGGCCCAGAGCAGAATCCCCATTGATTGAGGCCTAGAGCAGAATTGAACCATGTTCTGGGGAACGCATAGTGTGAGGGCACTGAGCCACTGGAGGTCCTTGACGAAGGTGCTCTGGCCTAGATTAGGAAATGGTGAGAGTCCCAGGAGGCTCCTTGCACTGTGGACGAGGCCCAGCGCGGCTTCCAGCCCTGTCTGCAGGTGCCAGGGGCCGAGTAATGACCCTGTGTCAGAGAGGCTGGTGCAGCCACTGGGACACACTGGGACCCCACGGAGCCTCAGAGTTGGGAGCGAAGGTCTGTGTCTGCAGGTAGCGAGGAGGGATGCCCAGAGCAGAGGCCTGCTGCCGCTGTGTTCTCTGACGCCGTGAGAAATGTTTATATGGGTCCTTTGCCTCGTTATCATCTGGAGCACTTCCTGTCACTGAGTTCACGAGTCCATTAAAGATTTTGGAGACTCCATTTTCTGTGTCGTGGGCTAGAGAACATTTGTGTGTGTGTGTGTGTGTGTGTGTGTGTGTGTGTGTGTGTGTGTATGTGTGTGTGCATGCACGTGCGCGTGTGAACAAGAGTGTGAAGGTCAGAGGTCAACACCGGGTCATTTTTATTTACTCTGATTTGCCTGCAGCTCCCACAGATCAAGCATCCACCCTCGCACACTTCCTGTGAGGTCTGCAGAGCCCTGAGCATGACTCTCCCCATGTTTCCACCAGAACCTTAGCTCCTCAGTGCAGACCTTGCTCAGCGCACCACATGCTGTAAAGGGGAACACCGGCTCGGCCAGAACCCAGCTGCGTTCTGCCCTGACCAAAGACTCCAGGAGGCTCTGCCCACATTGGTCAGTGGTCTGGCATGCTCAAGGTCCTAGACTCTGCTTTGCTTCTGGGGTCAGGATGTGTCTCCTGACAGGCAGAAAGCCCTGGGTTCAGTCCTCGGTACCGCATAAACCAGCCATGCCAAAGGACACCTATAATCCTGGCACTTTGATGGTGGAGGCAGCTGGCTGGCCCGGGCTGTACTATGAAAGACAGTAAATCCATTTATGCTCAAAGGCATGTGTGGATGACTTATTAAAACGCAATGAGGTGAGCTGACACATGGTGCGGAAGAACATGGGGGCGGGGTCTGCACCCTGCGTCCAGCCCAGGACTGAGGCTTCTGCAGTGGTGTGCCGCCGGAACCTGAGGAGTTATTTTTGCTTCTTAGAACACTGTCATCGGCAGGCACTGATGGCTCCTACCTTTGATCCCAGCACTCAGAAGGCAGAGGCAGGCAGAGCTCTGTGAGTTACAGGCCAGCCTGCTCTACAGAGGACAGCTAAGGCTGCACAAAGAGACCCCAGCTGGAAAACGAAAACAAAAGCCTCGGTCAGCTTCCAATACTTATAACTTCTACCAGCTTCCACACCTTGATCCACGTGAAATAGAATGAAACGTTGAGGAGAAAGGAGCCCATGTCAGAGATGGTCCATGATCAGGGCATGCTAGTCCCGAGACAAAGTGGTGGTGACAGGAAGCCAGCCTGTCTGTCTGTCTGTCTGCCTGCTGCCTGGTCACCTCTTGCTCTCAGAGTCTGGCACAAAGGAGACTTATAAAAATAACTTGTTGGCCGCACGCGTGGATGAGTGAAGGAAGGAATGAGTGAGTGGATAGATGTGCTGCTTCAGGCGGCTTCCCTGTGGCAAAAAGCCACTATTCCTCCCTACAAGAGGCCTGGGCTCTCCACTGGAGGCAGAGGTGGCCACTGCCAATCCCTTCCCTGGAGCCCAGGTACCAAGAATCTGCTTGTGATGATCTAGCCATGCCCCTGCCGTAGAGCCTGGCAAGGCCTCAGCCCTGAGAGGCCTCGGAGCTTCCACTAAAGGTCTCCAGGTACCATAAAAGATTATCAGCTAAATAAAATGAGAAGTGACTAGGGCCACCACAGCTTGTTGGATAGAAACTGAGTAAGCCAAGTGTCCCACTCTGCAAGATTTATTCCCGGTGGTGGCTTCCGGCTCAGGCCCAGCTGCAGAGACTAGACCTGCTCCCTCTCCCTCCGTTTGGGGGAGGGTTAGTCACAATTTTATTTAATCTTCAATGGGCTGGAACAGCAAAGATGGTGTGAACGCACATTAATTCTGAAACAAATTATTAAGGCTTGATCTGGGATTCCGGGAAAACTGCCCTCCACCGCACCCCCCTCAGCCGCCTCCCCTCATTCAGACCATCCATTCCTTCAGGAAAGCCTATCACCAGGCCCAACGGTTCCCTCTGGGCTGAAGAGAAAGGCCTGATCAAGCCCAGGGCAGCGGAGCCTTGGGCCTGGTGACCATCTGCCATCCTGGGCCTTGCCCCTGCTCGTGACCTCCATTTCTATTTCCTCCTTGCCCATGCATATATACAGGATGTCTGGGGTCAAGAGCTGCTTCTCCCCAATCTCAGCCTCCACCTGGCTTCTCCCCAGGGTCTCCGGTCTATGTTGGGCTTCCCAGGACATCAAGATCCTACCACCCTAGGCTGGCTCAGATACAGCTACTCCCCAGGGACCATAGGAACCCCACCTCCCAGACTTGGGGCAAACCTCAGGGACCCCCTGGGCTGGGGCTCTGTACACTTATCCCTTGAAGGTTTCACTCTCTGGCTCCCTCATCTCTTCTATTTGCCCCTCTTGGAACTGTGGCCCCACAGCCTTCCTGTGACTCCAAAACCCCACCTTTCCCACTTGAGGGTGTGAACTGACATCCATGTGTCTGTGGGCCTCTGCTCCCTGACTCCCAGTAGATGCCAAATCCTGTCATCTCTCATCCTTTTTCTTTTTTTTTTAAGACAGGGCTTCTCTGTGTAGCCTTGGCTTTCCTGCACTTGCTTTGTAGACCAGGCTGGCCTCGAACTCAGAGATCCACCTTCCTCTGCCTTCCTGAGTGCTGGGATTACAGGCATGAGCCACCACACCCGGCTTCTCTCATTCTTGAAACCAAATAATACACACTTACCTAGGGGCTGGCGAGATTGCTCGGTGGGTAAGAGCACCTGCTGTGCAAGAATTCGGGCCCGAGTTCAAATCCTCAGCACCCACGTAGAAGATACGCATGGCTACACACATGCCTGGATCCGCAAAGCCGCGAGGGATGGAGACAGGAAGTTCACCGGGGCTTGCTGTCTGTCTGCCTAACTTCAGGTTCAGTGAGCGACCCTGCCTCAATAAAGTGAAGAGTGACAGAGCAGCACACTTGATGTCTTCCTCCGGCCTCCACAGGCACACATGTGTGCGCATACACCACCTGCACAGAATGCACGTACAGTAATGCTAATAACACATACTTCGTGTCCAGCCCCAGGAGACAAGGCGCTGTAGGAAGAGAGAACACAGTTTATACTGCTCAGTGTAGGCTGGGACAAACAGCGGGTGCTTAAGAAATGATTCCTAGGGGGCTGGAGAGTTGGCTCAGTGGTTGAGAGCACTTGTTCTTGCAAAGGACCCAGGTTCGATTCCCAGTACCCACATGGAAACTCACCACTTCCTCAGGCACTAGGCTTGCATGTGGTGCAGACGTATGTGCAGGCAAAACCCTCATATTAATAAAATGAATCTTCAAAAAAATAAATGATTATTGATGAAGGAAGGGAAACACGGGTCCCCAATGCCTCCCATCCCTCAAGCCCATGTTTCCCAGCTCTGGGCCCAGCCATGCTGGTGGTTGGAGCTGCTTCCAAGGAGCTCAGCTTGAGAGACCCAGCGAATAGAGCTAGCACCCCAGGTTCCCTTACACCCCACCCCAACATTCCAGGAAGGGGCTGTTTCACAGCTACCAGCAACGGTCCAGCCAGCAGGACCAACACCAGGCTCCTGGCAACTGGGGTACCATTCACCCCCTCTCCTCATCATGAGAATCTTGTCAACTGGACAGCAAAGGCCAGAAACTTGGCTAGCAGTACCCCTCTTCAGTTCCTGCCTGACCGAACTTTCTTGCCAGTGAACTGGCCCCTCCTTGCCCAGGCCAGCAGCCCAAGCCAGATCTTGGACCCACTGTTTCACTGTCATCTATTGTAGGAGTGACCAGGGCTGCAGCTGGGTTCCCCTCTCAGAGCAGAAGATCAGGGCCGTGAGTCCTCTTCCCCCATCTGGGTGAGAATTCGGGGGTGTGGCTGCAGACACAGCCGCCCACTTGCTGTGATGACAGCAAGTCCACAGAAAGCCCAATGCACTCAGGACTTGGTGCGACCTGTGGGGTAGTGGCTGGGGGCTCCTGGGAGCAGAACTAAAGGCTGAATAGGTCCTGGAAATGGTGAGGACCGCGAGGTGTCTGCTCCCACAGTCTGGCCCTTTCTAGGTGCTAGACCCAGCAAAGGGTGGAGACCCCCATTGTCCCTGATATTCAGGGGCTTCCTAGAAAGGCAAGAAACCTGGTACAGAATCCAGCTCGTGCTCCTACCCACTCTGCCCCTGCCAGGGTCAGGGCTCCCAGAGTAAGCTTGTTGAGCCAGTGAGGGGCCAACAGCCGCTGGGGAGCATACTGCAAGCCTTTGGGATCTGAGCACCGCTGGCTGCCGGGACCTTAGAGCTGCCTGGGTGTGGATGAAAGGGAAAGAGACTAGAGGCCCAATTGGCAGACCGGGAAACCAGATGTGGGCGAGTGATGGGGCAAGAGGGATGAAGGGACACAGCCACCCCACGGACACCGGTGGCTCCGGCTTGGGTGGCCGGAGGACCTGCCATTGCAAGCCTCCAGCTCCCGCAGGCCAGCCCCTGCCTGCACTTATCTTCCCCTCGAGGGTGACGCCTGCCCCTGGGGCCTGCACCCCCTTGTCTGGCTTGGCTTAACTTCCCCAGCGAGTCCCCAGCCGGGGCTTCCCACGTGTCCCCTTAGCAGAGGAGGTCCGCGGACTTTTGAGGCCCTCTCAGCCCTGCCAGGCCACCCTGCTGGACTTGGGGCAGTCCCTTCCAAGATGGACCTCCCAGCAACCGCTCACGCTGGCCCCGGAGTCTGGGTCCCCTCGGCCCGGAGGCTGGAGCGCCACTTTGGTTCTGGGAACTTGAGCAGGTTCTGTGTCCGGGCTGGGGAGGGGATGCACGGCTTACTCTAGGGGAATGCGGCGCCAGCGGCATGAGCCACCGAGGCAGGGCCCACGGACGGGTTCCTCGCAGGGCTGAGACCTTTCGCCCATCGCAGACGACGGCAGGGCGGGGCACCGAGGGAGGCAGCGACGCCACAGCCTGCAGCTCGGCTCGGGAACAAAGGGAAGCGCCGGGCGGTGGCCCCGTGCCCCAGGCGCGTCCCAGGCGCCCACGCTCACGCGTGTCGCGCGCACACCCCCAGGGTGCCGGGGCTCACCGCGCGCGTGGGGACCCCGACTCTGGCCCACCCCTTTTGCGCTTAGCGTGGTCAGCCTTCCACACCAAGGCTCTGGAGCGGCAGCTGCGGGAACCGAGGAGGGCATCCCACGGTTCTCCCCCGCGCCAGTGTCCGCGCGTGGCAGGATCCGGCAGAGCTGGACCCAACCCTAGTGTCCCAAACTGACACGCAGTGTCCGCGGATCTAAATGATGAGGGCCACGCGGGTTAGGAACTGCCGGGACCGAACCGCAAGGGAGGCGCAACTGCAGCCTTGTGGCGCCACCTAGGGCCCAGACTGAGTCGCCAGCTTTCTTCCAGGCCGGCCGGACTCCCCGCGGCTGTGTGTCTGTCTTCTCCCGGACCAGACCGATGCCCTTCAGATCATGGCCTCACCTGGGGATGCCGGAGCAGACAGCTCACCGGGTCCTGCTTCCCACCTCGAATCAGCTGCGGGCACAGGGAGGGTGTCCAAGCTGTCCATGCCCTGAGCCTTCCCCTCCACAAAGAGGCCTTGCTGGGAGAAACTGAGGCCTGACTTGAGGTGTGGGTAGGAGCAACAGAGCCAACTTCTGACATATGGACGCCTGGTCTCACCACCTAGGCTCTGCCTTCCTCAGTCCAACTCTTTCCGAACCCTTTGCTGCCGGCATCTGTACCCCACATTCAGCCACAACCCAGAGTTTCTGGGGAAAAAAAATCCATCAGGAAAAGCCACCCTGTAGCTGCAGAAACACCAGCCCCAGGCCCTGTGTTCTGACAGGGCTCAGTTTCCTCATGTTCTCCCATCAGCCCCTGCTGCATCCAGAACCAACATGGCCCCCAGAGATGTGAACACTCCTGGTCAGAGGTCTGGAGACATGGGAGGGTAGAACTGGGCAGCCCTGGTTTGAGTAACACCTAAACTGGGCCAGAGCCTCGCCATCAGCCTACAGCCCAGGCCCAGCACCTGAAGGCCAGACTGCACTGGGCTTCTGAGGGAACCCTGAGATATGGTGGCTGTCCCCACCCATGAGCAGTAAGCTTCGACCGCACACCCCAGAGGAGGGACAGTCGAGTGGCTCAGAGCCTCCAAGCAGTGGCTCAGAGCAGTGTTCAACACACTGGAGTCTAGGCCCGAGCGATGCTCACCACAGGAGATGAGCACCGGCTGGTGGGCGCTCCCTAGGGTAAGGGGCACACTGATACAGCTGGGGGCAAACTCAGAGGTCATTGCTAAGACCCAGGCTCAGCCAGGGCTCGGGGGCGTTCAGGGAGAGCTCACAGCTGGAAGGAGTCTCTGGAACGCTCAGGGAGACCCTATCAGCAGGCTTTGAAATTAGGAGTTTGATAGACACAACTACAAGAAAGAACAGCTCATCGGAAGGTGTGGGCTTGCCGGGAGTTCAGCCAACGCCAAGTGTAACTTGATAGTGAAGAGCCTTGAGCACCAGGCAGGCCAGGGTTCAAGTCCAGGCCCTGCTGTGCAGCCTCCCCACAGGCACTTTTCTAAGCAGGTCAAATGAGCGTGACCCACGGGAATCCTCCAGGGAAGACCTCTCTTCGGGGGGGAAAGGGAGGAGCAAAAGAGATGTGGAGGGGTGGTCATGAGAGGTCACCTTGAGTGTCACTCTGAGAATAGTGAAGAGGTGTGGCAGGGGCTGGGCCTGGCAGGTATGATTGGGTCTCAGAGGGCCCAGCTGCACAGGGCCTGGCCCCTGTCCTTGGGGAAAGCTCTCCCTCCCCTTGAGCTTACACACTGGGGTCAGAGAAGGCCTGACCTTCTCCGGCCCAGCTCTGCAAGGCTCAGAAACTCCACCCCAAGCCCAAGGCTGGACGTGGCTGAGAGACCCGGCCTCCGCACCAGGTTGGCATGGAAGAGCCTCCACCCTTCCCCCATACTGCACACTGTGCAGTCCCCGCCACAGAGAGAGGACGGTGGCACCGCCATAATTTCTATTTCTTTCTAAATAGAAGCTCCCAGATCTGCTCCCACAGAACCAATTAAAGCACCTGCTGGGACCCAGCTTTGTCAGCAAATTACTTCCAGGCTCCGTAGCTCAGGAATAAATCTCAGGCAGATGAAGGAGCTGGGATGAGGCGAGGAGCTGGAGGCCCCAGAGCAGGAAGGGCACATTCTCTCTGGTGCAGGCACCCCAACGGCAGACGTCCAGCCTGGATGACTTCCCCACTGCTGCCACAGCACTCACTCCCTAGGCACGGGACACCCATGTCCAGTGGACCAGGATGAAAATGACTCCCATAGGGCATGGCCTAGATGTCTCCGTCTCCTTGTCCCAAAGACCAGGCTCACCTGTGCCCTTGGCCTCTACCCCACCAAGCCGTGAGGAGCAGGTACCTCCTAACCCACCCCTCACTCTGTGGCACAGCCTTCCCTGCTGTGGCCTTGTCCCCATCCATGTCAGGAGTTCCCACTGAGCTGGCTGCCTCTGCTTCAGCTTCTTAGGGACCCATGACGTGTGGCCCCTCAGAGTGGGTGGCATCTTAGCCCAGTGCAGCCCCAAAGTTCACAGCCAGGCAAGGGGAGGAAAGGGCCCTAGGTGGGGTGGGGTAGGTAGGCAATGACTCCACCCCCACGGGCAGGGAGGATCTTGGGAACCCACCCTCAAGCATAAACAGGAGTTCACCAGAGATCAGCTGCGGTCCCGGAGACAAAATGACTCTGAATCCTGTGCCAGCTCTGTGGGAATTATGAAAACACACACATTTTGGAGGAAATTGTTCTAGCTGTAGAAAACTTACCGTGCCCATGACCTGAACAGTTCTTCTAGGATTAAGCAGTGTGCAAGCGTGGATAGCTGTGTACTGAGCTCTAAGAGAGGCAAGCACCTCCTGAGAGAGGCTGAGCCTGCTGTGCCCCCCAATACTGCGGTGGGGGCCCCCTCAGTTTGAACCATGCTCCTCAGAGGGGCTGGTGTATGACAGCCACTTCACACCATGAGTCCTGGCCCAGCTCCACAATAGGGTGCAGGAGGAGAAACTGAGGCAACCAGTGACATGATAGAGACTGGGTCTTTGCGCCCGGTGACAGCCAAGGTCCTCATTCCTGCTGGGTGGGACTGTGCTGGCTGCTTGCCTGTCCTGTGTGTTGTGCAGGGCTGTGGGAGGGGAGGAAACAGGGACTCCATGCAGTGTCACTCACAGCATGGAAGACAAGCTGCAAGTGCCTGAGGAGGCCAGCTGTCACCCAGCACCCTATGCTTTGCACCCAGTGACCATTAGCAGGGGAGTGGTGACACCCCTTCTAGTGGCCTGCCCTGAGGGCGTTCGCTCTCATCTGGTTCCCTTTGCCTCTCCTGTCCCATTGCCTGGGACTTCCTCAGGGCTGAGCCCACTCAGCAGGCGTCTCATCCTGCACATCGGATCCCCGCCACTACTGCACACATTCGCAAAGCTCTGTGCCATGGAGCAAGATTTGCACCTACGTTGCTCTGGTGCCAAGACCCAGCCTTGGGATGATTCCCCAAGGGCCTAGATGGGACAGTGCCCTGGATATGCAAAGTAGGCAGGGGGTGGGCTCAGAGAGCAAGAAGCAGCCCTCCCGTCAGGAACCACGGGTCTCACCAGATGACAGAGGCAGTGGGGCAAAGTGTTAGCAGCGCCACCTGCAGGCAGGGAGGACTAACGCTCCCAGGTACCTATAAAGAAAACAGGCTGATGATCAGAAGTCACTTGCTCAGTGCTGCTGCCCACCTCACAGAAGTCACACTCCCCTCCCCTCCTGTCGCTGAGGCCAGAAGGGCTACTTAGTTTTTGACATGGGGTCAACTGCATTCTTGAAACCCAGCAGCCGGGGGGGGGGGGGGGGGGGGGCGGGCGCATGCCTGTGATTCCAGCACTCAGGAGGTAGATGCAGGACGGTCAGGAGCTCAAGGTCGGTCAGGAGTTCAAGGTCATCCTCATCAGTCAAGGCTACGAGACTCAGTGATGGGGTGAGGTGGGGGGAGGGGAAGGGGAGTTTAGACAAAAGTTTTTGGTTTTTTTTTTCAAAGCAGGAAAAGCCGTGAGTACGTGAGTGAGAATGGGAGCCTTGAAGATGGCAAAGCCACTACTGCCGTGGTGAGGCCCAGAGCAAGGGATTGGGGACAGACACTTTTATGCACACCACACACCATGGAAAGAAAGAAAGAGAGAAGGAGGGAGGGATGGGAAGAAAGGAAGGATAGGGGAGGGTAGGAGGGGGGACGGCAGTCGGGGGAGGTAGGCTTGGAGAGATGGCTCAGCAGTTAAGAGCACTTGCCGTTCTTCAGAGGATCTGGATTTGGGGGGAAAGGTGTGGGTGGTGGGGGGAAAGAAACAGAGCCACATCTAATGACAAAGTACTGTGACAGCAGGTCCTGTGTGTGTTCCCTGCACTCAGCAGGGATTCAGGCCCCTGAGAGGGGCGTCTCCAGGGTGAGATGAGAAAGCATGTCCAGCTTAACCAGGAAAATGGCATCTTCTCACTGATTATTCAGAGTATTTATTGGGTTGTCTACGTATTTACTTTTTCAGTGTTGAAGATGGATCGGGGCTCCGTGTGTGCCAGGCAACCCTTCTACCCCTCGGCTACAGCTCGTCCTATTGATTTGGTTGGTAGGTTGGTTACTATTTCTGAGGCAGGGTCTCACATAGCCCAGGCTGGCCCTGAGCTCTCTATGTACCTAAGGATGACCCTGATTCTGAAGTGCATACACACTGTGGAATGACTAAACCAAGCTAATTCTCCTCACAGTTCTGAGTGGGCAGGGGAGACACAGGATGTTGACTGGAGAGCTTTTAGAAAAGCAAAGAGCAGGAAGGACAGGCCTCAGAGTCTCAGCAGAACCCACTTTCCTCTCAGGTGGGTCCTGGAGGAGGCTGGACCTGGGAGGGTCATCTAGGTGGGATCACAGCTGCCAGTTGCACCCTGTCAGGGCCTGTACCCCACCATGAGGACATAACGGGTGTGTTCCCCATCCTTCCCCTCTGTCCCCTATGGCCTCCTGGTGGCCATTTGAGCAAGTTAGCCAGAAGACAGCGAGGATTGGGGGCCTTGGCGCCGCCCATGGACAGATCAGCTTGTGGTACCAGGCCAGCCGGTGGATGGTCCTGCTTCCTAGTCTCTTCCTTTGTACTAGTACATAATATAGAATAAGAACCATTTTGTTATCACAGAAATCCAGAAAAGCAGGCTTCCCAGAAAAGCAAGATTTAATAAAACGAAGTATTTATTCAATTTATTTATTTATGTACTTACTTAGTTACTTATACAGCATCTTGCCTGCATGTGTGCCTACGCACCAGAAGAGGGCACCAGATCTCACTAGATGGTTATGAGCCACCATGTGGTTGCTGCGAATTTAACTCAGGACCTTTGGAAGAAAGGTCAATGTTCTTAATCTCTGAGCCACTTCTCCAGCCCATAAAATGAAGTCTTAAAGGAGGGTCCAGGCTGCACCCCAGGTGGGAAAAGCTGTGTCCCCAGGTCCTCTGTACTACGGCCCTTTTCCAACCACCAGGGTAAGAAGAGGTTTGTTCTGCTCTAACCAGCCAGGACCAAGCCACGAGATCACACCAGCACCTGGGTCCTTGGGTAGGCCCACAGCCCAGGGATTCGTGAGCGGGACAGGACTCCAGAAAACCTGTGTGAGGAATCTGTTAGGTTTGAATTATAAAGAAACATTAGACATTTTTCCTCAGATGTGCCTACCTGCAACTCTCTCCCATTTTCCAGATCATTTTATAGATGCAATTCTCCATCTGGTTTTCACGTCGTCTGTTTTCTCATCTCATAGAAAAACCTAACCAGTTATTCCTGGTGTGTGTGTGTGTGTGTGTGTGTGTGTGTGTGTGTGTGTGTTTTATGTCTATGTGGTATGTGTCTATGTGTGTGTGTGTGTGGTATGTGTGGCATGGTGTCTGTGTGTGTTTGTGGTATGTGTGCATATGTGTGGGGGGGGGGTGTGAGTGTGTGTGTAGACCAGAGGACAACGTTCACAGCACTGACTTTATCTGGGGTGGGGGGCAGCAAATAGGCTGGTTGGCCCGCAAGCCACAGGGATCCTCCGGTCCCTGCCTCTCTGGGATTACAGGTGTGGCTATGCCCAGCTGTCTTTGACTGTTTGGTTGGCTTGGTTTTTGTTTCATTTATGTGTTTTGCCTGCTTGTCCATATGTGTAACATGTGCATGCCTGGTGAAGTTAGAAGAGGGTGTCAGATCCCCCTGAACTTACAGTTGCGAGTCACCTGACGTGGATGCTGGGAACCAAACCCAAAAGAGCAGCCAGTGCTCCTAACCACTGAGCTGCCTCTCCAGCCCCAGTACTGTGTCTAAGGTGAGCTCTGGGTACTGACCTCAGGTCCTCACACCTCCCGGTATCGAGCAGCTGTGCTTCCTGAAGAAGACATCCCAGAGCCAAATGCAGCCGCCTCCCTTGTTCTGATCCAAGTTCTGTTTCCTGCCTCTCTCCACACGAAGGGCAGTGGCTGCGGCATTTCCCTCAATGATGGTTCTCGAGAACGAGAGCCTGAATTTAGGGTTGTAGGAGCAAGCAGCTGGTGACCACAGCCGATGACTCCGGCTCAGTTTCTCTCCTGGCTTTCAAGATAAAACACTCTCCACAATTCAAGGGTGTGGTGAAGAAGGCGGTGCACGGGAGGCCAAAGCAGCTGCCTGGATCACGCCCACAGTCGGGAACAGAGAGGGACAGCTGCACCACTTCCCAGATGCCGGTCTCTACTTCCACAGTCAAGGGTGCAGCCAGGGCCTGGCTCACCTCAGCAGGTGGGTCTTTCTACCTCAGTTAAGGCAACCAAGAACGACCCTGACAGCTACGCTGAGGCTCGTCTCCCGTGAGTGGATAGTCACACTAACTGTCACATACCTTCCACCGTCGCCTAACTTCAAGGCCAAAGGTTGACTCTATGTTTGCCTTTTCGTGCATGTGTTTCTTTTCCGGTTGATTATCTGATCCAGTTTCATTCCAGGTTCCAACAATTCATACTGTGAAGTCATACAGAGGCTGGCAGGTTCACTGAAGGACCTTGTCTCTGCTGAGAGAAAGGTGTTCTGTCACACATCGAAGAGATGAGACAATGCGCTTGTGACTCTGAGGCAGGAGGTCCAGAGTGCAAGGCCAGCTCCACCGCTGAGCTCCATCCTCGGCCAGAAATGTTTTTTGTTTTTTTTTTTCATTTCTTCCCAATTTTTTTATCGTATGATTTTTCAAGACACCAAAACCTTAAAAGAACTGTGTAGTGAATTCTGCTCTCGTCTCCACCTGCCTAGTGAGGGCAAAGCCTTGAGTTCAGCCCCCAGCTCTGGGTGGAGGTGGGCTGTGGTAGAATCAATGATGAGCCGGGGAGAGGGTTCAGTGGGCAAAATACCTGCTAAGCGCTTAGTACAAGGGCCTGGGTTTAGATCCCAAAGGCTCCTAGCTAAAAAGCCAGGTGTGGGGCGTGTGCAACCCCACCACTGGGAAGCAAAGATGAATGACGTCCTGAGGCTCGCTGGCCAGCGGCCTAAGCCAGCAAACTCTAGGCCAGCGAGAGACCCAGAAGTGCAGCTGGAGAGCTGGACCAGCAGTTATGAATACTTGTTGCTCTTGCAAAAGATCTGAGCGCAATTCCTAGCATGGCAGCTCGAGCCCGTCTGTAGCCCCAGCCCTCAGGCATTGACCATGTATGTGGTAGGCACATGTATGCATAGGAAAACATAAAATAAATAAATATTTAAAAAGTTTTTAGTGTGGAGTTAGGGTGTCAGGGGCTGGAAAGACAGCTCTGCAGTTAACAGCACTGGCTGCTCCTGCAGAGGAGCAGGGCTGGACTCCCAGAACCCACATCAGGAGGCTCACAACAGCCACTATCTTCAATTCCAGGGGATCTGACGTCCTCCTCTGGCCCTCACGGGCACCACACACCCACATAATACATTATGCACACACTCAGATATACACACACACACATAAAAATAGCCACTTCTGAAGAGTGCCATCTGAGGGTTAACCTCTGACCTCCACACATGCACACAAACCCTCACTAACATGTGAATGCACACCCAGAAACACCTATGCACTTTCTCTCTGTATCTAACTTTTCATTTCATTCCCTTCCAGAGTCACATGTAAGCTAGAGGCAGACAGCTCAGCCTTCACCACAGAGGTTAGGACAGACCATGAGCCATCATCATCCGTAACTGGCCTGAAGGCCATGACTGTGTGAGGCATTTTAAAGGGACTAAGTCATATCTGTAGGCCAGTCGTCACTGATAGGCCATTTCAAGAAACAAATGACGGACGTAAAGGGAACCCGCAGAGTGCATGGGCCCTGTGGGACCAGCAGAGACCCACAGCTCACCTCACTCTAAAAGCTCTGGTCTTGAAGCTGGGCAGTGGTGGCGCACACCTCTAATCCCAGCACTCAGGAGGCAGAGGTGGGTGCATCTTTGTGAGTTCAAGGCCAGCCTGGACTACAGAGTGAGTTCCGGGACAGACAGGGCTACACAGAGAGACAAAACAACAACAAACAAAAAGCTCTGGACTTCCCAGCAGTTTTCCTTAGCAAAGCTGTGCAGAGGACACGGTCAGAGCACAGACAGTCCAGAAAGGCTTCCCTGAAGCCACAGAGCACGGACACTGAGACCGAAGTTAGAGTGAGTGCAGGGTGCTGGCCTCAGCCTCTGGTGTCACCCAGCCGTGACTCCAGGGAGGGGACTGGTGCCAGCCACAGCCACTCAGCCTTGACATGGTAGGCAGAGCCCAGCTCCTGGCCGGGTCCCTCCTCTTACCAGGGCAAGAGTAGGATTTTTTTTTAATTGTTTTCAAAACAGATTTCATGTGGTCCCAAAATGAGACCATGATTGTAAATTAAAGTGTAATTAGCCTTTCTGCTTTTATATTCATTAACTCTTCTCTGTTAATGATGCAAGGCTGGAGCGGAACCCCCGCATTATAAAACCACATCCAGGAAATAAAATAGTGATTTAGATAATAGCCACAATGTATTGCTGCTTACACATAATTAAACAAATGCGCCATTTAAACTTGGAAACATGACTGAATGTTGATTAACCTCGCCCGGCGATTCTGCTCGGCCCAGGGATAGGGCGACGCCTGGAGCTGTGCTGGATTAAACAGTCTGGACCAGCCACATCCACTGGATGCAGAAGGAGAGGACCATGTGGGTCTTGGGAGCAGTCAACACAGAGTGACCCTCAGACCATTTGGGAAAGAGCCACATTAATCAAGTAAGTGAGACACACAGGATAAAACTGTCATTTTTGTTCCACATATGTAAGATTCTAGTGTGAAATTATGGCCTGATGGTAGAAGGGTCAGCACCAGGGGCGGCAGACAAGAGGCCGTGTGTGTGTGTGTGTGTGTGTGTGAATATTTACATTTTATTATATTTTATTATATACATTTATTGCTTTATTTATGTTGGAGATTGGGTGTACGCACGGCCTTGGCCTCTGCGGAGATCAGTCTTCTCCTACCATGTGTGTCCCAGGGATCAAACTTATGTGGTCAGGCTTGGCGGCAAGTGCCTGTGCCCACTGCTCCAGCTCAAAGGCCCCGAGTGAATATTTCCTGGGCAGGGAGGGAGTCTGAGCTGAGGTGGCAGAGTTTCAGAGACGTGGCGGCTGTCATCAACGCTGAGGGCCACTGAACTGTGCGCTTATCGCGGTGACATTCACAGGCCACAGCCTTTAAATGATTGTTTAAAACAATAAAAAATACTGCGGTTGGGGCGACTGGAGAGATGGCTCAGTAGTTAAGAGCACGGGCTGCTCTTCCAGAGAATCTGGGTCCAACCCCCAGCACCCACACGGCAGCTCACAGCTATCTGTAACTCCAGTTACTTTCACGCAGCGTGAAGTTTTAGACTGAGCATCTAAAACCTCCAGCTTGCTATTCTGTAAGTCAAAAATGGTCAAGCGGGGCTGGCAGGATCGTTCCGAGGGCCAGGGGTCTCTCTCTGCAAAGCCTGACAAGATGAGTTTGATCTCTGGAACCTAGGGAAGAAGGAGAGAACTGACTCTCGAAAGTTGTCTCTGAGCTCCACACATGTGCTGTGACGTTCCTGTGCCTTAATTTTTTTTTTTTTTTTCCCCAATGGTCGAACTTGATTTCAGGTGATTCAACTTACACACCTGATTCATTCCTGCCTGGAATGTGTCACTGTGTGGCCCGAATCTAACTTATTTAATCTCTCCAGTTTTCACCATCTGTACTGCTTCCTTGTTTTGGGGGTTGTTTGAGACAGAAGCTCACTGTGTAGACCAGGCTGGCCTCGAACGCCTGCCTCTGCCTCCAGAGTGCTGGATTAAAGAAGTGTATCACCATGTCTGGAACTTCCAACTCTTTGTATTTTGAAAAAAAAAAAAAAAAAAATTAGATTTTATTTTATGTGCCTACGTGTTTTGTCCCCATCTCTGTATCTGCCCCATGCACTTGTCTGCAGAGGTCAGAAGAGGGCATCCATAGCTCCTAGGACTGGAATTCGGAGCAGGTGAGAGCTAGCAGGTGGAATACAGGTGGTTGTGAGCTTCCGTGTGGCTGCTGGAAATGGAATCAAGATCCTCCATAAGAGCAGCCAGTGCTCTTAGCCATCTCTCCAGCTCCCGCCTCACCTTCTGAGACAGGGTTGGCCAGCCTGGCCGGCCAGTGAGCTCCAGGGATCCACCCATGTGCCTGCTCCCCAGCATGGGATCTGGATGGGGCCTTTGTGTGCATGCTGGGCTCTGAACTCGGGTCCTCGTGCTTGGGTGACAGGAACTTCAGCCGCTGAGCCACCTCCCCAGCATTAGTCTGCAGTTTTTACAAATATTTATCTCATATTCAAAGCTCTCCTGTGAGGTACGTATGATTGCTTCCCCCACGTTAGAGCTAGGAGAGCTGTGACTGAAGAGTTGAGATTCTTGTCCCGAATCTCATCATTATGAAGGGGCGAAGCAGGGATGTGGCTCCTCAGAAGCGTGGTCCTCTGTCCTGGGACGGAGAGGGGGAGGGGGGCAGGAGCTTGCTTCACGAGGCCCTCTCTAATGGAAGTTTGGGTTTTTTTTTAAAAAAAAACTCAGTTCTGTTATGTTTTTGTTTTAATCCCAAGTGTGGGATTTTAGTTTGTCCACAGCTGATAATGGCCTCGTGCAGGGATGTGGTCTCTGTCAGCTGCAGTTAGTTGACGTCCGAGGACTGTGAGAGCTATAAATCCCAGAGCCCAGAGCGAGACTGCGTAATGGCTTGGAGGAGACAGATGGATGGATGCTTGCTGTGTTTGCTGGTTTGCTGGTTTGCTGGTTTGCTGGTTGCCTGGACTGCTGGATATCCTGACAACTGACATCAGTATTGCCCCAAAAGGAACCCGACCACCCCGCCCAGCCAGAAGAAGTAAAGAGGTCTAGGTCCTCTCCGCTAACCTTTCTCTCTCACTTGGTGTTGGAAGGGACTGGGATGGAGAAGAGAGGTAGAGACTTTAAGAAACTTCAAATAAAGTAGAGTTTGAAAAACAGGTGCTGGGCTGGAGAGATGGCTCAGTGGTTAAGAGCACTGTCTGCTCTTCCAAAGGACCTGGGTTCAATTCCCAGCACCCACATGGCAGCTCACAACTGTCTATAATCCCAAATCAAAGGGATCTGACGCCTTCACACTAAGGCACATAAAATAAAACTAAATAAATTATTAAAAAATGAGTGCTACAGCTGTAACGTGGCATCCAGGTCTGGCTGGGGCAAAGAAGAGAAGCTGGAGTGACCCATGCTGTGAGTGGAGGTACCACCAGCTCACTGATGGCAGTCTAGGAAGGTGTTCCTGGCAGGCTGTCTTCTGGTGCCTCGGCATTCTCCCTCAGGGCACTGGCTTCCTGTTTCTTGGTCCCAGGAGAGCGGATGGAGGTGGGTGGGGATTCTGTCCCCGCCTGCAGCCGCCACATGCCCTCTCTGTGCCTTTGACTGTCTGGATGGTGGCGCTCATGCCGGGACTCACCAAAATGTCGCCGTGTGGGCAGCCGCCACCCTCTTGTGAATGTCTCCAGCCTCTCAGGTGCCAGCACCCTTGGGTCTTCTCAGCCTTTCCGCCACTCCCAATATCCCATAATACTCACCAAGGCCCAGCTTCCTGAAAGAGCCTCTTCTGTAGGCGGCAGCCTGGCCCAGCAACAGGGGTCCCTGAGATCCGCCCCTACCTCTTGCCACCTTTAGAACTGGACAATGGCCTGGCAAACCTTGGGCTCGGAGACAGTGTGGCCCACAATGAACCATCTTCTGGATAAACACCATGACCAAGTTTGGGAGTTTATTTGGCTCACATGTCTCTATCAAAGTCCATTGCTGAAGTCAGGGCAGGACCCCAAGGGGGGAACCTGGAGGCGGAACTGAGGCAGAGGCCACGGAGGCGTGCTGCTTACTGCCTCGCTCTCCAAAGCTTGCTCAGCCTGCTGCATTCTTGCTCAGCTGGGGGTGGGTCACGGCACAGCCCATAGTGGGCTGGGCCCTCCCCCGTCAGTCACTACTCACTACAGGCCAATCTGATGACGGCATTTTTTTCCTCAATTGTCCCCTTGTCCCAGATGACTCAAGCCTGTGTCAAGTTGGAAAAAAAAAAATCTAACCAGCACAGGTGCCAACATAGGTCACCAGGACAGGAACTTGGGAGCGATCTTCCATGCCACAGCCATGGAGAGGATAGAGCACTGGGTTTGGAGTGTCTCACTGACACGGGTGGGCACACTTGGTGGACTCTGGACTCCCCGAGGGAGCTCAAGCAGCCAGGACAGCTCTAAGGATTTGCTTGGTTGATTTTTTTGAATCCTAAGTCCAAAGATGGCCTCCCCTGAGTGGGACCGAGATCCTGGGATCTCCTCGGTATTGTGTAGGTCGGACATGGAGGTGCCTGGCTGTAGTTTTAGCAATCTGGGAGAGGAGGCAGAGGATCCTGAGCTTCAGGCTGGTCTGACACCATCTCAGAGCGAAAAACAAAGAGCTGGTGAGATGGCTCTGTAGGTAAAGGTGCTTGCCTCCAAGCCCAAGGACCTGAGTTCGATCCCTGGACCCCACCCGGTGCAAGGAAAGCACTGACCTCTGACCACCGCACCACATGCCCACATACAAACAAACCAATGCTTAAAAACACAGAGATGCAGCTGGGCATGGCAACTCATGCCTTTATCCCAGCACTCAGGAGGCAGAGGCAGGTGGATCTCTGTGAGTTCAAAGCCAGCCTAATCTACAAAACTACACAGAGAAACCCTGTCTTGGGGGTTGGGGGGGATGGGAATGGCAACTATAGAGAGGTGAGAACTGATTGTGGGGATGACCGGTCCCTTAAGTTCCAGCCACTGACCCACACCCTCGGTCTCTTCTGTTTGGGGCAGGGAAAGGACCAAAGGACAGAATTGATGACTGGCTCATCTGATCTTGGTAACCCTCAGTAAGTGGGCTACCTAATAAAGTCCTTCCTGGTCCATACAAATGGAAAGGCTCTCCAGACACAGAAAGCAGAATCCAGAACTGAAGCTATGTCACAGGGCTCATCGTGAGCCCTGCCCCGGGTCCCACCTAAGCAGCTCAGAGGCCCTGGGCTGAAAGGCCCCACCACACTTTTCTCAGGTCACTATAAGCCTCTTCCATCCCTCGCCCAGGACCACTTAGCAGCATGACCCTGTGTAAAAAGAGAACTCTAGCTGTTTGGTTCAAGGATTACTGGATGGTGACTCTGAGTTGACCTAATTCTAGAAGTTTCCTGAGATAGCCCTGTAGTCCAGTCTGAACACACTTTTGGATGAGTTCTGTAGTGACCAAGGCGCCACACTTTTCTCAAGTCACATTTGGGGTTCACACTGAGCTCAGGGACTTCCTCCTCCTGCCCCTGCCCACTGAGATCCTGCCGTGGTTCTGTGTGTGGGTGGCGGGGAGCTCTTGGAGGGTCGCGGAGCCTCGGAGCCGGCCTGAGTCCCGCGCTAATGCTCCTTCAAAGTAGGCATGCGCAGGAACGTATCTCCCAAAGCGCCTCCCCTGCTGAACGCTTGCATCTGCCCTCATAAATTCCTCACCTTCCGCTGTTGCGGCGAAGCATAGCTTTGGGACAAATTTCTATACGCTGCTCGCAGTGAGTGGTGTATCTTTCTGTACTCTAATTGGTCTTGACTGTGCTTATTTTGGCTTTGCCCCGCCCCACCCCACCCCCCAGAAGCAAACCCACTGTATTGAGTTAGACATCTTGCTGAGTTGTCACACAGTGTGCCTTCTGTCACAGAGCGTGGATCAGAGCCACCACACATGACTCAGACTCAAGAGAAGGGACGCAGACCCATTTGCTCACAGAGAAAAGGTCCAGGAACGATGGCCTAGGTCAGATGAGGAGGAGGAGCCCGCTCACGGGGACCGGTGGACTACCCGACACAGCTCGGGATTGTGGGATGGAAAACTGGAAGTAATGCTGTCTTAGTTCACTGTAATAAGACGCCCGAGACAGGATATTTAACAGAAGAGGTTCAGTCGGTTCATAGTGCTAAAGGGTCAAAAGCACAAGGACAGCATCTGCTCTGATTCCGTTACATCACAACATAGTGGATGACGTCATGGCCGGGAGTGCTTGTGGGAAAGGGGTTTTAAGGAAGCCAGCGGGAGTCCTGGGACAGGCTGTCCTTCTCTCTAATCCTCTGTGGGAGCCATCCAGGGTCCTGCAAGAACTACACTAATCCCTGGGGGGTAGAGGCCAACCTCAGGTGTTCTTGGTTTTTTTGTTTTGTTCTGTTTTTTACTCCTTTATTTTTTATATATGTAAGTGCTCTGTCTGCATATAGAGCATGCACACCAGAAGAGGACACTGAATCCCATTACAAGTGGCTGTGAGCCACCATGTAGTTGTTGAGAATTGAACTCAGGACCTCTGGAAGAGCAGCCCGTGCTCTCAACCTCTAAGCTATCTCTCTAGTCTCTCCCCGACCCCTCGTTTTTGAGACAGGGTCTCTCACTGGGACCTGGGGCTACCGGAAGGGATCCTTTTGTCTCCACTTCCACAGCGGTGGACTTACAAACACATGCTAACACACTTATTTTTTTCATGTGGGTACTGAGGATCAACTGAGCTGTCTCCCCCCAATAGTCTCCAGAACATTAATATTAATATTTATATCACTTTGCTTTCCCATCCAAAACGCCTCTGCCAAAGCTCCACCCACCCACGTTCAAGGAGCTTGTGGTCCACCGTGGAGATGTGCACAGCCCTTTGCAGGTCCAGAGAAATCATTCTACGGCAAGTTACATGCCACGGGGCCTGGGGAAGCCACCTGTCCACCCTGGGACTCTCCACCACTCGGAAGCAGCAGGCTCTGTGGAAGGGTATCACGTGCACTCAGAAGACTCGGTTACCTTAGCGGCCACAGAACTCGGCATGTTGCAGGGAGACACTTTGCCCAAAGGGCCTGGCTGGACTCCCAAGGTGGAGGAGTCAAAGGGCAAATGTGGGAGTGGATCTAGTCTCAGTAAAATGTTGCCTGCCCATCCTTGCAAGGAGAAACGTTCCCACCTGAGGACACAGCATCAGCGCCACACACTGGAAGCTGAGGCTGCATCTGGCCGTCACGGGTCCTCTGACCCGGAAGCTAACGGGCAGGGTCTGTGCCTGCTACTGGGGAGGGATTGCTAAGCATTTGAAGGGTTTAAGCCATCCCTCAGTGGCTCCAGGACCTTTGCTGACACCCCAAACGGCTGATGTCCTCACATGTGAGAGCGTGGTGTCTACAGAGAGCCTTACCGCAGCCCCGAGTTCCTACAGCTGTCTCCAGATTGCTTGCAGGACGCACGCAGGTCTGAACAGCTGCTGGCCTGCGCTATTTAGGAGATGGTGGGAAGATAAGAGTCTCATTAAAAAAAAAAAAAAAATCAGTCCAGGATCACAACTGACAACTGAAGTTGGTAAAAATGCACTGGCGCGGAGCCGCCAGACGTGCTTGGCCTCCTGGTCACTGCTGGTGACGGTGTGTGCCATCAGAGGCGGGGACATCGCGGACACAGTGTGGTGTTTAAACGGGGTAGCTCTACTCCCCCATTTCTCGGGCACGTGGCGTTTGACTACCTGGCCCCGGTCGATGGCATCGCCTGCGTGGGGTTAGGGGATGCGCCTTGCTGAAGAAAGTGCCCGCTGGGGGTGAGCGCTGAGAACTCTCTGCTCTTGCTTGTAATTTATGACATGATATTTCAGCGGCTATTCCAGCCCCTCTCCCACCCCATGATGGCAATGGACTCTTACCTCCCCCAGAGCCGTAAGCCCAAATAAACCCTTCCTGCTCTGAGTTGCGTTGGTGGTGGTGTTTTATCATGGCAATGGAAAAGAAACTAAGGGTGGCGGGAGTGGCTCAGAGGTTAAGAGCGCTGACTGCTCTTCCAGAGGTCCTGAGTTCAATTCCCAGCACCCACATGGTGGCTCACAACCATCTATAATGAGATCTGCCGCCCTCTTCTAGTGTGCAGGCAGAATACTGTATATGTAATAAATAAATAAATATTAAGAAAGAAAGAAAAGTACCTAAGACACAGAGGTTTCTAGAAGAAAGCTTTGTGTCACACTGCCAAGCAAGGTCTCAGTTCCAGCGGGGACTTTGGTGAGGATGAAGGGAATGTAGAACGTGGCAGGAGGACGTGGTGGTGGCACTCACCACCGGCTAGCCCAGGAACAAGGGCAGCAGTGCTCAGCAGGAATGGCTTCCTGTCCTCACTCGTTTCTCCCTGGCTTCCCCCTCTCCCACTCCCTTATTCTTTAGGGTGAAATGTGGGCTGGGGAGATGGCTCAGGGGCTCGGAGCACCAGCCACTCCTCCAGAGAACCCGGGTTTAGTTTCCGTCTCCACATGGCAGCTCACAACTGTTTGTATCTCCAGTTCCAGTGCGCTCGTCTGGCCTCCACAGGCACCACCTAACTGGCCTCTCAGACACCAGCTCAGGCACCTTCCTGGACTCCTGTCCCAAGCCCCAGGCCCAGGTCATAGCTCCAGTTCCCATGCCCAGGCAGCAAGCCTAGGACCTGACACTGGCCCACAGACATGCCCATCCTAGGCGTTAGTTCCTAGCCCCAGCTCCCAGCCTTGGTCACTCAGGCCAAGCTCTGGTGGCAACTCCAGATACTATCCTCAGCCTCTGTTCTGGGCTCTAGCCCCAGGCCCTAAGACTAAGCACTATTCTCGGCCTCAGATCTAAGCTCCAACACCAAACCCCACACCATACCACAGGCACCAGCCCAACGCTCTAACAAAGGCCGCAGCCCTGAGCACAGGCCCTGGCTCCTGGCCTAGACGCCTGTCCTAGGCATCAGCCCTGGGTTCTGCCCAGGATCCGATGGCAGGTTCTAGTCCCTGGGTCCAGCTCCGAGCACTACACCAAGTCTCCTGCCCACTGTTCAGTCCCCACCGGAACCCCAGACTCTGCATTCAGGCTATGTGTGGCCTTCGTGAAAGCCCAAATCCTGGCACAGGCCCCAGCTCCAGCCAAAGCTTCATCCTATATTCCTCCTTAGAAGCCACTCCCAGGAACACTCCCAGACACTAGCCACAAAATGAGTTCCAAATTCCAGCCCGGTAGTCTCCTGCACCAACCTCAGACCTCAGCCCCAGGGACCATCCCCAGCCCCAGCCTCTGCCTCCACCCTCAGACTCCTGCCTCTGGCTGTTTGTAGGATGCTTTCAGGGCATAAAGGAAAGTTTGAGCTGCTCCCCCACCCCCCACGCTGCATTGGGGCATTTGCCTGCCTGTAACCTCAGCACTTGAGATGTGGAGACAGGCAGGTTCGAAGGCACATGGGAATTCAGGACAGCCTGGGCTAGAGATTCTGAGTCAAATAAGCAAGTAAATAGTGAGAGCCTGTCTTGAAAGACAAACAGAAGATAATAACTTAAATATATACATGTTACATACATGCAAATAAACACACGAAAAGACACTTTTGTTAGTCAAGCAAGGGGGGAGTGTGAAGTGGTGATAGTAACCAAGGCAACCACAAATAAGACCCATTTCGGTGCCAGACCTGACCAGCTCACGTTCCTGAGTGGAAGATATGGCAGAAGTGTGTGAATTTGCAGACATCAGCACGGTCTGCTTCAGCCTCCGCTGTCCTGCACAAGAAGATGAGGTGTCCAGCCTTCAACCCAGCATCATAGACATAAGTGTGAGCTGTGATCCCAGGAAAAGCCGTACCCGTGTTGTAGGTTCTGATGACTGATGGGAGTTCGGTGATTGTGGAAGTTGGAATGTTGCAGATCCAGAAGTGAGTTACACTGTCTTGAGCCCTTCTCCGTCTTCTCCTCCTCCTCTTCCTCCTCCTCCTTCTTCTCTTCTTCTTTCTTCTTTGAGACAGGGTTTCTCTATGTGGCCTTGGCTGTCCTGGACTCGCTCTGTAGATCAGGCTGATCTCAAACAGAGATCCACCTGCCTCCCTGGAATTACAGGCGAGCAACACCATGCCCCACTCGTCTTGAGACTTCTAACTAGCCAATATTGCCCTGCTCTGTGTGTGACTCACAATCCCTGTGAAGGTAAGTCTTTCTGGACTATGCTAAGACTATTGGCTTCTCCCAACACGAAAGCCACGAATGTCATGAGGTAGCGTGGAGAGCCGGCAACAGAGACATACCCCTGCTTGCGGTGACACGGTCACTTGCTGTTTCTGATCAGCTGTTTGAAAAGCATCTTGATACAAGCTTTTCGTTTTTCTGTTACTGTAATATCTTCACGTTGGGATGTGACATGGGGCTACCTGAATCTGTGCTCACTCCTATTTGGCTCCAGGATAAACTATCTTTTATGCCCTTTTGAGGGGGAATCTGTGTTTTTGTGTCAACATACAGAAATAGGGAAGACAAACAGAAAAGGCTGCTGTCAAGTGACAAAGGCAGGTCAGGAGTTAAAAGCACCGCTGCTTTTTCAGAGAACCGGGGTTCAGTTCCCAGCACCCACATGGCAGCCTCCTCCTCTCCTGGCTTCTGTGGGAGCCGGTATGACTGCAGTAAACAGACAGACAGACAAAGCAGTCATACACACGAATAAAATAGGGAAGGCTACTCTAGTTCAAGGTCATTCTATAGTACATATGGAGTTTGGGGTAGCCTAGGCTACAGGACACACACACACACACACACACACACACACACACAAAATACTAATAAAGTTTTTTAAAGTTTTATTTATCTTATTTGCTTATTTTTGAGACAGGGTTTCTCTGTATAGTCCTGGCTGGCCTGGAACTCGCTATGTAGAGCAGGCTGGCCTTATCTCCTGAATTAGGAGAGACCCACCTGGCTCTGCCTCTCAGGTGCTGGGATCAAAGGCTGTGCCACCATGCCTGGCTAGAAAAGAAATTAAAAAAAAAATATTAGGTAGGTCTGGTGGCACATACCTGTAATCCTAGTCCTGGGGAGGCTGAGGCAGGAGGATTGCTATGAATTTGAGGCCAACCTGAGGTACCATAGAAAATGGGCTGGGTAGAGGTATCGTGTTTAAACAGGGTTTCCCAGCCACACACACGCACTGCAGTTAGACTCGGGTGTCAACCCCCAAGACCCTATTCATGAGCTCTGTCAGCTGTAATCTGCTTTGTCTAATACTGTCTTTGCGGTGTGGCCGTATTTGTTTGGGGGTTGTTTTTGTTTTTTGTGTGTTTCTGGGTTTTTTTTTTTTTGTGTGTGTGTGGGGGGGGATATTTATTTGTTTTGTTTGAGTCAGGGTCTCACCATATAGCCTTAGTTGGCCTGGAACTTGCAATATCTCCTGAGGCAGCCTCGAACTCACAGAAATCCCTCTGCCTCCCATGTGCCGAAATGAAAGTCCTTTTCACCAAGCCCAGCCCTGTCTTGTGTTTTAATTACTTGGATGTATTTGGAAGACCTTAAGGGCTCACCCCAAAGATGTGTTGAGAGCCTCACCCTAATGCCCGTGTGTGGGTTCACTGGCAACTGCCATCAAATTAAGATGAATCCAATTTGATTGGGGTTCTTAGAGGAAAGGACAGACAGGCTGGGCATGGTGGCGCACACCTTTAATCCCAGCACTCAGGAGGCAGAGGCAGGTGGATCTCTTGGTTTGAAGCCAGTCTGGTCTACAGAGTGAGCCTAGGACAGCCAGGGCTACACAGAGAAACACTGTCTTGAAAAATTTGTTTAAAAATGGGGGTGGGGAGGGGAGACCAGGGTACAGATTGGAAAGATGGCCCTCGTGATTTGCAATCACAGACAGGAGTAGTGCCAGCCAAGGGTCACAGCATGACAGACCCCACCACCAGGATCTAAGGAGAGGGAAAAGTTCTGCCCAGTGTAGAGGGAGGGTGACCCCGCTGGCGGCACCATTTGTGACTTGGCCTCCGCAGCTGTGACAGGATATTGCTGTTGTTTTAAGTCATCCCTAATGTTGGCTTGGAACCTACACTGGTCACCCCTTACCACTGCCCCCTTGCCCAGCGTGATGCCATCTGGCCTTGCAGAAGTGGGCAGCTTCTAGCCATCCGCCTGGGGTCCAGTGTCGGACCCCATAGGATGGGGGTCTCCCTACTGTGTCTCTGAGCCACACAGGCCTACTGTGGCATCCACCAAGCTTTTGGGTGCTCCCTAACCTTTGCAGGCTTTGAAGACGCCCTGAGGCTGAAGGTAATTTCAGCGACTGTGGGAGCAAGGACAGCATGATGAGGGCGGGGGGTGTCTGGTCTCCCGAAGGCTCAGATATCCCGCTCCAGGAATGTCCTGGGCACAGGTTCCTTCAAAGCCTTGACTCTGATGGGGGCAACATGTGTGGTCATGGGATCACATCAGTGGAACCCCAACAGATGGAGGAACACCCACAGGTGGCAGCCAAGCATGCCTAGGGTGCAGAGACCCCTTGGTGGGAGCCTTCTGGCCCAGGGCCCCTCGGCCTCTCTTCATATTTTCTCTTCTCCCGACTCCACTTTTGACCCTGGAGCCTCTAACTCTGTCAAACAGATTCGCCAGCCTGGAAGGCAGGTTTAGGGACTGCCCCTGAACTCGGGATCAGAAGGGCAACCAGGCCACAGGGCAAATAGAGCAGGAAACCAAAAGGCTGAGCTTCCCTGCAGTACAGGTCCTGTGTGCATGTGTTTCCGGCACACGCGTGAATCGGTGTGTCCCTAGGCTGGCTGCAAGGAAGCTCTCTCAGTGCGAAAGACCTGGCCCACCAAGTCCACTTCCGTCGGCACCCTTCTGGGCCCGGTCAGCAGTGATCGCAAGGATCCCAGGCTCTGCTCCTCCAATGGGAAGGACTTCCCCAGCCTGGCCCTCAGCAGCCTGTGAACTTCCAGGTAGAGAGGAAGAATTAAATGGAAGGCGCAATAAGAGTGAAACAATTAGAATTTCTGCCTCATTATCATGGTAATCTTATCAGTCGGATAATGAGGCATTAATGGAGACTTAATGTGCATCTCATAACAGAATCCCTTGGAGAAAACACACAGGGAAATTGCTGTAAACCCACTTAATGATGGAGAAGTCCCCAAACACCATATTCCAAAGGATGAAAAATGCAGGATGTAAATGAGCAAGAACCAAGGTCAATAATGCCGCGGGGACGGCCCTAATGGCAGATTTGGAGATATATGTAATAAAAATTGCATGTTGCTCTTAGATCTCGCCCTCTGTTGTTTTCAAATGTGCATTCCTAGTAATGAAACACAGAAGCGCAGACAGAGTGATTTGTATGTTTGAGAAGCCATGGGGGGGATGGCAACACGTCTAGAAACACATCAGGACCCCCCCAGGGAGCCCTGGGAAATGGGGTGTTTTACAGAGAGGCCTTCCAGGGTGTGGGGAGCCCCCTAGTTGGGGGAAGAGAGGAAAAGTGGATGCAAGGTCAAGGTCATCTGGGAAACACCAGCAGGGAAGAGGGGGACCTTAGCACTCAGCTGGGAACAGAAGAACAGTAGAGACAGCCAGCCTCTCCAGCCAGCGGGAGAGGTCCTCACAGGAACACCTGCTGGGACAGAGGCTCGGCAGCAGCATCCTGTCAGGGTGACCCGGCTTGACTCCACCCTGGGAAATGGGAGCAAATAAGATCTCCAGAGGCCTGAAGTGGTGCACGCCTGTAATCCCAGCACCTGGGAGATAGAGACCGGAGCAACAGGAGTTCAAAGCTAGCCTTGACCAGACTGGGCAACATCGTGAATTCAAGGCCATGCTGGGCTACAGAGGAAGAAGAACCTTCCTCGCAAGAGGAAAGGACAGGCGCGGGGATGGAGGGGGGTTGGGGGGAGGCAGGATTTGAGCTCTCTAGTGTCTGGGTTACTTCAGCTGAGAACTTGACACCACCTATAGTCACCTGACAACGGTAGGCTAGATCAGCTCGGCCTTCCGGCATGTCTTTGGGGGATTGCCCTTGTTTCTAACTGACTAGGGGGCCCCAGTCCCCTGTGGGCGGCAGTATCCTTGGCCGGTGGTCCTGAGCCATGCAGAAACAGTTTGCTGGGCCAGCAGACAACGTTCCTCCATGGTTCCTGCTTCAAGTCTCTGCCTGAGTCCCTGCCTTGGCCTCTCTCAGCAACGGCTGTGCCTAAGAAACCGAAACAAACCACTTCTTACCCTAAATTGCTTTGGCTAGAGTATTTCATCTCAGCAACGGAATGAAATTAGAATAGAGGGATATAGCTCAGCTACTAGAGTGTTAGCCTCACGCAGGGATGGACACTACCGCTAGGACCACACACCCCTGCGAACTCGGGCCTTGGAAGGCAGAGGCAGGAGGATCAGAAGTTCAAGGCAATCTTCCACTTCATAACAAATTTGAGGCTAGCCTGGGCTACCTGAGACCTGTGGTGGTGGTGGCAGTGTTATGGCGGTAACAACAACAGTAACAGTAGTGGGCTGGAGAGATGGGGGACCTTGCCGCCAAGGCTGCAGACCTGAGTTCCATCTGGGACCCCCATGGTGGGAGGAGATAATCATCAAGCCATCCTGTGGCTGCCACACACAAATGAACAATGTAACAAATAATAATAAAACAGTGGAAGACAGAAAAGCTTGCGGCAGAATAGGAAAGCTGCCAGCCCTCAGGCTCACAGAGGACAAGTGACTAGAGGCCTGTGCCCTGCCGTAGCCCCTCACTTCACACTTCTCGCATTGGCAGGGTGGGCTCCATCAGGGGCTACGGAGAGATGGAAAGAGAAGCCCATGGCACTCTCCTGTAAGCCAAACAGGCTCTATCGATGACGGAAATGCCACCCTTTGCTTCTCGCCACAGTCCGGGAGACTCCCAGATGGTTCCAGATGTTACAGGTAAACACCTCTCTTCTTGCCCTATTGTAGGAGGCTGTAGGTAAGGAGAGCGTCCTGGGACCAACTGTGTGCAGAGACCAACTGTCTTGACTTGCCTGGGACAGGTCCTGACAATGTCGCATCTAGAGAAATCCTCAACCCTGGGCAAATGGGGACAGCTGGTCACCCTATCAGAGAGCGGAGGCTTCAGCTGTGCCCAGCACTAAAGGGCTCAGTGCCGAGTGTGGGAAGTGGAGAGACAGACCCGGGGCCCTCTGCCTCACCGACAGCCATTCCTGTAAAAGGTCAGAGGATGCCAAAGAAGGTGTCGCCACACAGCAAATAAGAGAGGCCCAGGGCCGACCTCCTTCCCTCTGCCTCTCGGAACCTAAGGCACCCACTTTGCAGATGAGGAAACTGGGATGCGGGATGCTGACAGGACTTGCCCAGTGTCACCAGGCTGAGACAGGGAAGAAGGACAACAAGACCCTGCGTGAGGACAGACGTGACCCCTAACGAAAGGGTCAGCCGAGCCTGAGAAAAGGCGGGAACGGAGCAGACAGCCCGAGCCTTGCAGCTGTGTTCCGTTTAATCACAGACTGCAAATTGAATGAAGTGAAGACAGCGCTGCCTCTTTGAATTTCCCCCAGGCCCTGTTTAATGAATAAATAGGCATGATTTGTAATTAGCTTCTCCACTGTGCGAAGCTTCTAGAGCACCTGAAGCGAGTTAAGCCCCCTGCAATCTCGCCGGCAGCATTAACTATCAGACTCTCCCCTTCCTGGACCTCCGTGTGCGAGCACGCGTGTTTGTGCCTGTGTGACCAGAACGATCAGCTGTCGCTCTGCAGTGGACATGTTGAGAAAAATTTTGATTTGTGGGGCTGGAAGGAGGAAGACACAGAGCCCTCGTCGGCCGTGCCCCCCCCCCCGGCGTAGGCTCTGTGAGTGCTGTCCTCCTCCACCAACACACAAAGCAGCACCCCCTCTCCCCCCTCATCTGGCCGTTAGGACCCCCCACCACCACCGCTGACGGAAGGGTGCTCTGGTCATTCAGACCACTTCACTGTGAGGTGCAGGCTGAGCCAGAGGGTCCTCCCCCATCTGGGCCAACCTGCTCTCGAGCAAGCTGTCGTCTGTTGGCTTGTCGGTGCCAAGCTCGCTGGCACCCTGGGCCGTTTATCCTGTAATCAAGGCTGCTGGTCTGTTTTTGCCCGGTGCCTGTGCTAACCATGTGGTGGGGCTGCGATTTCGAAGCCTAATGTTTCCCTGTTCTGGGCTGGTGGGAGGGACCCTGGGCACAGGTAGCTGGCTTGATTGCTGCCACGTTTTCTACCCAAAAGGGTTCCATTCATCTTCATCATGGACTCAATCTGTGCGAGGAGAGGGGGCCGCCGCCTCGCAGGGTTCTCCACCCAGCCACCTGGAGGCTCTCCTCATCTGTCCCTCCCCTTCACGGCCACTACCCTTCTGCTTTCCCCAGGACCTGCAAGGAACACCCCTCCCCTGCCACCCCACTCCCCTCCTGCTCTCACTCCTGCAAGCAGCCCGTCTCCCCCAGGACCTGTCTGGAAGTCCAGTGCCAGCCAGCTGCAGCAGGAGGAGGTGAAGGTCACCTGCTTGTTCCCTTCTGCTGTGTCGCTGACCCTGCTAATGTACCTGGGCCACGAGCAGGAACACGGCTCCTTCCTCCCACGGAGACTAAAATCCAGTTTGACTTGTGGATTCCTGCTGGATGCCAGTCCTAACACTGGGACACTAAGAGTGTCCATCCCTGTACCAAGGGACACAGGCAGAAGGAGGTCACAACGGCGAAGATCATGAGCCACTGCCATAAAAATCACTCTCCACAGCCTGCTCTGCCTGCACCCTGGCTCCCCTGATCCTCCACAGTCCTCTTAGACCGCCTTTGCAGAAGGCGGAAGGGGTTAGAGTTCTAGGTAGCTAAAAATAGACCTGAGAATTCTTGAGATCTGGATTCGATTCCTGTTTCTGCCTCTTTTTTTCTTGTCTCTGGTTGTTTTGCTTTGTTGTCGTTTGGTTTTTCAAGGCCATCCTAGAATGAGTGCTTTGGATCAGGCTGGCTTCGAACTCATAGAGATCTGCAGGACTCTGTGATTAAAGGTATGTGTCACCATTGCCCAGATTTTTTTTTTAAATAATATCTAAGAACTATTCATGTTTCTAAATTATTATTATTTATTACAATTTATTCACTTTGTATCTTGTTTTGTTGTTTTAAGACAGGGTCTTATGTAGCCCTGGCCTAGAACTCACTATGGAGATCAGGCTGGCCTCAAGCCCACAGATCTGCCTGCCTCTGCCCCCAGAGTGCTAGGACTTAAAGCTGTCTGCCATCATGCCCAGGCATCATGCTCAGGGTCTCAAGTAGCCCAGGCTACTTGAACAAACTGGATAGCTGAGAATGACCTTGAACTTCTAATCTTCCTGCTCCCACTTGCCAAGTGCAGGGGTTATAGACATGCACCACACCTGTCTCTCTCCTTCCCTCCCTCCCTCTCTCGCTCTCTCTCTCTTTTAAAAATAGTCATCAGAGCTAGGAATGGCAGCACACACTTTTAACTCCAGCACTCAGGAAGCAGGGGCAGGAGGATCTCTTGAAATGGAGGCCAGCCTGGTCTATACAGTGAGCTTCAGGACAGCCAGGGCTACATGATGAGACCCTGTCTCAAACAACAGAGTCATCAGTGGGGCTGGAGAGATAGCTCAGGGGTTAAGGGCTGCTCTTGCAGAGGGCCTGCGTTTGAGTCCCAGCCCCTGCATGGTGGCTCACAACCATCTGTAACTCTATTTTCGGGAGATCCAACACCCTCTTCTTGCCCTCATGGGTACTGCACACACGTGATGCACAGACATGCACTCAGCCATACATATACACATACATTTTTAAAAAAAACAAGTATTTTCAAATAGTCACCAGTAGGGAAATAGATAAATTATATCCATAAGATTAGGTCATATGCAACCATTTAAAATTGAGGTTAGAGCTGCAATAGAATTATTTCATGGTGAAAATACTCGCTTGAGGGCACCTCTCAAACAGATTCTGTTCTGAAAATTATAGCATCTGGTGACCTACAAAATCAGCCCTTCATTTCTGTACAGCTTTGATGAGCTGCCTCTTGTCTCTGAGCCTCCCTGGGTGCTATGGTTGTTTTTATTCTTTTTTTTTAATTTTTATTTTTTTAATATTAATCACAGGTTATTTACTTTGTATCCCAACCATAGCCCCCCTCTCTCATTCCCTCCCAATCCCACCCTCCCTCTCTCATTTCCTCCCTGCCCCTTTCCAAGTCCACTGCAGGGGAGGTCCTCCTCCCCTTCCATCTGACCCTCGCTTATCAGGTATCTTCAGGACTGACTGCAACATCCTCCTCTGTGGCCTAGCAAGGCTGTTCCTCCCTCAGGGGTGGGGAGGGGAGGTCAAAGAGCCAGCCACTGAGTTCATGTCAGAAATATTTCCTGTTCCCCTTACTAGGGTACCCACTTGGATACTGAGCTGCCGTGGGCTACATCCGAGCAGAGGTTCTAGGTTATATCCATACATGGTCCTCGGTTGGAGAAACAGTCTCATAGAGGACTCCTGTGCCCTGATATATTTTGTCCTTGTGGAGCTCCTGTCCTCTCCTGGGCATACTAGCTCCCCCTTTTATCCTATGAAACCGTGTACTCTACTGAAGGTTTGCTTATGAGTCTCAACATCTGCTTTGATAAGCTGCTAGGTAGAGTCTTTCAGAGGCCCTCTGCAGTAGGCTCCTGTGCGGTTTCTTGTTTTTTCCTACTTCCCATGTCCACCCCATTTGTTAGAAGTCCAATGCCACAGAGCCTACCTGATGGTTGGTTTTAACTGTCAGCTTGACAGATTGTCAAGCTCCTGGGAAGGTCTAGGTGAAGGGTTGTCTAGACCAGACCGGCCTATGGACTTGCCCGTGTTTGTGGTGGGGGAGTCTTAATTGGGCTGTTCGTTGTGGGTAGAGCCACCTGGAAGGTATTTCAAGGGCTGGGCCCTGGGCTGTACAGAGCCCAGGAAGGGGGCTGTGCCCCGCGTTCCCTCTCTCCGTTGTTTCCAGTTCCTGGCTTGAGTCGGAATTGTAAGCCACGCAAAGCCTTTCTCTTTGTAACTTGCTTTTTGTCAGGGTGTTTTATCAGCATAGTGAAAGGCGAACCGGGACAGTGAGGCCCACGGTGAGGCCCAGGCTGTGGGAGGGACGCGTGCGGAGCTCTGGGCTTAGCGGGGGCAGCACCGCTGTGACTACACACAGCACCCTCCAGCAGCAACCCCTGCAGACTGGGCTGTGAAGCCTCCCTGGTTTCGGGATGAACTCGAGGCAGGCGACAGCAACCTCGACAGCGCTGTCGTGGATAAGCTTCACACGCCGGGTGTGTGTGTGTGTGTGTGATGTCTGTCTCGGCCGACGCGGGTGGGCAGGGAGGAGCCTGGTGTATTCGCGTGTGGGACCTGTCCAGGGTTTGGGGTCTGTGTGGAGCTGTCCCGGTGCAGGAGGCTGGGAGCAACCTGTTCAGCCCAGACCCACAGGGCCTCCCAGCCGGTGCTTTATACCCGTCCTTGGCCACAAGGTGTCACCCAAGGAGCGGCTGAGCGGAGGCCTGGGAGGAAGCTGCCGGGACCACGGCAGATCTCCGCAGAGCCCTCAGCAGACGCCGCCTAACCTGAGCCAGTCCTACTGCCCGGACGCGTTGACGCGCTGGACACGGCTACGAACACGCGTGCGGGGGCCACGGAGGCCCCAGGGGCGCTGCGTGGACACAGAGGGCGCCAGGCACTGCCTCTGATCCACGGCTTCCCACCTGGTAATTCCCAGCAGGCACAGGTTTTTCCCCCGTCACTACCTTTGAGTCCCAGCAGAAAAGCGAGACTGGATGGGGGGGGGCGGCGCATGCGCAGCCTACCACGGAGATCTGGACGCAGAGCAGGTCCCGGACCTGCCTTCCCGGCTCGGACAAGGTATGTGGCGCGGATGTGCAGGCCAGGATGCTAAAGCATCTGCAGCCCACCTGTACACACTTGCACCCACCTGCAGCCCACCAGCGCCAGGAGAGGCTACGGGCACGCTCTCCCCAGAAGCTGGAAACGGCCATTGACTGCAGTTTGGGGAGGAGGTACCTGAATGACAGGTCTTTGCCTCAATTTGAAAAGAAAATCTGTGCTGTCCAGCCCCAGCAGCAAACATCTGGGGAGGTTTGCCTGTGACTGCAGGAGAGCGAGGAGGAGCACTAGGAGACCACAGCTGCCCTGAGTAGGGATGAGGTCTTATTTGGAGAGGGCAGGAAGGACTCACCGGGTCCTCCGAAAGGATGTTTACAGGAGATAGAGGTAACAACCAAGGTGAAAGGGGCAATTCTGAGTGGCTGGAGGAGCTGTAGGAAGAAAGACAGGCTTTACTGGCAAAGACAGACAGAGCCAAAGAGAACCGAGCTCCGGGCAACCGCAGACTTGGCTGTTACTTTTAAGATTGCCTTGTTTGTGCGTCTGTTAGGTGGGCATGGGAGAGGGAGCTTTGGGCGTCTTCTGTCGCTGTCAACAACTCCTGTAGAGGAGGGTCTAGGGCCTCCCTGAATCTAGCGTTTCCTCTTTCTCACCTGCCAGGCAGCCAGCAGGCCTCAGGGGGCCTCCCTTGGACGGGGATTCTTTTGTCCTTCATCCCTCTGAGCTGGGATTATGGAGGTATAAGGACACTAGAACTTTTTCATAAGTACTGGGACCTAAACCCCTCATAACTTTCCCAATAAAGCACTTTTTCTAAAAAGTTCCAATTGTAATTAATAAAAATTAAAATTAAAAAAAAAAAGAAGTCCCAATCCTAGTCAGGGATACAGAAGAAACTGTCTCAAAAAAAAAAAAATCCAATTTTAGGAGTACACCCCCAAAGATGATAATTAATTTGGTCATGGATGGTCACATCAGCTCCCTTGACTGGGTTGGTCAGGAACCAAGAGAAGAAACACCATCTGTCAACACACCTTAGTCACAGAAATCTTGTCATGAGTCCCAGGAAAGCGAAGGAAGCTAAAGTGAAAAACCACTTTGGACATTCTCGCAAGTGGCATAAAATTCCATGCATCAGTCAGCAGCACATGGGATTCTGGGTAACCGACTTAAGGCCACTGCACTTCAAGTTTGTTGTCTACAGGCCAAAAAACTTGCAGCCAAGTTGTTCTTTGTTTTTTGATCTCTAACTTAGCCAGAGACTGTCTAGCATGATCACTTGATAAATCACGTTTCTAAGTCTGGACTGCCCGCAGCATACTCCATCTTCAGGTGGGGAAGGAGAGATGGGCTCCACTCCAGGAAGCTCAGCAGTGCAGGCAGACCCCAAGTCAGAAGCTCCACAGCCTTACGGAGGGCACAAACAGGCGTGCAAGAGACACACACACCTCCACTTGTCGGGAGACAGTTTCCTGGTTGGTCCACCACCTCAGAAACAAGTTCCATCTTGCTGGCAGGGTCAAAAATGAGTTCACAGTCCTAGGCCCCAGGGCTCAACTCCTATCCTGCTTCTTCAGGTGTTTCACATTTGTCTGTTAATCAGTAAAGGATGTAAAGAGGGAAGGTGCCACCATCCATTATCTAAACTAAGGCACACAGGTTGTTCATGTGTTGCCTGTCTTGATTGCCCACTCCTTTGTTCCCCTGTCATTCTAAAATTCTAGGCCAAACTCCAAGAGAGGACATGACTGCAAAAAGCTGAGTGGAGGGTCCTGAAACCAGGTGACCTGGAAAGGCCCAGTCACCCACGTTCACTTCCTTGCTCAACCCCTTGTGTCAAAATATGATTGGTCAATACAATAGCCCATCATGACCCTGCTCCCATCCTTTAAAGTGTCGTACAATCACCCTTTGAGGACTTGGTTCAAATCCTGAACTGGCTGCCTGCCTCCCTGCACCCAAACTAAATAAAGCTTGCATTTTAAGCTTCTGTCTCTGAAATGAGCTTTCTTGGCTCCCAACCAGGCACCCAACACACTCAGCAAAAGATGTTGGATTTTCTCAAATCCTGGCAAGTCAGAGTCATGTTTTTAACTCCAACCATCGCTGAAGGAAAACTGAGCTTTCAGGTGCTTCCTTTCAAATCAGAAGCTTGTGTTTTACAGGGAAAGCACTGTCCCACAGGCAAGAAAAACCCTATGGAGGGCATCTGCCCTGCAGCTTGCCATCCCTCAACAACTCGCCTCCAGTAAGTTAACAGAGGTGTTCACGAATACTGCAGCTGGGCGCCAACAAAAAAGGGCAACGAGTACCTAGTCTGGGGTCAGGCAGGAAATGTGCTAAGACAGTAGCTGTTCCGCTCAAGGACTGCTGGGTCATTCTAGTTCCTTCTAGGATCATATAAAGCAAGGTTTTCGTCGAGACAGTCTTGTTATATAGCTCATGCTGGCCTCAAGTTTGCAATCTTCCATATGGACAAGTATCTATAGCTATTTCCTAAGTATAAACTCATAGAGAACACCAGTAACAGTTAAGTGAAGCACATTTTCACCAGTGGTTCTGAACAGAGACACAGCGGTGAGGGAGAACACTGTCCCTGTTGATCCGGTTCCCAGACTGACACCATACAGAGTAACAGGACAGGGAGGCAGGCTCATGGACCTAGCCTTACATAGGGCAATGCTCACTGGACCAAAGCCAGCCCAAGACTTTGTGAATACAGAGATGCACAGCAGACATCAGTGGAGGCCGGTGTCATCTCAGCAGAAAGGGGTTAAAAGGGACCCTGCCACCCAGCCCATAACTCACACAAGGAACCTCCGTCACCTGAACCTGCTGCCCGCCCTGAGCTCTGCTCCCATCACAGCAGACCGTACCTTCATTTGTCCAAGTGTTTTCCCAGTAAAACGCCACTCCCAGCCACCTGCTTCTGGAATGTCCACCAACACCCATCTGGCGAAGCTCTCAAGGACTTTTATTTTTATTTACTTGAGAGAAACTCTTTCTCTGCAGCCCAGGCTGACAGTCCTCCAACCTCAGGCTCTGCGGGTAGGCTCACAGGTATGGGCCACACCTCTCAGGCCCTTGGCATTCGGTCCCGACAGTTCACCACTGTGTGAAAACGCACTAGCTTCAAGCAAACGGTTCCTGATTCCCCCACTCCCCAGTCGCAGCAAACACAGAATCCACTTGCTGACGCCCTTCTGGACTCCATGGCCACTGCACATATTTGGTGCACAGACAGGCATAAAAGCAAAACACCTATACACATAAAATAAAATAAATCTGGAGGGAAAAAAAAAATTCTGGCCTGAATGCAAAGCAGTGATGTGAATGCTGGCCTCTACCCCAAGTCCACAGGAGCCACCAATGCCAGACTGTACTTCACCACTGGCCTGGGCAGTGTAGCCTTACATGTAAATCCGTCACCTTCATTCCACAGAAAAGAGCTCTGATGCAATGTCCACATCTTCATATTTATTTCCACAGTGATAACATGGAATATATTTAGCTACCATTACAGAGAGAGAGAGAAAAAATCTCTCGATGATTTACAAGTTAAGTCCCATAACAATGAATTCCAACTATTCAAAATCTGTTGACTTGACATTTATTGAATAAATGCTGAAGTAGATGTTAGAGTCCCATCTAGTTGCAGAACCATGTCAGATTTTGGCTTGCAATGTACTTACGACGGGATGTAACTTCTAACTCCACGGCAAGATTGACAATGACAGCCCATGAAGTACATAGATTTCCTGACCCAACATTTCAAGGATATTTTGTGATACTAGTTTAGTTTTGATCTCTCCCTAAAAGGCAGAAACCACACCTCACACTCCTATGTAAATTCCTATTTGGGGATTTTAAAGGAAAGAGAAGAGGTGGAAGCATGAAGAAAACCCAGCTTCTTTTGGCACGGTGCGGCCGATTTCTCAGAGAGGGGAGCAGACGGCCTCTATCCATCTGCTCACGGCTGGTCATCACAGGTCCCTTAGAAGATGCCTGTATTGCTGCCACCACAAGGGACTTGGAAGTATGGGATTGCAGCATTTGTCATAAAAGCTAAACATGTTTAGGAAACATACAAGGTGAACCCAGTCAGTGATGCCTATGTACAAGACTTGTGCTTGAAGCTTCGGTGTGCCTTCTTGGCCAGCTTCTCAGGCACCAAAGCCCATTCCTGATTCATTACTGATGTACAATGCAAACCAAACTACAGAGATACTTTTTTTTTTTTTCCAGAAGAGGGCAATAAAGGCACAGAAACCTGCCAAAATAGATTTCTTTTTCCCATAAGAATAGTGTGGCTGATCAAAATAGTTTAACACTAGTAAAACCTGGATCAGTAGAGCAGACGATACAAATTAGTTTTTAAAAAATGACATTCACTGAATCCCTGGTCTGTGCATTCAATGTGAAGAATCATCAAAAACAGATGACAATTAAGGGTCTGTAGGGAGCCCTATCTGTGACTTCTACTCGGTGTGCAGGTGCGAAGGACATGGCACACCTGTGTGTACTGCTCTTCCTATGTAATGCACGGGAGAGTCTGTCCTCATGTGCAGGCTGACACATGCCCACGGTAGCACACTCCTACATGACTTCCCCATCAAGCTCCACACAGGGAGAGTAATAAACTGTATTACACACTAATAAATATTTCTGCTTTTGCTTTTAAGCTCAGCTTAAATTTTGTCAAGGAAACCATTTCACAAGAGGGAATGTCACAGCCTGCTCTCAGCAACTGTCCTTGTTTATTAGAGTCTGAAGATGCCCATATTCATCAAATATAAATATATATTATATTTACATTTCCTTCTTGGCTTTTCATTAGGAGACTGTATCTACAGGGAGGCTGCAGTGCACCTCCTGAGACCCTCAGGGCAGCGGGCCTCACGACCTAACGCACATACAGCGATTGGAAGAGGCACACTGTTCTAAAAACGATAGGGACGAATGGGGAATCCATGAACTGAGATCTGGACATTTCCTAAAAGATTCTGTTCTGTTTTTTAAAAATTTAAAACACCTGAAAAACATGGTCCCTTTTGCAGTACAGTACTACTCTCTACTTGGGGACAAGAAATAAAATATGCAACTCAGAAAGACCAAAAGGAACGAGAACCTGCGTGCTAGCTTGTTAATTTGCGTAGGAAGAGCCATGTGGAAACATCTGGAAGCTATACAGCATCAGACAAAACAATGTTCAGCTTTCAAGGAAGCCACTACACATTCTTAGAGATATGTTTCCTGGCTACAGTCTGCTGCCTTGGTGGGGCTGGTCTTGGTCACTTTCTGTCGTCGATGGTTTTGATAAACTCCACTGCTGCTGTGAACTGCATCCACCAGTAGGACTCCTCTCCAGACAGACAGTTGGCATAGAAGCTGCTGATGTACTGCACAGTAGACAGCAGGCAGGGTGGGTTTGCCTAGACAGGTGGAAAATAAGAAAGAGCCCATCACTGGGTGCTGCGCTCCACCAGAGCCATCCCAGCATCTGTTCTTCCAATCATCTGTCAAAGAGTTGCCACCTCAGGCCTCTGAACTGTTTTGGAAGTAAGCACCTTCAAGTCTTAGAAAGGAGCCTAGGATTCAAACCTATTGCCTTGTGAACCCTGGTATACCTATGTGGCCTCCCTGCTCAGGAGGCCACAGAAACTATCAGACAAAAGAAAGAGACTCACCTTTATCAACACGAACACCAACACAGGAACAAAGTCATCCGCCCCAGGGACAGAGTCCTCATTGGCCAGACTCAGGAGGTTCATGATGGTGGAGCACATCCTCAGGATGCACTGCACTTTGTCCCGAGGGGTTTTGTAAGCACTTATCGTCCTGATTTCTGCCTGTGCAGACGGCCACGGTGCCTCGCGAAGATAAACCTAATAGGCAAGATGGCAGACAACATTCGGCTCATGAATTCAACAATGTACAGAGCAGCCACGGTGCCCGCCCCAGCAAGCTGACAAGGAAGTATTTCCTTCCCTCCCACCCAAGATAAACCCTTCGCATTTGAAAAGACAGCAGCTTAGACATTGGACACGAGATGGTATGCCACAGAA
This sequence comes from Meriones unguiculatus, assembly GCF_030254825.1. NCBI lineage: Eukaryota > Metazoa > Chordata > Mammalia > Rodentia > Muridae > Meriones > Meriones unguiculatus. Next base: position 77,087,356 of record NC_083356.1, read on the forward strand.
CCTGGAGCTCTTTAACGTGCCTGTGTTTCTTACAAAGCTGGGATGAGCTGATTCCAAAAGCACAGACAAGCTAGCAGCAGAAAGTGATGGTGCTTCTAGAAAAAAACTAATTCAAAGCCCAGGATGGTGGCACATGCTTGTGATCCCAGCACTTGGGGGAATCACCGCAGGAGGATCAGAAGGGTAAGGCCAGTGTTAGCAACACAGCAAGCTTTAACTACAAGCTCAGACTACATAAGAATCTGTCTCTATTCTTGAGGTAATGGCAGGAGGATCTCTCCGAGTTTCAGGCCAGCCTGGTCTACACAGGAGTTTCAGGATAGCAAAAGTTCAAGTAAGACCCTATCTCAGGCAAAAAATAACCTCCCTCTTAAATAAACAAACAGAAAAATAAATACCAAACAACAAAAACCCATACCAAAGAAAATGTAAAACTTTACAGTACTTAATGTTTCATTATAAGGAATTGTTAACAACAGCCAGAAACCCTAAATAGCTGATCACGCAGCTTTCTTACAGACTCTCAGAAGAAAGCTCTAATGTAACAACTATCTGTGTAGTTGTCCTGAGACCATGCAGACCCAGGATTATCTTCTGGAACAGGTCTTGCCTGGAAGCCCACATTAGACAGGACACCCATCTGAGGTGTGAAGGGGCAGCACATTGCCCAGGAGGGCAGAGCTGCGACAGAAGCTGTGCTCGGGCAGAGCTGCGACAGAAGCTGTGCTCGGGCAGAGCTACTTTGAGGGGAACTCTCCTGCAGGCTCTCCCCAATCCTCCACTGAGATCCTTTTCCACACAAAGGAAGTTAAATCCCAGAGCTATCCTCTCAACAGCAACAATTAAACGAAGAACAGCTGAGGCTCTTCTATCTTGGGGCACCTGGGTGCCTTGCCAAAGTGGTAACTCTCCATGTACACCACACACACTACACACAAACTCGTATTACCTCTGGAATCTGCAGAGCTCTGTGGTTTGCAGTCACTACTTTGGATAATCTCTGGATATGTTCATGTAGAACCCTGAAAACCACCCAAAATTCATATGTAAATGCACATTTCTGCAAGTATACAAATAGTCTCAATTGTCTTTTATCCAAACAAAGTATTTTAGACTCACTTCTAAATATAGATTACATTAGGTTAAGACTCTCTTAGTTGTAGGTATACTTCATTTAAAAGCCTTATCTGAGCTCAGCATATGCTACAAGGTAAGTTAAAGGACAGCCTAACCTATGTAGAAAACAGTCTCAAAAAACAAGAACAACAAAAAAGGTCATATCGAAGTCCAAGCATGGCAGTGGAAGCCTGTGATTCCAGGCAGAGGTCAAGGGACAAGGATCAAGAAGTCAAGGCCAGCATCAGCTTGGACTACATATTGAGACCATCTGCTCTTCCAGAGAACCCAAGTTCTGCTCTCAGCACCCAAGTTAGGCAGCTCATGCTGCAGGGCACTGGCCCTCGTACACACATGCATACAATTACACAGATGAACACATAAATAAAAATAAATCTTTTTTAAAAAAGAAATAAAGAAATGCTGAGTGAGCAGAGAGGATGCAGGAGTGTGGAGGATGCCAGTAATGGGACCCTGAGTTTGGACACACTGTTCAGTGAAGGAAAGGTAGTAAGAGAAGAGAGAAGTGATAAGCAGGAGTTACCACAGGCCAGAAAGCAAAGACCTGCCTAGCTGCCCAGCCCTTCATTTTGATGAATGTAATTAGGATTTTAAAAGCTAAGGACCTGCTTCAGCAGGGGCTAACCCCAGCCTCCTGGCTTCTGATGCTCTCTAGAGATCAGTTTGCTCCCCAAACTCTGTAAAACCTGCAGAAATGGATGGAACAATGGATAGGAATAAACTCTCTGTGGTACACATAACTTCAACATCCCAGCTCCATACCACATGCCAGATTTGCAAGCAGGTGCTCTGAAGAGGAAATGGGCCTATGGTAAGGAAGCAGCCTGAGACTAGGGCCCTTAGCGGGAGGCTGGAGCAATCCCAGTGCCCACTTCACTTCACAGGAAGGTACATTCTCTCAAACACGTGTGCAACTCCTCAAAATGTAACTTGGGCGCAGCTCAGTGGTAGAGCACACAGGAAACCCTGGGTCCTATCCACTGTGTGTGCACCAATTCACACACACAAAATCAGTAAAAAGCAAAAAAATAACTAATAACCTTCCTTGAGATCCTACCCACCACATGGATTCTTGAGGGTCCACGGGCACCAAAGTCACTGTCATTGCTAGACAGCATGGTGACAATGTCAGTATGTTCAGGCAGAAACAGGACTGTGCGGCAGTACTCAAGAAAAGACCGGAGGAAGAAGGCCAAGTTCTCTACACTCCACTTTTCTACCTCACCCTGCCGCCCAACAGATTGTTTTGTTTTGTTTTTTAAGGAAAGGTTTTATTATGGACTTGCCTCCCCAGAAATATGTGTCACCTTGCCTGGCTCAGGCTGCTCTTTTACTTATACTACTCGGTTCAAACTCAGAGCCTTTGTAGCCTACCACAGACTACATCTGCAGCCTGCAAGATACTTTTAAAGACAGCTTTCTTTCAGTACAGGTCACACACCATACAACTATGGATGCCTGCAGATATCCAAATACATAGCTATTAATTCTCAATAAATACATAACGAGCCCATTTCAGAAGCCAAGCCCTGTTCTTGGGGCAATGGCACAGTGGAGAATAAAAGTGGGTTTGTTCCTTTGTTTGTTTGTTTTCACAGGGAACAGGATCTCACATTGTAGCCTGTGCTGCCCTTACTTTGAGATGAGCCTCTTGCCTAAGCTGCCCAAGCGCTGGGCTCACTGGCATAAGACACCAGACCTGGTTTACAAGCAGTACTTCCTTCTCTCATGGCAGGCACAACCCAGTAAAGAAAAGTGTGTGTGATCTCGAGAAAGACTGAGCAAGAACAGGGGAAGGTTGCAAAGATGGCAAAACTGGGAAAACACTTGCAAAGTGAAAATGAAGACCTAAGTTTGAATGCCTAGCCTCCATGCATGCCTGTCATCCCAGCGCTGCAATGGTGGAGACAGTAGGATCCCTGCGGCTTGCTCGACAGTCAGGTAAGCTGAGTTCTAGAGCCTCACATTCAGCAGACACCTTGTCTTTAAAAATAGGTGAAGAGCAACTGAAAAAAAAAACACATGATGTTGACCCGTGGCCTCCACATGCACCTCACACACACACAGAGAAGAGTGCCTGCCAAGTGTGCACAGGCCCAGAGGTCAAGCCTTCATAGTGGAAGGATGTAAATGAGGGACTGTCTGGCAGTGTCTAGAGATGCTTTCAGTTGTCATAACTGGCTGGATGTTATGGGCCATGAGTACTGCTCACCACCTACCATATCCAGGACAGGTTCCTGTATTAAATAACTACCAGGCTCAAAAGGTCAGAGCTACTGGAAATGGCTCCGGGTTATGGGTACTGGCTACTCTTGACAGGGCCTTGGCTAGGTTCCCACCACCTACACAGCAGCTCACAACCACCTCTTAACTCCAGCTCCAGAGGACCTGATACCTTCTTCGGACCTCTGAGGGCACCAGACACACACATGGTACACATGCAGGCCAAACACTAATACAGATAAGATAAAAATAAATCTTAAAAACCCAAAAAAAAACCCAAAAAAAACCAAAGATCTTTAAAAAATTATAAGAGAGATGGCTCAGCAGTTAAAAGCACTCACTGCCTGCTCTTCCAGAGGTCCTGAGTTCAATTCCTGGCAACAACATGGTGGCTCACAACCATGTATACTGGGATCTGATGCCCTCCTCTGGTGTGCAGGTAAACTACTCATACATAAAATAAATAAATATAAAAAAAAAAAAAAAAGAAAGAAAGAAAAGAAAGAAGAAACCAGGCCAGGCATGGTGGCACAGGCCTTAGTCCCAGCACTCAAGAGGCAGAGGCAGGTGGATCTCTGTGAGTTTGAGGCCAGCCTGATCTACAAAGTGAGTTTAGGACACCCAAGGCTACAAAAAGAAACCCTGTCTTAAAAAACCAAAAAGTAAAAAAGTAAACAAACAAACAAAAACAACCACACATGAAACCATGACTCAAACAAATGGCAAATGACAACCACAAAACTAGTACATGTACAAGCAGGAGCAATTTAAAGTAGAAAGGAAATGGGTTCCTAAGAAAGTGAAGACTGGGTCAAGACCAAACAATTGTGAAGAACTCATTCCACAGAACATGTGAGGCAGGTACATAGCAGATGCTTTCAGAAAAGCTATCTTTTCCCACTGGCACAAGCCCTCAAACTGCAGATGAGCACCCACTTTGATTACATAACTCAGATGAGTGTAAGTGGTAGCAGATACATTTTGTTTACTATTGCACAGCAAACCAAACCTATAATTTAAGACCAGCACAGACATGCAGCACAGTACTCACTGGTCTCGAAGGATGTCCCCATCCTGGTTAGGGTAGAAAGCAAGTTTGAAGATCCGATTCATTACACTCCGCTCAATGGCCAGCTGGGCATCCTGCAGCTGCTCCTCGCTGGCATTCTGCCAGATGACGTCCTGAGCCATTGCACCGTAGAGGAACTGTAGAAAATCCTCCACTTGAGCAGTCTTATCATCAGCAGCAGTAAGTTTCTGAAAGTCTCCAAGAAAAACAGTAATCTTTAAAATATGTCATAGAAGTTAACACTAAAGGGGAGCTACAGCAGACCCTCATATCTTTATTTTTGTTTCCATTATTCTTACGTAAAGTATTAAATGGAAAAGTTCTGGAAATAAACATTTGCAAATATTATTTTTATCTCTCTCTCTCTCCCCCCCTTTTTTACATTTACCTGCCATGGCACACCGTGGAGGCCAGAGGCCACTTGTATGAGTTGGTTTATCTACCGTATGAGTCCCAGGAATCAAGCTCAGGTCATCAAGCTTGGTGACAAATGCCTTCACTCACTGTTCCTAAGCTTTAAACTGTTCTGAATAGCATGAAAAAAAATCTAGAAACTCTCATTCCACCCAGCCCTGACATGAGCTATCCTTTTGGTTAGGACAACCACACTGTGGACACAGCCTGCTCATCAGTTACCTCATTTATAGCTCACTTATCCATACGGCATATGCACAGTTTAAGTCTCAACTGTGGAGTCTCACCAGAGTATGACTATCATGAAGAGAAGAGGAAGGTAATCTATGGAAATCATTCTAGTTAACAAATGACAGGAACACCATAATCTTAAAGCCAAAATATCAAAAGCATGGAAAAGTAAGACATTTAAACACAAGGGGTTGTTATAAAATATACACATTATAACTTGGGTATGGTGACAAATGCCTACATTCTCATCATTTGGAAGGCTGGGGTGGGAAGGCCAAAAGCTGGAGGCCAGCCTGAGATACACTGAGATTGCCTCAAAACGTCTTTAATGCCAACACTTGGAAGTAAGAGGGAAAAGGATAAGCATAGTTCATGGCTAGCCAAAACTACACAATGAGTTTAAAGCTAGACTAGGCTATATGCGATTTTGAATCAAATATAATAAAGAAAGAAAAGAAAAGAAAGAAAGAAAATAAATAAATAGATAAATAAATAAGAAAAAAGGAGACCCAAAATTTTAACATCTCCAATTTTCTTTTAAATGCATATAGGTGTTTTGCCTGTGTATATACTGCAGAAGAGTGCAGAAGCCAGAAGAGGGTGTCAAACCTTCTGGAACTAGAGTTATAGATGGTTGTGAGCTGCCATGTGGGTCCTGAGAATTGAACCCAGGTCCTCTGGAAGACTCTACGTTGCCTTTTTTTTTTTGGGGGGGGTAGCCCTGGCTGTCCTGAAACTCCCTCTGTAGACCAGGCTGGCCTCAAACTCACAGAAACACGCCTGCCTCTGCCTCTTGAATGCTGCGATTAAAGGCATATGCCACCATAGCCTAGCTTGCTTTTGCTTTTAATCTTGAGACAGAGGGTCTTATTAGTTGTCCAGGCTAGCCTTGAATTCATTTCTAATCCTCCCTGATCTCAAACTCACTCAACAGCCAGGAAAGCCTTGAACTTGTGATCTTCCTACCTCAGCCTCCTGGGCAGCTTGTATTACAGAATGATACCACTATGCCTATGTTTTTGTTTTTTTCCTTTGAGATAGTCTCTTTGTAGCAAAGACTGACTTAAATTCACAATCCTCCTCTCTCAGCCTCCTAAGTGCTACATCATAGGTTGGGGCTTCAAAGTTTATTAAGAGCAGGGCATGCTATCATGCAACTTAATCTCCAGATTTCGAGAGGCAGAGACAGGAGGATCTCTGTGATTTCAAGGCCAGCCAGGACTACATAGTGAGACAGTGTTAATCCACCCACCTAAAAAAAAAAAAATCCAAAAACATGAAAGTGACATTGCTGTTGGATCTCTATGCAATCTCAGCATCTGGTTGTACTGAATTAGCACTCTCTGCAGTGTGATAATATATACCTAGGCGGGAAGCAGATCCTGGAGGCAGGGTTGTCAAGGTCTGTTGTTACCCTCCCATTCTGAGCAGCAGGTTGCCTAGCACACAGAGATCGACTTCCAAACCTTCAGTTTTCACTCCCAGCACAGAGCAGCAGACACAGAGTGGCTTTCCCTACCCATCCTGAGCTAGATCCCTTGTTCATAGAACAGAGCAGCACTGTGGAGCAGACCAGTGAAAGCTGACAACCACAAAGGATAAGGATCTGGTCTTCCCTCTGCTGGACAGGCAGCAGCACACCGCTTCACTGTCTGTGAGTTCTTGATGAGGTCTCTTCAACTGGCAGCCCCCAAATTGCACACTGGCTGACCCTATCTGGGGTGACTGATGTCTATGGCTGTGTTTCAGGTAGCCTATCTGCAGTATAGAGTTCCTTCATCATAGTGTAGGGAACCTTTTGGGTTTCTTTCTTTCTTTGATAAATTCCTTTATTATTTACTTAAAAAACAACTTATTTTTCCAATGAAGATGAGGGTTTTGCTTGCATGCATGTCTGTGTATCACATGCACACCTGTCTTATTACATATGTGGCATGCACCAATCCCACAAAACTAAAAATAAAAGTAGTGAAAACTAAAATTTAAAAGAAGCTAGAGAGCAGCTTAGCAGCTAAAAGCAGTTTGCTGTTCTTCCAGAGGATGGAAGTTTGGTTCCCAGCACCCATGTTAGGAGGCTTACAACTCCTTGTAACTTAAATATAAAGAGATCTGATCCCTCTTCTGGCTTACACTGACACACACAGACACAGACAACGCGCGCACGCGCGCGCACACACACACACACACACACACACACACACCCCACATGTGCACACAAATACTAAACATCTCCTATTTTACTATTGTTGCTGTGGTTATTTTCACTATGGATGGGTGTTTTGCCTGCATTTGTCTGTGCACCATGTTTGTGCCTGGTGCCTGCATGGGCTAGAAGATTGCAAATCCCCTGGAAGTGGACTTAAGAGATGATTATGAGCTATTGCCATGTAGTGACAATTGAACCCTGGTCCTCAGGAAGAGCAGCCAGTGCTCATAACTGCTGAACCATCCACTTCATCAGCTCCCAAAATCTTAAAATAGAGGAAGGGAGGGAGCAAGAGAGGGACGCAGTAAGGAAGAAGACAATTTAAGGAACTGTTGTAAGGCACACAAGCTTGTCCATAAACGTGCAAAGCAAAACAGTTCTCCCCATCTCACTGGCTGAGGAGAGGTCTGTCTGAATGCATTCAGTTACCTTGAATGAACTCCCTGATCTTCTTTTCTTTGCTCTCAAGCAGTAACCTCACACAGACAGTGGTAAAGTACCGATTGGCCACCTCTTTGTCTCGCAAAACTCTTTGCAGGAGTCTTTCCAAGTGAGCCTGTGTAGTCTGCAGTCCTTGTCGACAGCGGGTAAGATAAGCAATATATGGGGCTCTTTTTCTGAAAGAATAAAGCAGTGCTACTGAAATCAGATGTATAACAGCATATACTTTCCTCAGCAACTAAGAGTCTTAATTTTTTAAAACAATTACTTCACAGAGTCTGGTTTTTATAAGTTGGCACAAGAGGCTATAGACAAGCATCTTGGGAACTATTCATGCTGCCAGCTCAAGAAAGAAAGCCCTTGTGCATGTTTTTGTGGCACATTATCATCAGCACCTAAGTTACTACATGTCTCTAAGGCCCTTTGCAGGCTCATTTCATTTAATACAAAAGCACGGTCTCCATGCTAGCAGGACCCCACACTTAACAAAAAATTGGCTGCTGTAACAAAATACAATCATATGCACTAGATCATTAAATAACCACCACCACTTATAGTGTTAGTGTAACAGGGTCCCGGAAGGCTGGCAGCCTCCATTCTGCCTAAGTGCACCACTCACATTTCCCCCAAACTGGCAAGGACTTGGCGGCAAAACACAGTAACAATTCCTAAGACCATCTCTGCCTCTCTGGTCGCCTTTTTTGTTGTTGTTTTGGTTTGGTTTCGGTTTTTGGTTTTTTTCAAGACAGGGTTTCTCTGTAGCCTTGGCTGTCCTGGAACTTGCTCTATAGACCAGGCTGTCCTTGAACTCGTAGAGACTCACCTGCCTCTGCCTCCCGTGTTGGAATCAAAGGAATGCACCATCCCCTCCTGACTTGGATAGAGGCTTTAAGCAACATAGCTTAAAAAACGTTGTAAACCAACAGTTCTTGCTAATAAAGAAGAGTAATTTACTTCAGCTTTTCATAAACACGGGTAAAGAAGAGTTTTGGGAAATGGTTAAATGAGTAAAGTACAATTATGATGCCCTGAGTTTGGTTCTCCAGCAACCAGGCAAAAGCCAACCTTGGTATGTATTTGTCCATCTTGGAGGAAGCAGATATTTATGGATCCTGTGTGCTTGACTAGCCAAAACTGCAGGCTTCAGGTTCAGTAAGAGATCCTGTTTCAAAAGAAAAAGGCAGCTGGGTGCCAGTGGCGCACATCTGTAATCCCAGCACTCAGGGAGGAAAAGGAAGGTAAATCTCTGTGAGTTCGAGGCCAGCCTGGTCTACAAAGATAGTCTAAGACAACACAGAGAAACCCTGTCTCAAAAAAACAACCAACCAACCAAATAAACAAAAAGCCTCTACCCAAGTAAACATAATCATGCACTCTGTAATAACACTATAGTCATTTCTTCAATAAAGACCAACTAAAACACACAAGAAAAAGCCTCCCTCTAACCAAACAAAACAAAGCATCGCCAGTTCTTAGTCAGCTCTATGAACTGGCCAGGCTGGGAACGGTACCTGTAGTCTTCAGCAATGGATGCCAGCAACTTTCTACATGTCCTGTTGTCAAAGCGGCACACACAACGCATTGTTTCTTGAAGTTGAGCCATTAAGTTCTTATCTTGTAAATTAATTGCTTCAGCTATTTGAACTTTTAAGAAGCATACAATTTCATTGTCTAAAAACAAACACAAACAAGAATTCTGTTAGGGTGTGCACAACCTCTCAGCGTTTGGGATGTCAATTTTTCTGTACCACAAACCATTAGAACCAAGCAGTATTGCCACTCTTGGTTAGAAAATAAACAATTAGAAATCAAGGTACCAGGAGCTGGGGATATGGCTCAGGGTCAAAAGCATGTGCTGCTTTCCCAGAGGACCTGCTCACAGCAGCTCCCACCCCCGGCAGCTTCTTATTGTCTGAACTCCAGCTCCAGGAGCTCTACTGCCCCCTTCTGGCCTCTGTGAGTACCCAACACAGATGGCAGACACATAAATACATTTAAAAAAAAAAAAGAGAGAGAGCGAGAAATTAAAGTATCCTTAGAGGACTTATTGGACCACAGGGAATTTCTGTGCCTCTGACAGGTGATGGGTGACTTCTATTCTATTGTTGAAGCAGTATACATGTTAGAATAAGGAATCATGAAGTGACTTGCCTTCCGGGTCTGTATGGTCTGGCAACCCATTCCTTGTTGAGTGAGTTAGCACTGGGAAGGCCACGGAGTCTGCAGAGCAAAGTGCGAGCCTCAGCTTCTTTTTTACATCTCTGAAGAGTAAGTGCAGGGCACATTAATTTACTTACACAGAAATGATCATATCCTTTTTTGTGGTGTCTGGAGCTGGGACCCAGAACCTCTGGCTAAGTACATCCTCAGCCAAATATGGTTACATTTTAAAAATATTTACACATAAATTAACATGTTAGCTCAGAAGATCTCAAATGCTACAAACAATTCTTTAAGAAAAGATCCATTTCAACAAACTGGCACCTCTCTGAAAAGTACAGGCCTCTAGGCACTGGCTAAGATGGCTAGAAGAGTGTTCTGGGCAAGCTCTGTAGGGCCTCTACAATCAGCCAAACCAGCACTACAACCAGCACTACCTGAGTACACTAGAGAGCTGAGAGTAGACAGTGGGTATGCCACAGATGCCCGTGACCCAACCTGAATGCTTCCTCCCAGCCTCTCCACAAATGTTGGTCCTGATTCAGACATGGCTGTCCTTGACAAGAAACACCTGGTATGCTCTACTGCCTAGAGGGACAGATCTGCTAACTTTCAACTGTGACCCACCAACTGCTATTTGGTGGCAAAGCCTCTTCAGGTAGAGGCCTCCTTCCACAGCAGTCAATTCTTCCTACCCATGTGAACAGGTGCTTCCCCCTTTCCTATTCCTTTCCTGGCCTTGTGCAGTTGTTTAAAGAAGGGAGTTTGATGTCCTGGAGAATAGCCAATTGCCCTTCCACAGGTCACCACATGCCTACCTCATGACTAGCTTTGATCTTGTCTTAGCCAATTTGACCCTACAAAACAAATGACTTAGAAATCAAGCTCATCAAATGTAATATTCACCCACTGTTCTAGTTTGTTTTCTGTGGCTATGGTAAACACCATGACCAAAGGCAACAAGAGGAGAAAAGTTTACTGGACTCGCATGTCCAGATGACAGTCACCCACTAAGGAACCAGGGCAGAACTCAAGCAGGAGCAGAGGCAGGAGCCATGGAAATCTGCTTGCTCTCTCAAGCTTCCTTCATGCCTCACTGACCGGCCCCCACTTCTTTTTTCCCCATTTTAAAAAGGTTTATTTTTATTGTTTTAAAATATGTGTGCATGTGTGTGTGTATCTCTGTGTGTCTGTGCACATGAGCGCAGTTGCATATTGAGGACAGAAATATCAGATCCCCCTGGAGCTGGAGTTAACAGTGGCTGTGAGCCACCTGATGTGGGTGCTGGGAACTGAACTTGGATCTTCTGGAAGAGCAGTACAATCTTTTAATCACTGAGCCACCTCTCCAACCTTCAGCTTGCTTTCTTAAACAGCCTAGAACCACCTGCCCAGGGGTAGGACTGCCCACAGTGGGCTGGCTGGGCCCTCCCACTTCAACCATCAATCATGAAAATAACATGCCAAAGACAAGCCCGTTGGCCAATCCAATACAAGCAATTCCTCAACTGAGGTTCCCTTTTCCCAGGTGACTTTGCAGTTTGTATCAAGTTGACAAAAATTAACCAGTATACCCATTTTGCCAAGAATTTCACAAAATATATCATGGTGAAGTCACCTAATTTAGGGAAGCCATGACTGAGTAAAACTGTCTGCCATTCCCTCTTTAATTTTACTGTAGGGGAAAAAAAAATTACCAAGTTATCAAATACTTATGGATAAAATAATGTTTAAAAATAACTGGATAAAATAAGTGTGAAATAATGCTGTATATTAAGAACTATGAATTTGAATTAATGGACACTTCATCATGTACTTTGAATTTTGTACTATTTGAAGATTTCTACAATAAAAACTTAAAAACGGGACATAGCATGGTGGTGGTGCACGTCTTTAATCCGAGCACTCGGGAGGCAGCGTTGCAAGTTCCTGAACAGCCAGGGTTGGCTACACAGAGAAACCTTATTTCGAAAACCAACAGACAAAAATTTTAAATGGGGCCGGGCAAAAATTTTAAATGGTGGCACATACATTTAATCTCAGCACTTGGGAGGCAGGGGCAGGTAGATCTCTGTCAGTTCAAAGCCAGCCTGGTCTATAAAGTGAGTTCCAGGACAGCCAGGATTCTGTTACACGGAGAAACCCTCTCTCAAACAAAACAAAAAGTAAAAAATGAAGAAATGGGAAGCTGGAGAGATGGCTCAGTGGTTAAGAGCACTTAGGTCTTCCAGAGGACCAGGTTCAGTTCCCAGCACTCACATAGCAGCTCACAACCGTCTGCAACTCCAGTTCCAGGGGATCTGACACCGTCAGACATGCATGCAGGCAAAACAGTAATGCACGTAATAAATGAATGAATGAATGAATGAATGAATAAATAGGTGTTAAAAGGCAAAGAATTTAAAAAATGGAGAGATGGAGAGAGGGAACAAGGACACACCGCTGGCTGATGGTGTTTTCGGGTGTCCTTGTCTGAGGAAGTAGCAGCCCCTTCAAAACACAAGTGCAAAATGTCAGGATCCAAAAGTCACTTTCACAAGCCCAGCTGGGGAGAGGCAGGGAGAAGCCCTGCAGGGAATGCAGAGGATGCCAACACTGAGCTCTAGTATGTAGTGGGATGATCCTAGAACTATTCCTGATCCCCTGGGTCTCCCACTGTGACCAATGCAAGCTGGTAGCTTTACACAGACAGTGGCACTGCAAATTGTTTAAATTGCCTGTGGGGCTCCTGGGGACATAGAAGTGTTTTGTTTTGTTTTTTAATTCCTGAATCTATGTTTTATCTGATATCCACAACTGGATATCACTTAACAAAAAAAAAAAAAAAAAAAAGACAGTATTTCACCGTATAGTCCTAGCTGCCCTGTAGGTCTATAGACCTAGGCCTGTAGCACAGTGTAGATCAGGCTGGCCTCAAACTCAGATACATCTGGCTCTGCCTCCTGAGTGCTGGCCCAAAGTGAGTTTTCTTAGTAAATAGCATTTCATTCTTCTCTTTGGTGTGCATACATGTGTACGTGTATTTCAGGTGCGCATGTGAATAGAGGCCACAGGACAACCCAGGAGACGCCATCAGTTTTGGCTTTTTGAGATAGGGTTTCTCACTGGCTTAGAGCTTGGTCAATGAACTCTAGGGCTCCACTGCCCTCTCAGTGTTGGGATTACAAGTGCACACTGTCATGCTTGGCTTTTTCAGGTAGGTCCCAGGGATTGAATTTAGGGACTCATAACTTGTGCAGCAAGCACTTCATGAACCGGGTCATCGTCCAGCCCTTTTTTATACTTAACAATTGGCTGACCTAAAATGATTGCAATGGTGATTTAAAAAAAGTTCAAAGCCTATATGGGAAGAGTTGGAAAGAGGAAAGGGAATGGGGGATGTAATTATATTTTAATTTTATAAAATATTTTTAAAAAATGCCAAGGTGGCACACACCTTTAATCCCAGCACTCTGGAGGCAGAAGCAGGCGAATCTCTGAGTTTGAGGCCAGCCTGGCTATAGAATAAGTTCCAGGACAGCCAGGACTATACAGAAAAACCCTCTCTCAAACAAACAAGCAAACAAAACAACAACAACAAAAAGACTCCAAACCCCAAAGTTCACAGCCTAAAAGAAATACCTGTAAGAGAAAGCAGAATCCTGAGGTTGGGCTGCTTGGCTGGCAGAGTCGGGGAGATCATCAGCCGAGATGTTCTGCAGTGCTTCATCCCGGGGAGAATCATGAGCACTTTCACCGTCACCCATGACCTCTAAACAAAACCAGTCCCCAGGGAAAAGGTAACCCAGTTAATGTGGAAACTTCTGCTACTAGCAAGTATTCAGAGAAATTTAATCATAAGTCAGTCTGTCTTGCAATAAGAGTTCTTGGAGAAAGAAAACAAATTTGAGACACATGAAGCTCAAGAGCAAGGGCAATATATCAAGGCAGCCGACATTACAGCTAAGAACTTCTTACCTCAGTATACAACAACCAAGGCCTGAAACAACTATTCCATAGTCAGAATCACTGAACCATAGAACTAAGAGCCTCAAAAGGCATTTTAACAATACCTTCACTTGAGAGACATGACTCCTGACAAGTGCTGGAACAGACCCTCACTCAGGTCTCCTGGTGCCCCTCAACAGAGCCCTTCCACACCTAAGACTTAGCCAGGGACTGGCTCACAAACTACCAAGGCCAGATCTGAGGTTCCCACAACTGCTGTTTTTATGAGTCAGTTAATACAAGGTAATATACATATATATACAGTCAAGTGGCATAGGGCTCAGTAGGTAGAACGCTTGCTTAGCATACAAATCCTTGGATTCCATTCCCAGCACCACATAAAAACTGAAGTAGAGGCAAAAAGATCAATAATTCAAGGTCTGGGCTGAAGAGATGGCCAAGAGGTTAAAAGCACTGGCTTCTCTTCCAGAGGCCCTCCAGGTTTGGTTCACAGCATCTACAGGGTGCCTAACAAGCGTGTGTAACTCCAGTTCCAGAGGATCTAAACCCTTTTCTGGCCTCCATGGGCACTGACACATGTGCTGCACAGATATCGCACACAGGCAAAAATAACTGTGCACATAAAATAAAATTAATCTCAAAAAAAATTCAAGATTATCTACTGTTAGTCTGATACAAGCCTGGGCTATAAACAAACAAAAAACCTTTTAAGTCAAAAGGAATACAATGTTCCTAGATAGTATAGATACTATACAGGATACTATGACAAAATGTTAGTAACTGGCAAATCTAAATACAGGGTTTATTAATCTTCACTGTACTGTAATTCTGGCACTCGAGAGGCAAACAGGCAGGATTCTGAATCAAGGGCAGCCTGCCCTATAGAGAGCGAGCCTGTTTTACAGCCCTAAAAGGGAAAAACAAAGAGAGAGAATCCCTCCTTCCCTTCCTTCCTCTTCAGCCTAGGTACCCTCCTCAGAGTAGCTTACGTTACTGCTTGTTTAAGATTCCTCCAGAAAATGCTCTCAGCATACACAAGCGTAGACAGATTTAGCAAACTGCTTATGCTTTTATGTGCTTTTGCTTGCTCTTAATTTATGTTGAGGACTCCGTATTTTTAAGACAGCTAGTCAGTATTCCACTATGAAGAGAGAGAACCCTGTAGAAAAGAAGTTCCAAGTAACGAGGGTGCCTTAGCCTGAGTTGGCCACCACAGATCTACTGAAAGTCTATAACCACATCAAATCTCATTTCTCCAGTAAAAAAAAAAAAGGAAAGAAGTTCCCTCTCACGAAAACACGCACCAAGTTCCTCAGGGCTGCCACCCTAGACTCATTAGATTACCCTAAGCCATCTGAACACCTGGGGTGCCCAGGCTTAGTAGGAAGGTGTGGAGAGGAACATGCTAATCTGACCTACTTACAACAGCTATAGTTTTCAAATACTGTGACTGATAAAGGTTACTTTAAAGGTTACTTTAGTTTGGATTATCTTCATCCCTATGATAAACTATTACTGTTCAAATCTATCATTATTATCACCTGCACTCTCATCATTTGCCATTGCTCCTTCACTGGGGCTGGTCCGCTTAATGGCATTCCGATATTTGTCCAGAATATCTTCAGCAACCTGAGCTTGTGCACTGAGCCTAGGGCTGGGCTCATCTGCGGGGGGAAAAGAGAGAAAGAATTAGTTCCCTGGGTTCATACCAACTTTGCTGTTAGTATGACACCGGTAGCATAATCCCAAAGGCGGGTTAGGAGGTCAAACTAAAGAAGGGCGCATATCTCAGTGTTATGAGGCACCATGCAGCTGCCTACTCAACCCCACTGGTAGGTCTAAGAGCCTTCCCAAAGCAGGAAACCAGGAAGATTCACTCTACCTTAGCACTGTTAGAATTCTGCATGAGTGTGTCAAAGTTCAGTGCAAAAAAGATTCTAAAACACTTGCTCAAGTCACAGTAACTATCAGATAGAAGAGTTATACATATCTGATCCAGTCAAATTTCTGAGTTTCGCTGTGTAACCTGGCTGATCTTTAACTCATTATGCAGCTCAGGCCTAGCTTTGAGTTTGTGATTCTCCCAGCTGGGCCTGCTGAGTGCTGAGACCACCACATAGCCCCAACAATGAATTTTTATAAACACACTTACTCAGACACCTCCAAGCTGAAGGAGAAAAATAATTATTCAAATTAGATGGAAATCCTTTTTTAATTTTGATAAATGGCTTCCTCCATCCTTTCTTTGTGAATCTTTCTTTACATCATATTTGAAAGCTACAGAACATACTACTCTCTCACACTACATCTCTCCATGACAGTGCAGCTGCCTAGACACAGCACTTTTGTTCATACAATGGTCACTGGCATTGCTAGAGAACCTAGGTATTCTGGGGGCCTAGGATGGTCCGTGGGCTACACAGAAAGCAGAATGTTTAACCAATAGGACTGTTACTCTGACAACCAAATCAGATATCAGAACTATTGACCTAGCTTACTATCATGGCACATGCTTGTAATTCCAGCACTTGGAAAGTAGAAATAAAAGAACTATGAATTCAAGGCCAGCTTGAGCTATAGTGAGACTCTGTCTCAAAAAGAACCAATCTAGGAATATATGCCAGTGGTAGAGACTTGCTTAGCATTTACGAGGCCCTGAGTTTGATGCACAGTACCACACACACAAGTTGGCCTACAGTCTAATGCCTACAGTAGGCATTAATGAACTGCTACGGATCTTCAATACAAAATGGCAATCCATAGTAAATCTCAAACTCCTGATGTTGAGCTAGGTTAATGGGTAACGCAGCTCTCTACTGTCTGGTAGAATCCCATTTGTAAAAATTTCTAAAATCACATCAAAACCACTATATAATATGATAGTAACAGCAACTAATAGTTACTGCATTTGTACCCCGTGCCAGCGACCTTGTGCTGAGCACCTTATGTGGACACTTACTCATCACACAACTGCACACAGAAACATTGGCATCACTACAGCACAGCAGAGAAGTGGACAGCATGGAGACCGAGCAGCATGCTCACGGGCCTTTCCTCTCCACAAAACAAGCATCTGCTAGTCATGTTTCTGTAAAATACCTCGTGTTATATAGGTGACACCCAAAAATTGTGCTTTCCATTTTCTGTTTTTTTGGGACATGTCTCACTCTATTCTCTACGCTGGCCTTGAATTTGTAGCAATCCTTTTGACTCAGACTTGTGAGTGCAGGGATTACAGGTGTGAGCACATCTGACTTCCAAAGACATTTTAAATGTCTGCTATTACACTGTGGTTATGACAAGAAATTCATAATCAACTGTGAACTTTTTCAAAATATAAATACAACCATTGCAGAAGCCTTTTAAGGAATAATATTTTGGTTGTAACTTTTAAAATACTCTTATTCATTTACTTATTTTACATTTTTGAGTATTTGTCTCACATATGCAAATATACCACATGCATTCCTGGTGCCTGAGGAGGCCAGAAAAGCCCTTGGAATTACAGGTGGCTGTGAGCCAACATGTCAGTGCTGGGGACTGAACCCATGTTCTCTGCAAGGGCAACAAGGACTCCATACTGCCGAGTGTCTCTCCAGCCCCACTGGTTATGTTTTGAGAGCTCACAAGGACTATGAAAAGGGACAAATATAAATGGGCTAAACCCAGTCAATTAAACTATAATATTGCTTATTACCTTTAATAGCATACTTCTCAAAAATGTTATGCTAGGAAAATAATTAAAGCAAAAGCAGAGTTTGGGTAGTTAGTGGGAGAGTGCCAGACTGGCAGGTATAAGCCTGGGTTCAATCCCCAGCACTGTTAACACAATATAAAAACAAAAAAAAAAAAAACAAAAACAAAAAAAAAAAACAAAAAAAACACCCTACAGGTATTTCAGAGAAAAACAATAGGAAACAACTTAAATAGTTCAACAGGAAAAGAACAATTACACTACAGTGTAGTAGAATCAAATTATATTGCAGCCAATAAAAATGATTCACAAGCCAATTATTTCCAGCAGAAACTGGGAAGTGTTTGACACATGGTGAAGGTAAGTACAAAGTTATACATATCTGATCCAGTCACAGAGCAGCTACCATATACAAACACTCAGAGAGGTTGTAGAGACCATAAAAAACAGTTGTTAGAGAGGCGGGATTTTGGTCAGACTAATACGGAATATATACAATAACATTTCTTTATAACATTTCAAACTGACTGAGACCCAAAGAAAATGAACTATTTTATAAAAACAAAAAAACTTTACTCAGCTTCTAATCTCAGCACCAAGAAAAAATTATTGCCCAAAGACCTACCAATTTCTTCAAAGTCATTTAGTAAACAATCTGCATACAAAGCTATTCCACCCAATGTAATTCATTAAACTTATGTTCACTGCAGTACTCTCCTCTGTCCTTTTTCAAGACAGGGTCTCACTAAGCTGGCTGACCTGAACTCCTGCCCCTGCCTCCTGAGTGCTGAAATTAAAGGAATGCACCAGCATCCTCAGTGGCATAGGAATACTTCATCAGCAGGAATGAGGAATACAGGAAAATACACAAATACATTGTCCAAGACGGTGTCTTTTCCCAAAACCCAAAGTATCTAGTACAGTCTGGCACGAGTCAGATGACCATCAAATATTTGCTGACTGAAAAGGACAGGCTGGGCCGCTCGCAGCAGGGAACTGTAGCCTGTCTACCTGTCCCCTGTTGCTCATACCCTTTATGAACAAGTTACTGAATCTAATAATGCAGTGCTGTATAAGCTGAAATATGGAGGTGCACCTAACACGCACAAGTCGGCATTAGAACTGGCATCAAAGTGGGATGTTGTATGTATTGTGCTGATCATCTTTGAGGCCATGTTCTTAAGACCTATTCTACTTTTAAATTAAAAAGCTTCATTGTAACTTACTAGGGTGGGAAGATAGCACACCTTAAAATTAAGAAAAAAAAAAAGAAATAAACTTCCCTCTAGATACTCTCCAGAACCTAAGAATCAATGCACAGCTATCAAATTCAAAGTTGCTCATTCATGCTAGCTCTCACAGATGCTCTTAAGGTACCAAGAAGCTGCAGAAATGCAGGTGTTGA
The DNA here is from genome assembly GCF_030254825.1 of Meriones unguiculatus. Taxonomy (NCBI): domain Eukaryota; kingdom Metazoa; phylum Chordata; class Mammalia; order Rodentia; family Muridae; genus Meriones; species Meriones unguiculatus. The sequence goes on from NC_083356.1 coordinate 77,106,284, forward strand.
ACAAGGAAGATCCCTAAAGCTCTGCCATGGGCCAAACAGCAGTTATAAGGGTTCAAGCTGAAAAAAAAATTTGTGAACTTTTACTACAATGGTTGGCATTTGTAATACTGCTTGAACAAATACTTTAGTCATAAAAAAAAAATGATTAGATAAAACAGCATTTCATTGTGACCCTGAACAAGCTAGAGCAAACTAAAGATGAAAATAAATTTAGTATTCTATGATCAGTGTTAGAGAAGACTATCCAACCAATGATCCAGAGAGATATGGCATGCAGAGCACTAGAGGCAGCGCCACACACTCCAACAGCCACATGGCATCGTCCCCTGGGTGGTGAGCTGACAGGGTCAGAAACAGGTTATGGTAATGAGGATGGTGATGGTGGTGGTCTACAGGAAGAGCACACCGAGACCCATTGTGGCCCCTAGGGGGAAACCACAGAGCCATGAAGAACATACTCCCCACCGTACACACACAGACACACTCTTCTAAAAAGGCAACGCTTATGGCACCCAAGAAAAAGTGTTATGAAATATGTGCTCTGGGAATGAAGGAGCCAGGAAGCCCATTGGTCTACAAACCTGTGAGTGTTGAGAATCTGTCAGGCCCCAGATCATCTTTGTCTTTTTCTTGTTTTTCTTTCTTTCTAAATGGTATAGGAGCTGGAAATTAAATAGAGTCAGTAGTGTGACATATAACATACTGCACTCCTCGGAAGTTAACTGGTGTGCCAACATTTCTAAGTGCAAGAAAGTTGAAAATTTAAAAGCTATGAAATCCCAAGCGTCAACTGATAATCATTCTTACAATAGCACCAAAGGGTCTTAAAGAAGATTTCAGAATCTGCTTTGGAGTCATGTGCCATAGAAAGAATGATTTAATGAGGATCCACAGAGAGTAAATCAAAACCACGGCCTCTTAACCTCACCAAAAAGAACACATTCAGAGTTCCTGTCTCATTCACTCCTCCCCATTAAACGGGTTTGAGCTCGGGTAGACACAGGTCTCCTCAGCTCCTAAGTGCCTGGGAAGAGGCCTATGGAAGAGGTCAACTTTTGGGTAATCTCTTCTTCCAGGAAGAGAAGTTTTTGCCAACTCAAAGGATGCCAGGCTGTTCACGAAAAATACATGTATACAATTCCCTTCCACAATAGACACTAGCTACATCTGTAGGGCACGCACGCTTTCAATGCACATAAACATGAAAAGCTTAGATCTGTTCCAGAAATGTCAAAATGGCTACTCATCACTAAGTTAACAGTAACAGTAGCATGCTGAGAGTCCTCCACGTTTAATGACAGTGTCTGGCATAATTTCCATCTAGAACACCACTGCTACTTCCCACCAAGAACAGGGCATTTCTAAAGTTCTGCCAGAGCGTTCTTCTCAGTGAAAGCATTCCTACACTTCCACATGGCCTGAAACAGGCCCAACAACATCACAGAGGCGTGGTGAGACTGCTCTCCAAAAGAGGCTTGAGGCTTTGTTCGACAGACAGCACTCTAAAGTTTTATGAAATTACCTTTAGGCATAGCTGAAACAAATCGCTTTCTCCACCAAGGTCTGCTCCTGTCTGATCTCTCATCATCACTGTCCTTGCGCTCTTCAGTCTATAGAAAAAAGTTTGATGTGTTATTTGGAGTTGAGCAGCAGGATAGATTCCTATGAAAAGGATTTCACTAAGTCTTTAAATTCAGTTCTATTTGCCTTAAAACAAAACTTTTTGGGGTGCTAGAGTGCTATGGATGGAGTTCAGAGTAACCTGCCACACTCCCAGCACAGAAAATCACTGCTATTGCCTCGAAGGCGCCCCCTGGAATGTGGACCTATGCTCTTCATGTCAGACTGCTGAGCCTGAGATTAGACACTGTCTCTATACTGCTAGCAAACCAAAGGCCTAATGGAATTAGGTATAGTAGGTACTCAAAGAACACCCAAAGAAGGTAGGGACTGGGGTAGAGCTCAGTGGGTGAGCAAGTGCTGAGCAGGTACAAGCTCTGGGTTCAATCCTCAGCATGACAGCAAAACAAAACAAAATAGGAAACCCTAAGTAAACTCAGTGCAGTAAATTTTAATGGGGGCAAAGTCAGTGTGGTATAGCAATAGTCACCTGGTATGTCAGAACTGAGCCTAAGAACAGATCTCTCAATCCTCTCAACTACCTAGAAAAATGGCTCCTGTTATTAAGGGATTTTTGTTAATTTTTGTTTTGAGACAGGGTCTTAATCTGTAGCCCAGGCTGGCCTCAGTGTACTATGCAGACCAGGCTAACCTCTTCCTTACCAAATATCTCAACTACTGAAATTGTAGGCACGAGCGACCATGCTCAGTGTATAAGCCCCCCCCCCCCTTTTTTAATGGAAACAGGGTTTGTATGTGGCCCTGGCTCTCCCAGAATTCACTCTGTACACCAGGATGGCCTCAAATTCACAGAGATCTCCTTGCCTTTGCCTCCCAAGTACTATAATTAAAGGCATGCACCACCATGCCCAGTCATAAGTCTTTTTATAAATGAAGAACACGAAGTTAAATGAGGCGATCTCCCCAAGGTACACAGCTTACATGGGGCACATCTGACCATCACACTGAGATCTGCCTTGCCTCTCTCTGCTCACCAGTTATACAGTTATCATTAACTCTGTTCACATGGAAGGACAGGGCCTGTGATTCTGTTACTAGCCTATAATGTGACCTCAGAAAATCTCTTAATTTCCACTCTTTTCTTTATACAACTGGGACTATAGAGTCTTGGCTGTTGGAGCAGGTACCTTTCTCTCTGCTCACCAGTCCACTCTTATTCTCAGAGTGCTTTTTTTTTTGGTTGGTAATTAACTATCTGTAGTTCTACTTATGAGGAAATACTTAAAAGGCTTCATGTGAATGGAGAACATGAAATTACTACTAACTAACAATAGCAATTTTCTCCAAGCACTGAGATGAGGGCTTATGTATGCGGCAGGAAAGTTAGTGAGGATGGAAAGTTTATTGACAGGCAAACTTCTTAAGTACACACATGAGGAATAACAAAAGCAGGTTTTTCACCATTGAGGAGTTAAAGCATGGGAGGGATAGAAAATAAAGTTTTTTTCTAGATTGAAAGTAAATACTCATTGTCCACTCATTGTTCTCTCTATGCCATGAAAGACAGAAGTGAGTACAGAGGTGTAGCATGTATACAGCTATAAACATATGCACACACACACTCACATGCGCGCGCACACATGTACACACACACACACACCCTCCTAGCTCTGTCCATTGAGAGGCTCTGAGAGCAGCCATATGCCATAGCAATGAGTTCTGACTCATCTGAATTTCTGAAAATTAGTTTTGACAAGAGGACCTAGAAACCCTTGGAGAAATAGCTAATTCCAGAACTAGATAGAGAATATAATCAAGTAGCTCAGCAGTTAAGAACACTGGTTGCTCTTCCAAAGGACACAGGTTTGATCCCCAGACCTCACATGTTGGCTTAAAACCACCTGTAACTCTAGTCCCAGTGACCCAATGCCTGTTCTGAAGGTGCTCTATTTATGTAATATACAGGTAGACATTTGGGTAAACACATAAAATACATTCTACATAAAATAAAAAACTCAGGAGAGGAAAAAGGGGATAAAACAGTCAAGATATAATATATGGGAGAATAAAAAAAAAATTAAAAATAGCCAGGCAGTGGTAGTGTACGCCTTTAAATCCCAGTTCTCAGGAGGCAGAGGCAGGTGGATCTCTGAGTTTGAGGTCAGCCTGGTCTACAGAGCAAGTTCCAGTACAGCCAAGGCTACACAGAGAAACCCTTTATCAAAAACCAAAAACTAAATAACCTCAAGAAAATTGCCCAAGGCAAAAACAAGCAGTAGAAAGAAGGTGTAAAAAGGCAGGACAGGCAACACAGGCACTGTTGTGTCCTGCTGCTATAAAACATGAATTAGGCACAGTGGCTCACCAGTATAAACCCTGCACTCAGAAGGCAGAGACATGAGGATTATCACAAGTTCAAAATCAGCTTGGCCTACCTAATGAGTTCCAGGTCAGCCTGGGCTATATAATGAGATCCTGTCTCAAAAAACAAGGACAACAAAACAAACAAACAAAAAAACAAAACAGGATGTAATACTCACAACTAGACAGACATGATCGAGGTGAGCTGATGGGTAGAAAGAATTACATGTAGGACAATGTGTGGTCTGTAGGAAACATACTAACTCAATAAAAAGGGAGGGAAGAACTGAGTTGGAAACTTACTTTTAAATGAGAAAGTGTTAGTGCTCCCAAATTCATGATTTTCAAATCAAATGTGATATACATTTTTAAGCATCACAAAAGAGTCCTAGGTGTAATTAGACACAAAACTGCTTGGAGAAAAGATCTAAGTGCTGTAAAAGGCACGGTTACTATAAAACCTAGTTCTATCAGTATGACAAATTACTAATTTGACAGATTTGCTTTGTTTGGTTTTGATTTTTCTCTTTTTGGGACAAGGTTTTTCTGTGTAGCCCTAGCCATTCTGGAAATTGTTCTGTATACCAGGCTGGCTACGAACTCACAGATAATCACCTGCCTCTGCATACCAAGTGCTGGAATTAAAGGTGTATGCCTTACCTCTTAGCATAACAGACCTTTTTGTTTGTTTTGGTTTCTTACACAGGGTTTCTCTGTGCAGCCTTGGCTGACCTGGACTCACTTTGTAGACCAGGCTGGCTTTGAATTCACAGAGATCCACCTGCCTCTGCCTCCCGAGTACTGGGATTACATGCTTGAGCCACCATGCCTGGCTGACAGATCATCTTTAATCACAACCACAGTCACCCATAATCTTGAGTTCACAGTCTATATTCATTTCAGACATCATGGGAACCCATCAAAGAGAATACTGACCTCAGCATAACATGCAAATTCTACAGTCTGTGTTCCATACCTCTCCTCTTGAAGAGTCCTTACTAGGGGACGAAGATGATGAGTGAGGTGCAGCCACCAAAGAAGTAGCACCAGTGGCTGCAGCTGAAGGGAGTTCTTCATTCCCTGGACGTCGGTTCCAGCTTGGGTCACTCATGGGTCGCCGCACAGAAGATACTATATCAGAACTCCTGCTGCGAACCAGTCTCTCAGGGTAAGAGTGCCTTTGCTTGAAAGCCTCCATTTCAGCTGCAGTTAAAACGTGAGAACCAAAGTTGGGCAACCTGGCCTCATTTCCTCCCACTGCACCTTCCAGAATTGGGGGATCCGGTGGTGGATGTGAGGGCCGGGCGTAGTGAACCTTCGGCCTTACTACAGCAGAGGCTCCTGTAACACAGAAAAGAAGCTTTGCAGACAGAATAGAACCAACCAACAAAGGCAGCAGCCAAAGGCTTGCGTATCTTGCTTCTGCTTATGAAAAGAGTGCAAGAGTTAGTTCACTGCACAAGCTTACCTTCATGTGAAGACAGTGGGTCAAACATGGCAAGCAGAGACTCTGACTGAGAGGGAGGAGAGGTCAGCTGGTGGGCGCCTACAAGAAGAAGACACACCATGAAATCAGCCACACGTAAACAGCACTCCCCTGTTGAAAAAGGCGCTGGGACTCTTCCACAGTTTTCCTCTCTTAATCAATTAGAACTTGAGTAGCATACCAGAAAGAAATGAAACTAATAATCAAATCTGGTTACCCCGCATTTTACTCCAAATGGAAGGACCTTTTCTACATTTGGAGGGAACAGCATCCATAGCTTATTACCTGATGGACAAATGCTATTACAGTTAGTGCGAAGAACACAACCATGAGACCTCACCCCATATTTTTCATAATGGCACAGCCTCTCTGAGAGTCACCTCTCCCACCACAAAAAAAAAAGCAATATTATCTAAAAAAGAGGTAATTAGAGAATTGTAAATTTTGAAAGTCTAATATTGCTTTCAGCAGATGACTTGATTTTAAAAAGAACCTGTAAGTGAAATGAATATATAATATCATGAAATTAACTCTAACTTTTAAATGTACTATTTTAGGCTACAGAGGCCCCACTCCCAAAAATATGCTCCTTGACATGTCTTGACACAACTAGAAATATTAAAATAGGTAAGTTTACAGAGACTAAAGCTTTCTCCATTCACGGATTTCTAGAAGTAGCTCTAACTGAACCAAATTTAGACTATAAGCATTTAAAGCCGTAAGTACACATTGATAAGTTATGGCTGAAGAGCTTTGCTAATGAAATACCAGCAGTTTATGATCATCATTGTTCTTGATTTGTGGATTTTTTTTTTAAAAGTTCTAGTTTTATTTTGTGTGTAACAGTGTTTTGCCTGCATGTCTATCTGCGCACTACATGCATGCAGTGCCAAAGAAGGCCAAAGGAGAACATTGGATCCTCTTGAGACTGAAGCTACAGACAGTTGTGCATTGCCATATGGGGGCCTGTCTCCTCTGTAAGAGTAGTCAGTGCTCTTAACACTCAGCCATTTCCCTCGCCCCACTTTATTTTGTTTTTGGTGGGGATTTTTTGAGGTTTTTTTTGAGACAAGGTTTCACTACGTAGACTTGGCTGACGTGGAACTTGCTATGTAGGCCAGGAAAATCTCAAACTCATAGACATTCCTCTGCCTTCAGCTCCTGAGTGCTGGTAAGATAAGGTAACTGTAACCAGGGAAGGCCATGTCATCTTAAAACGCCATTCTCACTCTCACTACTTACCATGGGCTATGTCGTCCATGTCTGGACTGGTTACAGAATCTTTACCCCCAAAATCAGAGCTGCACTCAGATCTCAGGTCTTCAATCTTATTGGGAATATCCTCTGATGTAGCACTTATCCCTTTGAAAAATACAGCAAAAATATGTAAATACATAAGTAAGTTGCAAAAACAAAATAGCTACACAAAATTATATGAAGTTTGGAGAAATTCTCAATTTTTATATATTCTAGTTCTATACATGTGAGTTGCTGAGTACTGTGAATTTACCATACTGTTGTTCAAATGTACTTATCTTGCTTTATACAACATAATTAGAATTATGTGTTATACCTAAATATTGTAGCAGAAGCTACCAACAATATCAAGAGTTGTAGAGGAATGGTTCATCGATTATTTCAACAGGCTTTAAAAGCCACATATTAAGTTCTCAAAGATTATAAAGACATAGGACTAATTTTGTTCCCTGGAGACTACTGAGTTCCTAAATAAAACATATCTCTTGGGTAGGGAGATGCAGCTCAGTGACAGAGCTTAACTAACATGCCCCAAAGTTCTGGGTTCAACAGCTGATACCCACTATACTATAAAACAACAACAAAACCCACTATCTCTTTGGTAACACTTTTCAAATAGGGACTAGAGGATGTCTTCAAATTTCTAGTCCTTAAAACAAGACAGACATACCGGACACAACACTGAGGCCTGGTGTGCTGGGGCGGGAACTGACCTCCCTGACATCCGTCTCATCAGATGTGCTGCCCAATCCAGAACAGCTCTCCAGCTCTTGGAGGCGCTCCTCCTGCTTTAAGTCTGGAGCCTCTGAACAGAAGACAGGAAGAGTCACCTAGTAATTCCGTGAACATGCAAAATTTCAGCTTTTGTGACTCACACATACAAGTTACAGACGTATAAAGAGAGTTCTAAGTTTAAGTTACTTAGCAAAGCTAGTTAGATTAGGGTTTAAAGAAGGCAAAATTATGATTTCCTCCTGTTACACAGTTTGTTATGAACAGATGACAACTACTTCTACACTACTCTTTTTAAACTTTATTTATTTATTTTATGTAGATGAGTGCTCTATCTGCAAGTACACCTGCCTGCCAGAAGAGGGCATCAGATCCCAGTATAGATGGTTGGGAGCCACCATCTAGTTGCTAAGACTTGAACTCAGGACCCCTGGGAGAGCAGACAGTATTCTTAATAGCTGAACCATCTCTCTAGCCCAACTACTCTTTAAAAGAAAAAAAAAGGGGTGTGTGTGTGTGTGACCTTTTTTGGTTAGCTTAGTATGGTATCAACTTTCTGAATTTCAATGTTTTCAAAAGCATGCAAAATGGACATGATGGCAGGTACCTTTAAATCCAGGCACTCAGTGGGCAGAGGCAGATGGATGTCTGTGAGTTTGAGGCCAGACTGATCTACACTGGCAGTTCCAGAAACAGCATGAAGAACATGGTGAGATCCTGTCTCAAACCATCCCCCCAAAAAGAAAGGAAAAATAATCTCTTTAGTTAATAATTTATCTACTGGCTTTTGAGATAGGGGTCTCACTATACAGCATAAGCTGAAATTACAGGCATGTGCCACCAAATTATCTTTTAAGAGACTGTAGAGATTGATGGCTCAGTGGTTAACAGTACTTGGTGCTTTTACAGATAACCTGGGTTCAGTTCCTGGCACCCACATGGCAGCTCACAAATGGCTAGTAACTCAGTCATGCAAAATGGGTTTGACATCCTCTTCTGGCTTCCGCAGGCACTACACACATGCTATGTACATATATTCATGCACACAAATATTCGAAACATAAAGTGAAAATAATAAATTGGTGATGGAGAGATGGCTCAGGTAAGGAATTGCTGGTGCTCCTCAGAGGATGCGTTCAGTTCCCAGCACTCACATCAGGTGGTTCACAGTTGCCTTTAACTTCAGGCTCTGGCACCTCTTCTGGAGCCTGTGGCACTTACATTTATGTGTGCACATACCCACATACAGACACTATGTGAGTATATGAACATGTAATTAAAAAAAAAACTTGTTTTAATCTCAAAAAGATTAATAAACAAACAAACTTTCAGACATCTCTTAAAAGGGACAAGTTATTTCCAAGGATAATTTTACATTTTATTGTGTGCACGAGTGAATGAGTCATAAGTGAGCGTGTGTGTTCATGTATGTTTGTCTCCTTCTGAAGATTAAACTCACTAAGCTATCTCACTGGACTGGCCATCCAAGGACAAATGGAAGGATGCTGACTAGGAACTCAAATGTGCAGGGTCTGAGCTGGGTTGTTACTCTCATCTTGGGATAAATTAGTAAAACTGAACACTTCATACACACAAAACTTTGAAAAGCTTCAAATAATTACTTCAAATATAATTTAACACAGACTCCGAAGCACTTGCTATGTTGTTATTACTCTTATTATTTTGGGTTTTTTGAAACAGGGTTCCTCTGTGTAGCCCTGACTGCCCAGAAACTCTGTAGACCAGGCTGGTCTTGAACTCAGAGATCCACCTGCCTCTGACCTCCAATTGCTGTAATTAAAGCCATGCATCACCATTGCCCGATTATAATAAAAATAAAATATTATATAATGTTATCTTATTATTGTCCAACAATAAGTTTTTCCTTGGTGGACAGAAAATTATCTAAATTTCTACTTGAAAATTTTAACAATATGACTGTCTGATATTTGCATAGAGAGAGAGAGAGAGAGTGTGTGTGTGTGTGTTATCAGGTGCTGTGGTTAAATGCATGAAATTCTAGTACTCATACACGGAGGCAGGAGAACTCCGAGTTCAAAGTCAGCCTGGGTCAGACCCTTTCTCAACAAACAAAACAGAAAAACAAATAAAAATGTCATTTGGCACAATATACCTAATACAAATTTAAGACACCTTTCATGTTAAAGTTCTACACAAAGTAAAAAGCAAACAATGACGGCATACTAACCTGAGTCACTTGGCAATACCTCTACACTCCAAGCTTCACTTGTAGTCTCTGATATGGTAGAACCAGTGCAAGGGTCAAGGAGAACTGACCCTGAGCCCGGGAGGCAGAGCAAACTGCCTAACACATTCTCTGCTGCTGCACCTGTACAACCAGTGGGAGCAAAGTGTTACAAAGAAAGCAAAGTAGCCAGAGCAGTGGAGAAGGGTCACACAGAATACACTAAGAAACTGGCTAAGTTAAGTACCATTTCATTTAAGCATGCTACTAAAATCACAAAGTTCCCAGTTGGGCACACTGGCACAACCTTTTCTTTCATTCCTTTGCTTTACATATTTTATATGTATATGCTTTACATATATATATATGTGTGTGTGTGTGTGTGTGTGTGTGAGAAATACGTGTGTGTGTGTGCCTGAGGTGTGTGTGTACCATGTCCATGTAGGATCCTGAGAAGAGGATATCAGAAGAGGTATCAAATGCTCTGGAACTAGAGTTACAGATGTGAGTCACCACGTGGTTGCTGGAGACTAAACTCTGGTCCTCTTCTCTGCAAGAGCAGTATCTGCTGAGCCACCTCTCCAGTCCCACAACCTCCTTTTCATTATGTTCCTCTGCTTAACTCTGACTCTCCACAGGGAAAACACATCTTTAGGTTCATGCTGATTTGTTTTCAGTGAGGTTTTTCAGCAAATGTCCTTGATACCATTTTTAACTTTATAAGACTTTTAGTCCTAGGGGAACTATAAAAATCCAGAGAATTTAATCACAGAAAGTTATACTAGACAAACATGTTTTCTTCCAGCATATTAGCCACAAAATCAGACCAATAATATATATTTCTAAGAGACTACACAGCTCCTTCATAGCATCCAGCCAACTGTAAATACTGCTTGTGGCCAATAACAATACTATTTTGCCATCTGGAAAAAAGTAATCCAAAACCAATTTAGAAATCTATATACACTACTAAAAAACACAAGTGGAAGGAACAAAACATTTTTTTTAAGATTTATTTATTATTTATATAGTAGTCCATCTGCATGTATGACTATAAGCCAGAAGAGGGCACCAGATCTCATTATAGATGGTTATGAGCCACCATGTGGTTGCTGGGAATTGAACTCAGAACCTTTGGAAGAAAAGCCAGTGCTCTTAACCTCTGAGTCATCTCTCTATCCCAGAACAAAACATTATTGTGTGTGTGTGTATATATATATATATATATATGTTTAATAGACTCAAGATGAAAAACGATGGCTCAGCAGTTAAAACACCCTGCTTTTCCAGAGGACCTGGGTTCAATCCCCAAAAACTACGTGCATGGCAGCTCACAGATAGCTGTATCTTCACTGCCAGAGTATCCAACACTCTCTGTTGGCCTCTGCAGCTACAACACACATGTGGTATACAGATAACCATGCCAGCCACTATCCATACACATTAAAAAAAAAAAGGAAGGAAGGAAGGAAGGAAGGAAGGAAGGAAGGAAGGAAGGAAGGAAGGAAAGAAAGAAAGAAAGAAAGAAAGAAAGAAAGAAAGAAAGACTACATATGGGAATTCTCTATTTCATCTGAATCAATCTAATAAAAGAATAATTTTATTTCGGGTTATAAAAAAGCTTTAAGGATAGTTACAAGCAAAAGCTACCTTTTACAGAGATAATATTAAAAGAACTGCAAGTAAGGATCTGAACAGATGGCTCAGCAGTTAAGAGCATTCATTGCAGTTGCAGAGGACCCAGGTTCGATTCCCAGCACCAACATAGTGGCTCACAGCTGTCTGTAACTCCAATCCTAGGGGATCCAATGCCCTCTTTTGGCTTCTGTAGATACCAGGTACACATGAAATATAGACACTCATACACCTGAAACACAAAACTTTAAAAGAAAAAAAGAATTATCTGAAAGTTGCTTGAGTGTGACTGGAGAAAGGGAAAGAATGGGAACAAATCTGGCGCGTGTCTAACTTCTAAAGCTCAGGGCCAGGTACGATGAGCTCCGACTATTCTCTGCTGTCTTTGTTGATATTTTCCATAAAAAGAAAATGAAGATGGTAATTATAAGACTATGAAATCTTTCAGAACCCACAAACCAGTATTTTAAAAGGGTGATTCTGAATGTCCTAACACAATAAACTGATATTTAAAAAAAGGAAAAACTGGTTATTCTTTGGAAGAGAGTTAATTTTTCCAGAAATGAATTTATTTCATTATTTTCTATGATTGTGTGGATCTTGGGGATAGTTCTTAGACCATCACACATGCTAGGCTAGTACTCTACCAATAGCTATACCTCCAGCCCTCATTTTAAAGAACTTTAGGATTCTGTTAGTCCATATTTTATGGCTACATTTGCAAGAATTTTCATTTTAAGGTAAGGTTTTTAGCCTCAAAAAGATAATAAGCTTATCACACACTGAGAACATATACTATGCCCCAAAGATAAAACTCAAAAGAGTCATCTGTCTTTCCTCTTCTGAGAAAGGGTTTCTCTGTGTAGCCCTGGCTGTCTTGGAACTCACTCCGTAGACCAGGTTGGCCAAACTCACAAGGCCTCGGCGCCCTGAGTACTGGGATTAACCTGGCCTTCCTTTGTTTCTAAACTGTGTGTGCATGTGCATGGGCATACCACGGCACACATGGAGGTCAGAGGACAACTTAGGGAAGACAGTTCTCTCCTTCCCTGTATGGACCCTAGCTAGCAAAGTCAGGTCATGAGACTTGGCTGCAAGTACCTTTCCCAGCTCAGCCATCTTACCAGCCCTCGTTCTTCTCCTTTTCAAAGGAGGTGGAAAGCAGAGGAGGTTAACGCGGAAGGTAACACATGCCTACTCAGTTCAGTACTCAAATGTCTTGTTCCCTATAGATACCAGCTTCTCAGGCAGTGCTCAAAGCACTACCCCTCCATGAACAAATGGATACAACAACTACACAGCTCTTCATTCCCACAGGCCTTGAATACCAGTTACCTGCAATCTCTTGCAAACGATCTTCATCAACGTTTGGGTCAAAGTCACTTCCCAGGACATCAGTGCTCCAGGTCTCACTCACTGTCTCTGATATGTCCCTATCATCTGTTAGTCCCATCATGTCACGAATCTCAAACTTCCTCAGCTTATCATCAAGATTATCTTGTGTTGTAGCTATTAAAAACAAAATTAAGCACTTTAAATATGGTGGCTCTGCTATAACTTTTTAGTTAAATTGACATAATTCTGTCTTTAAACTTCATTTTATCATTAATAAGCACATAGTTCCAGCCTGCTCTGAACTAATCAATTCACCCCAGTTAAGATTAACAGAGATTCACACATAATTAATCACTGCTGAAAGGAAAAGTGCCCAGTCTAAAAGGGTAAAAGTAATCCGGGAGGAAACTGAATAAAATGTTTTGGGGTGGCTTATTGGATATCATTATTGTGTTAATAATTAGATGATAAACCCATATGTAAACTTTATGCACCACTTGAAGATTGTCCTTGTAGTGGCTAGAAAGACCGCTTAGTGGTTAAGAGAACTGGCTGCTCTTCCAAAAGACCCAGGTTCAAATCCCAGCATCCACATGGCAGTTCACAATTGCCTGTAATTCTAGTTCCAGGGGATTTGACACCCTCAAACAGATATACAGAAAGGCAGAACACCAATGTAAATAAAATAATAATAAAAAACTTAAAAAAAATTGTCCTTGTATTATTCAAATACTGATTTCTGTACCCAGAAAGTTGAGTACAGGCTGGACTTGGACTTTAGTATTGTGATTTTTTTTATTCTTTTATTTTTATTTTTTATAGTTTTTTTTTAATTTTTTTACTTTTTATTTTTAATTTAATTTTAAATTTATTACAGTTTATTTACTTTGTAGCCTAGCTATAGCCCCCTCCCCTGTACCCTCCCAATCCCATCCTCTCTCCCTCTTCTCCTCCCCAAGTCCACTGAGAGGGGAGGTCCTCCTCCCCTTCCATCTTACCCTGGCCTATCATGCCCCATTAGGACTATCTGCATTGTCTTCCTCTGTGGCCTGGTAAGGCCATTTCCCCCTCCTCAGGGGGAGGTGATCAAAGAGCCTGCCACCGAGTTCATGTCAGAGACAGCCCCAGTACTGTGACTTTTAATAAGCATCACCTGCCTCCGTATTTTGTAAATATTGCTCTTCATCACCTTCTGACTAGTTGAATAAATAGCTGAACGGCCTATATCGAAGGCAAGGAAAACAGGCAGGACTTACAGAGAAATGGGCGCTCTAGGAAAGAATCTGAAGCAGACCTGGTACTGGTGGTGGTGGCACAAACACCTTTAATCCCAGCACTCAGGAGGTGGAGGCAGGCAGATCTCTGTGAGTTTGGGGCCAGCCTGGTCTACAGAGTGAGTTCCAGGACAGCCAGGATTACACAAAGAAACCCTGTGTCTCAAAAAAAAAAAAAAAAAAAAAAAAAGAAAGAAAAAAAAGAGTCTGAGGCAGAAGGATTTGCCTATGAAACCTGGAGGAAGTAAGACATATGAAACTGAGGAAAAGTAACAAGCCCACGTGGCAGAACATAGATTAATATAAATGGGTTAATATAGGTTATAAAAGCTAGTTGGGAACAAGGATACAGAAGCTATTCTAAATAAATATACGACTCCATGTCATTATACAGAGCTGGGAAAGGCATAGAAAATCCTTATGGTTTTATGTAAAACTATTTCACTTGGCAATACCTCAAGTGTGTATTCTAGACTTTTTATTCTTTCCTAAGCCAATATTCTACAACTTGTTTTGTATATATGATGTGTACATGTACCCCAAAGCCAGAAGTTCCTGCTTTCCACCTTCCACTGAACTGAAAGCTCACCATTTCAGCCAAGGAGGCTCACAGGATTCTCCTGTCCCTGTGGCCCAATGCTGACGTTATAGGCACACATGGCCATGCCTGGCTTTTAAGGATGCCAGAGATTCAAACGAAGGTATTCATGTTTACATAGCAAGTGCTCCTAACCAATGAGCCATCTACCCAGCCCCACAACTCATTCTTTTTTTTTTTAAAGATTTATTTATTTATTATGCATACAATGTTGTGTCTGCCTGTACACTTGCACGTCAGCAGAGGGCACCAGATCTCATTGTAGATGGTTGTGAGACACCATGTGGTTGCTGGGATTTGAACTCATGACCTCTGAAAGAACAACCAGTGCTCTTAACCTCTGAGCCATCTCTCCAGCCCCCCACAACTCATTCTTGTCAATTCCCTTTTTGTGAAATTTGAATTGGTTTTTGGTGTTGGTATTTTTTGTTTTAAGACAAGGCCTCAAAATGTCATGAATTTATGATCTTCCCACCTCACCCTCTTAACAATGAGATTACATGAATAGATCACCACATCTAGCTCTCAATTCACTTTCTTCCTTTTTTTTTTAAAGTAGGGTCTCTCTATGAAGTCCACACTAGCTCAAACTCTTCTCCTTCCTAAATGCTAGGATTAACGGCATGCACGACCATGCTCTGGCTTCAATTCACCTTCTTTTTAGATTTATTTTATTATTATATGTATATGAATGTTTTGCCTGCGTGTATAACACTTACATGCCTGATGCCTGCAGCGCCCATATAAGCTGCCATGTGGACACTGAGAATTGAACCAGGGTACTGTGCAAGAGCAGTAAATCCTACCAATAATGCTGTGTAACAGTTTTCTCTGAAATTGAAACATTCTATCCTGCAGGAAAGCTCTTTAAGCAGAGGTAACTCAAAATAGCTTTAGGAAGTTCCTGAAACTGACCGGATTCACCAGGCAACCCCATGCCAGAATAAATAAAAGCCAACAATTACTCTCAGATGAATGTAGTCAAGAAAAGCCACCCTCCAAAGAAGAATCTGAGACCAGACCAGCTGCATGAAAGAAGGTGAAAGCAGCTGAGCTGCTTAAAAGAGCTTCACTTGGAAAGGACACTCTTCAACCTGTCAAGCTGCCTACATACTTGAACTCCAGGCTTCCAGCTTTTGTGAGCTGTCACCCATGCTAGAGTGGGCTTTATGTGGTTATCTTTGAGTAATTTCTGTTCCTGTAAGTAACCCCAATAAAAGTCATGTTCACCATGTTGGACTCTGGTCTTTCCTGGACTCGCGAAGTGGGGTAAGTAGCCATGTGTGTAGTGTCTCCCCAGGAAGTTTTGCCACACAACAAATGACTGCGCCAGCTCTCCACCCCGATTCACTTCTTAGCATTTCATATACGAAGGGTGTCAACTCTTACGCTGGAATCACCCAGAGGCCCATTGAAGATGTGATTTTCATTCATCCTTGCCTGTATGCTAATTTTCATGTTTCTCAGTTATGCACAATATATTTATTTCTGTTTGTTTTGTTTGTTTTTCGAGACAGGGTTTCTCTGTGTAGCCTTGGCTGTCCTGGACTTGCTTAATAATATACCAAGCTGGCCTTGAACTCACAAAGATCCATCTGTCCCTGTCTCCCTGAGTGCTGGAATTAAAGGGTGTGGGCCACCACACCTATAAATTTAATATTAATCGATACATTGAAAGATGGAAACAATATGGCAAGACTTCTATATAAGCCATACATTCCAATGGCTTCTCCTTTTCAAAAACGTATTTCTAAGGTGGCTTGGAAAATAATCTCCCTAAGTAATTTTCATATATACTAAAGTCTAAGAATCCAATTTAGTTGCGGATGTGTGCCCTACCTAGAATTTCTCTTTGTTGGGGTTTATTTGTGGTGCTCATGTGTTTGTAGGCAAGAGTTCAGAGAGGTCCAAGGATGTGCCTGTCTCTGCCTCCTCACCATTCCATCCTTTCATTCCTCACACCCTATCAGCCAACTAAGGATACAAGCATGCACATTCCCAGCTTTTTATGTAGATGTCGGGGATCCAAACTTGGACCTTCATGTTTCCATGTAGACAGTTAACCCACTGAGCCATCTTCCTAGCAACTTTTCTTCCTTTCTGTTTATGTCAGTTTGTATGTGTGTGTACGTATGTATCCGTGCCATAGTGCACATGTGGAGCTCAGAGGACTAAGTGAATTCTAAGGATCAAACTCAGATCATAAGACTTGGGAGCTTTTAACCATTTGCATACAGTTCTTTCCCTAGTCTAAGTTCCATGAGCCCTCAGTAGTTACCACTGTACCCCATAAATATTACAGAATTAAGGAGAGCAAATATTACAAAATTTAAGGTAATGCATACTGCTGTATGTAACTTAAGCCCAAATAATTCACTAACTAAACACCTTTTAAAAACTAAAGGAGCTATGAATAAATACAACTGTAATGGTCATTAATCAACTTAAGTTATTTTCTCAAACAAACATTACCACTCTTGAAATCATGTACATTTTTTTCTGCTTGTATAACTGTATTCACCACTTTACCTTGTTCATGTTCTAACAGCTGTAGTGCTTCAACTCCATTACTCCCAGAAGGCCCTGCCCCAAGTTCAGATACAGACTCTCCTTCCAGGTCGAGAGAAGACACTGAGTTGGAGCGATTAGAAGGACCTAGAGAAATGTTTATCCTGTCAGCAATCTTCTTAAAGTATTCATAAGTCACCATGTAACATTTCTTGCCATGAAAATAGACTAAAAATTAGTTATAGTTTTTGTTCTGTTTTGTTTTGAAACAAGGTATCACTACAAAGGCCAGACTAGTCTTACACTTTCAAATCCTCTACTTTAGTCTTCTGCACCCTGCAATTATAGATGTGCCAAGATGCCAGATTTAAGATGCTTTTAATATTGTATTTATTTCCTTACGAATACAGATGCCTTTGAGCCAACAGCTCTGCTTTTAGATATTTATCTTCAAAAAACTAATAGGAAAAATAACCCAAGGTTGCTTGTTGAAGAAATGTAATGCTTAAAAGGTAAAAGTACTTTCTGTGCTTGCACACAGAAAGATGCCTAGACATGCAGAACAATGCCAGCAAGTTCATGAACCTATATTTTCCGTGGAAATTCCATAAACTATGGCATCATTATTGCCAAGGCCACACGTCCATTCAGAGGGATGCTGCTGAGGTCGACAAAGTCACATGCAGGTTTGACGGCCAGTTTAAAACCTGTGCCATGTGTGAGCCATTTATAGAATGAGTAATTCAAATGATTCTTTTTGTGTTTGTTTGGTTTTTGTTTTTGTTTTGTTGTTGTTGTTTTTTTAAGACAGGGTTTCTCTGTGTAGCCCTGGCTGTCCTAGAACTCACTCTGTAGACCAGCCTGGCCTCTGACTCAGAGATCCACCTGCCTCTGCCTCACAGGCGCTGAGATTAAAGGTGCACACCACTACCTCTGGGGGAGTCAGGTGATTCTATTCTCCAACTGGCTAAGGCACTCTTGACCAGAAAACATTAGGGAATATTTGTCATAAATAAAAGTGAGAAAGTAAATAAATAAAATAAAAAGCAAAAGTATTCTACCTATCTACACAGAGAGAAGGCTAAAATAAATTGAAAGGCATATCTGATGCTAAAAATCCCTTTAAAGCATGTTATTGCCATGCCTTTACTCCCAGCACTTGGTAGAAAGAGGTAGGAGAATCTGTAAGTACAAGTCCAGTCTGGTCTACATAGTAAATTCTGTGCCAGCGAAGGCTGCACAGTGATACCTTGTCTCAAAAATAAAAAAAATAAAAAAAACCCATAAAAATAAAAGCATGTTATTTAAAAACACAAATCCCAAAAGGAATGTTAAAAGGTTACAAAATACCATAAACTTAGTTTTGCTATAACTGATCCAAATATTAACTGTTAAAAATATAGTAAAATTACAGGTGAGTTTACTTCTTTTCCACCTTTTCTAGAGTGAACATATACTACTCAGTAATTTTCTGAAAGGTTTTTATCTTCTCTTAAATGTTAGCAAACCTGAACTTTTTCCCTAAAACAAAATGACCTAATATATGGAATGACAAACTCTTACTTCACAATCTGGATTAAGAGTTTCCTTTTTTATTTTTCCTGCCACTACTGAAGGTTAAATCTAAGGGTGTAGGGCAAACACTCTACCAACTGAGCTCTATCTCAGCCTCAAAAGCCTATTATTCCAGGGTGTTCTGATTTATAAGGGTGTGTGTGTGACTGTGTGGATAAAGGAACAGAGAACAGCAAAAAGTATGCACAACATTCTAAAAATAAGTAAGTCCATTCTCCCCACTTGTACATGCATTATATCCTTCTAAAGGAGCTCTATAAGCTTGATATCCAGACTGATAAACACAACTTGCTGTTACTCAAATTTAACACTGAATGAAGACATATCTTCTCATTTTACATGACCAACAGCCTCTTGTGATCTTAATTTTATTCAGGAAACAATATTACAGCCATGTTAAAGCTCATTAAAGGAAATTTCATCATTCTCCTTAAGAAGAGGCAGGAGTGGCTTAACTGTAATTTATAAGGCTCCTTTAAAGAACACAAAACAACTTCAATCACATACTCCCTGAATGAAGCAACCCTTCACCTTCAGATATGCCTTCCAGATTATCACTGCAGAGGGAAAAGCGCAAGGTTTTATCAGGTTTACCGTGGAGTTTGTTTTCATCAACAGGGACATCTCCTTGTCCTCCGTCCGAAAGCTGCATGTTTAGAACCTGAAAAAAAACAAAACAAAAAATATTGGCCCATCACAAATGAAAGACTACTGAGAATAAAATAAACAAGTGCGTATTTAAGTTCTTCTTAGTTAGTTAAACTAAAAACCCACTTGCAAGGTCTCTCAAGCTTTCAAATGGAATCAAAACAAAGTCTATGCTCGAAGCCAACTCAAGCTACATCTTTCCATCCTCCTCCCAGGGTCAGCAGCAGCTAGAGCCACACAGGGTGGCAGGAGGCAGGGCACAGCCATCAGAAGACTGGTGTTTTTATTATGTCAGTAGAGCTGCTCAAGTCTGTTTTCCCAGCCTGAGTTTAGTGGTCAGCCACGAATGTACCACCAAATGAAAATAAGCAAAACATTTCCTACAAATCATTAGAGAAATCTTACCAACTTCTATTCCATGGTGTCAATACCTATCTTCTATTGCTACTAGAACAATTTCCTTTTGTTTTTTTGGATATGCTCACCCACCTCAGTGTCATGTAAGTACTAAAGCATTAACTATTCACAGGGGCTTAGTATTTGATGGCTTTTCCCATATACCTATGGAAAATAATACATTGGGGGACTGGAAATACAACTCAGTGGTCGAGTGTCTGCCAATTGTGTGAAAATCTGGATTCAATCTCCATCACCAATGTATCAGGCATGTGAACCCTTAGCACTCAGGTGGACACAGGAGGATCAGAAGCTCATGGTCACATATAAAATTGGAGATGTTACACATACACATACATTTTAGTCCAGCCTGGGATACATAAGATCCTATCAGTAAGAAAGGAATGGGATGGAGGAGAGGAGGGAAAAATTTTTTAAAAGGAAAGGAGGGAAAGAAAAAAAGAATTGGTATAACCTGACCATTTGAAATCTGTTAAAGGTTCATGTAGTGAAATCCTAACCCATCAAGTGATAACATTTGGACACGGAGCATTAGCTGGTGTGAGTGGTGTGAGGGCAAAGCCTCACAGATGTGTCCTTCTAAAATCGATCCATGCACCTTTTCCACCACTTGAGAGCAGACCCTAACAAGACACCAGTATGCCTTCATCTTGGACTGCTCAACCCCCAGAACAACCAGAAATAAATTTGTTACTTATAAACTACTAACTTTTTTTTAGATTATTATAATCCTCTCTGTGAAGTGGCATATATCTACAACCCCTGCACTTGAGAGTTGGAGGTAGAAGACCAGAGTTCAAGGCCAGCCACGGCTACATGAGACTCAGTATCAAAACATAAAATAAAGCAAAGCAACATAAATAAGCAAACAAACAAGACTCCACAAAATAAAATATTTAAACCTCTAGATTTTGTTATACTTGCCTTAACAGACTGAGCTGTGAGTACTGATTAAAAGCAGGTGGTTTCTAGCTGGGGAGCTAATTACAATCTCTATTTTTCTCTCTTTCTGTAGAAATAGGGCCATACTGTGGAGGCCATGTTGGCCTAGAACTAGCTATGCAGCCACGCTCCTCTTGCCTCAGCTTCCCACAGGCTGGGGTTACAGGTATTAACTACCATGCTGGACTTAAAATTCTTAACACTGATAGGTACAAGTTAAATGTAGCAATCCAAGCCAAGACGTGGTGATGCAAGCCTTTAATCCCAGCAGCACTCAAGAGACAGAGGAAGGCAAATCTGTGAGTTCAAAGCCAGCTTGGTCTACATAGTGAGCTCCAGAACAGCCAGGACTTTGTAGTGAGACCTTGTCTCAAAATAAAAATATAAAAATTTAAAATGTAGCATTACATGCATACCTCGTTTTCTGACATCATCCCTGGAGTAAGTTGGGGACCTGTCCCTAATGAAATGACCAGCACCTCTTCTGGCTGTACCTCCTGGATGGTTTCTTGAGATGATCCTTCATGGTCCATATGTAGGTCCATTAATATATTAGTTCGGCTTCTGCTCCGAGTTGCTAACAAATAAAATAAGAGAAAAAGTCAAAATGAAGAAAACAGTACACTAAATACAAAAATGTATGTTCTGTTAATGTTGAACGTTTGTGCATGCATGAAGGATGATGGTGAAAACACAGACAGAAAAACAATCAGGACAAAGCCAACACTAGGTCCTCCTAGCTACTCTCCTGATGACGACGAATACAGATTCTTCTTCAAAACTGCTCATTAGAAGCCTGAGTTGTCTCAGCAGTTAAGCACAATGGCTGCTCTTGCTGAGGGCCTGGATTCAATTCCCAGCACCCACATACTAGCTTACTTTAATTCCAGTCCCTGGGAGTCTGACATCCCCTTCTGGCCTCCACAGGCACCAGGCATGCACTTGATGCACAGACATACATGCAGACAAAGCACTCAAACACATATAACCAAAAAAAATTTTTAAACAACTGATCATCAGAAATAATGCATAATACTCTATCTCCACTGGACAGGAAGGCCACACCTGATCACAGCTGTGGTGCAGGAAACATGTCCTAGCCAATCAGGATTTCAGGAACAACAAAGCACCACCTTGTTTCTCAAGGGTTTTTATTTGTTTAGCTATTTGGTTTTTGGTGTTCTGAGACAGGGTTTCTCTATGTATCCTTGACTGTCCTAGACTCGTCTGCAGACCAGACTAGCCTCAAACTCACAAAGAGCCACCTGCCTCTGCCTCCCAAGTACTGGGATTACAGGTGTACACCAGCAAGCCCTACCTGTTTCTCAAGTTTTTAAGACATTTAAATTATTTTTCTTATAAAAGTTTTAACTTCCAGCAGTCCTGGCAATCAACACAGAAACATGTTTGTCTTCTTTTTGTAAGTTAGGGTTGAGCTATGTAGTACAGAGAAGCCTGGGACCCACTGTCCTGCTCCCACCTTTTTGCATTCTGAAATGACAGGCAGCCACCATCACACCAAGCAAAGTAATTATACAATTACTGGTAAAACCAGAGTCAACTTCTGAAAGCACATTTCTTCCTTCTGAAATATATCAACCCTTTCCAGAGACACAGGAAATATTGCTTTACGTTACAGTGAGGTTCTTTCTACATTCAGACTGACAAGAAGTCTCAGTAGTAAAGGCACTTGCTGCCAAGCCTGGTGACCTGAGTTCATTTCCCAGAGTCCACTTGGCAAAAAATGAAAACTCTGCTAAGTAGAAATTCCCCAATGGTATAAAAGTGAAGACATAAAACAAAACACCCACAAGTGAAAGGCTGAGAAAAGCTGACCTCGTCGAGACAGACAGAGGTAGAGATAAAAACAACACTCTTCATTTCACAAAGCTGCAGATATGTTATCACTTTCACTCTGAAAAGTCACATCCCAGGTTTTCCAAAAGCCTTAGACAGGCTGAGTACTTCTTATGCTTCCCTTTCCTATCATCTACCGAATTGTGAACTCACAATCTCATTAGCAACTCTATGACCTTAGCAAACTTGAAAATTGTAACTTAAATAAATGCACGTGATCAAATTTCATGTAACAAAAACTTGCAAAAAGCAAAGGCAGCATGCACACAGAGCACACCTGTGAACGTTTCTAAAGCAGTTATGGAAGAGAAGGAGAATGGCCTATTACCCACCAAAAGGGGTTACTAGAGGAATATGAGCAGTAAGATTGGTGGCTGAGGAATCCCAGGCAGTGATGGCTGCTAACTGTTGTCCTGGGTTGCAAAAACATTAAATAGAAAGAAATTTTGGACATTGGAAACATTGTATAAAACATGAAATTAAATGCAATGACAAGGTCACATGACCATACAAAACACTGGGCAAACATTTGAAATTTTCTTCCCACTAAACCCACCTCTCATAATGTATTCAAGTGACAGAAAATTTAAAAAACCTAATATACAACAGTGAAAGAAGGGCAGCGATCTCTCTACCAAAAATAGTGGTTTATCATGTTATCAAAGTACAAATAGTCCACAATATTAAAAATCACTAAACATAAAGCATCACTTTTTTAAAATATTTATTTATTTATTTATTATGCATACAATGGTCTGTCTGCATGTACATCTGCACACTAGAAGAGGGTACCAGATCTCATTATAGATGGTTGTGAGCCACCATGTGGTTGCTGGGAATTGTACTCAAGACCTCTGGAAGATAATGTCTGAACCATCTCTCCAGTCCCAAGCATCATTTTTTTTAATCAAAAGAGAATTTTGTTGTTTTTTCGGGGTTTTGTTTTTCTTTTTAAGATAGGGTCTCACTATGTAGCTCTGCCTGCCTCTGCCTCCTGAGTGCTGAGATCAAAGGCACATATTACCAAAGTTGGCTAAGAAATTTATTATTTTATTTTATTTTCCTTTATTTGTTAATTTGTTTGTTTTTGTTGCTGATTGGTTGGTTTTTCAAAACATGGTTTCTCTGTGTGGCCCTGACTGTCCAGGAACTTGCTCTGTAGACCAAGCTGCCCACAAACTCAAGAGATCCACCTGCCTCTGCCTGCGGAGTACTGGGATCCACTGTCCAGTCCCAGTTTTAATTATAAATCTGACATTTTGGGATATTGAAGAAAGCTAAAGACTTGATACAATATTCCTATTGCTGTAAACCCATATTATGTTAAGTGGAATTCATAATGATTTTAAGAAACTGTGTTTGTAAAAAATAAAAAAAAAATCAGTTAACTGAAGCTAAAATGTGCACATTTCTTTAAAATGTGTTAAATTAAGCTGGGGTTTGGCTCAGTGGCATAGTACTTCCCTGGCATGTGCAAATCCCTGTATTCAATCCATAAAGATTGAACCCATAAAGATAAAATGCTTACCTACATTCACTAGGTCTTGCTGAGTATGTCATCATTAAACAGATAATGGAATACTCCTACTCCCCTGAACGTAATATTCTTTGCTTCTTTGGTCTAACTCCCATCCATTCCTTAAGAAAAAGTGCAGACTTCACTTTCTACACCTGGCTGAGTCATGATCCCATGACCCACAGGCTTCTTTCCATTGGAACACTTAATACTAGGAAGAGCACTGATCTCATTTTCCCTAAATGCCTAGGAGCAACTAACCTGAGAATACCAGGGCTACTATTAATGATATTTTTATCTCCAGCATCTAATATAGTGCTTCAAGTACAGAACAGTGCCATACTGTGAGTGGATGTTTGTGTGGATTAAAGGAAACATTTGTAAAGGTTTACTTAGTACCTGCTACAGGATATACAATAAATTTTTGTGTGTAAGTAGATGGGTGACAAATATTGAGTAAAGCCCATTTAAATATAATTATTTCTTTAAAAAAAAGCAGGGTGTAGGGCTGAAGAGATGGCTCAGAGGTTAAAAATATTGTCTGCTCTTCCACAGGTCCTGAGGTCAACTCCCAACAACCACATGGTGGTTTACAACTATCTAGAATGGGATCTGATACCCTCTTCTGTCATACAGGTGTACATGCAGATAGGGTACTGATATACACAAAATAAATCAATAAATCTTTAAAAAAAAAAACAAAGCAGGATCTAATATAACCCAAGCTGGCTAAGAACTATCAGACCCTAAACTCTGATCATCCCACCTCCACCTTCTGGATGCTGGCATTACAGACATTCGCCATCACACTTGGTCTGTGCAGTGCTGTGGGTTGAACCCAAGGCTTGAATTCTAGGCAAATACTCTTCTTATTGACCACACCTCCAACTCTGAGAAAATAATATTTAAAGAAAAGCTCCAGTAAGGAAAGTTCCCATTACCTATAGGTAATCGATTCTTTTTGTTGGCTGGAGTGGTTGCTGGAGACATCTGAGGAGTGCTGTAGGGAGTCATGTCTAGACTGCTGCTCTTTCCCGGCTTAGCCTGGGGCAGGTTTGCCAACAAATTGTCAAGAGCCATTCTATCTTCTTTCAGTTGATCTCCAGACATCACACTCTTCATAAAATTCACCTGGTAAAATGAAAGAATATTATCTGGTAAAATGAATTTTTCAAAAATAATACAGACTTATAAAAGGATATATTTATCTGTGACCTGCTAGCACATGGCTAGAAGAATGAAGTCAAGAAACTTCAATTAAAGAATGATGCCATTACCAGAGTAATAAGCTGACTGTAACTTATGTAAACCACAGTTCTGCTCAAGCCTTCCAGAAGATTAACAGAGGACATTGGCGGAGTCTCCACTGCACGGCCCCCAATTACAACATCAAGGAAAGCAGCTACACAGCCCTGTTAAAACAGGAAGAGACCAGAGTGAAATTCTTCCTTCAAAAGAGTGAAAAATTTTCTGACCAAGGTGAATAAGCGTGAAAAAAAATTTAACTTCACCAAAAGTATTTTAAACCCAACATTTTCAAAACTGCAACTCTTTATACAGTCATG
The DNA here is from genome assembly GCF_030254825.1 of Meriones unguiculatus. NCBI lineage: Eukaryota > Metazoa > Chordata > Mammalia > Rodentia > Muridae > Meriones > Meriones unguiculatus. Next base: position 77,131,777 of record NC_083356.1, read on the forward strand.
GAGAATACGCTCAAGAAAAACACACTCTGCAACCTACAATTCTGAGAAGGCAGGAAAGGGTGTGGAGCGGGGAGCCTACTAGGAGTCTGCGCATACTTACAGACCTCTGCAAGAATGCACAAAATACTGAGAACATCAACAGCTTTGAAGAGGAAATGGAAGTGACAGATGAGAGGTGAGGAAGAAATGACACAGAACAACAAATTTTTATTTTATTGAGTTTTCCTTTACATTTTCTAATGAATTTATCTGTGTGTGGTGTGGGGGAGGATAAGTCAGTGTTCATGATGAACACCTGTGAAGACAGCCTGAGGGGGTCAGTTCTCCCCTCCACCACGTAGATTCTAAGGATCAAAGTTTCATCAGGTTTGATGCCAAGCACCTTTATCTACTAAGCCATCTGCTGGTCTGTGTCTTATTGCTTAGGGTTTTGTTGTTGTTCTTGTTTTTTGAAACAAAATCCTACTCTTTGGCTTTGGCTGGCCTGGCACTCACCATAGTGTCTAAGTTGGCATCAAACCTGAGTGATTTTCCTGCCTCTACTCCTTAGGTGCTGTGATTAGAGTATATACTACTATACTCAGCACAGTATTTGAGGTTCTTACTGTTTTTATTCATTTGTTTTTAAGATTTAATTTTTGTTTACGTACATATGTATTCACACATACATGAACTCAAGTGTACTGGTGACTGCAAAGGTAAGATAAGGGTGCAAGATCCCCTGAGGGCTGAAGGTACAGGTGGTTGTACCATACAAGGTGGGTGCTGAGAGCTAAAACTCCTGTCCTCTGAAAGCACAGTAAGCATTCTTCACTTCTGAGCCAGTTCTCCAGTTCCAACATTTGACGGTTGATTGGTTTGTTTATTTGTTTGTTTGGTTTTTTTTTTTTTGAAACAGGGTTTCTCTGTCCTGGACTCACTTTGTAGACCAGACTGTCCTCAAACTCACATGGAATTAAAGGTGTGTGTCAACATCTGAATTTTAAACCAAATTTAATTAATAGCCTATGCAAAATCTAATTAAATCTTTACTCAACTAACTAAACAATGTCATGAATAAAGAACATTTAAAATTATTTAATTAGGGCTGGAGAGATGGCTCAGAGGTTAAGAACACTGGTTGCTCTTCCAGAGGTCCTGAGTTCAATTCCCAGCAACTACATGGTGGCCCACAACCATTTGTAATGAAATCTGGTACCCTTTTCTGGCGTGCAGGCACACATGCAGGCAGAACACTGTATACGTAACAAATACATAAATCTTTAAAAAATATTTAACTATTGCTGATTGTTATATTAGTAATAAATTCAGTTAAAACAAACTTTTTAAAAAATAATCTAACAGGTCTTGACTCTCATTACAATGACACCCTTCAATATATATGACAGTTTAATTATAATCATTAGAGAAATCTTCTGAAATGTAACTGTTGCTGATACGATATTGTTACCTAATTTAAAAACAAATTAATGACTGAACAACTTAACTTTCTTATCACTTAAAGACAACATTTAATTAAAAAACTAATTAAGTTCACTAATACTCTGCCAGAACTTTTATTTTGTATTGTTGTAGTTCATGCTGTTTGCTTTCTAATAGTCCTGGAGGCCTGGAACTTCCGAGAGTACCAGGCTGGACCTGGGAATTACAGTGAGTACAGGGATTAAAGTTGTTCACCAAGTAAGGTTGTGTCGTTTGTTTATGATAAGAAGATTCACTGATATCTAGGCTAACCTAGATAATCCTAGGTAATCCTCCTGCCTCAACTGAGATTACAGGTGTGGGCTAGCACACTTGGACATCTTACAGTCTATAAACAGTATTTCACATGACACAATATTCATTCCTACTTTGTCAAATTTTCCAAGGCTATTTTTGGTCCGGGGATCTCCCTCTTCAGTGCCAGTCATGGCTAACTGCTGCAAAAGGCGGCCAACCTGTAAACAAAAGCAATGATAAGCACATGTAGACTGCACGCACCAACACTGGTCTGAGGAAGCACTTCCATTCTAATCTAAGTATCTGGTTTCATAATAATAGCCACATTCTTCTAATCAGGCAAACAAAATAACATTTCCAATAAAATGTGCATCTTGTCTATGTCAGCTTTTACTATTTTCAGATTAAGAGTTAGAGGAAGTAGAAAATTTTGCTGTAATTTCTCGTTAGAACATGACAATAACATTAGGAAACTGAAAGAACAATATATTTATTTCTGGTACCGTACTTTTTGTGTGCTTAAAAATATCTTAAACTTTATAATTACCACATGTGTGTGCAAGTATAACACAAAGTACTCTTTCCCTTACAAATCACAAAAACTCAGGGTAAAGCATTCTCTTTATAGTTTTGTTGTTTTTTGAGACAGGGTCTGTGCAGCCCTGGCTGGCCTGGAACTCACTATGTAGACCAGGCTGGCCTCCAACTCACAGAGGTCTACCTGCCTCTGCCTCCTGAATGCTGGGATTAAAGGTGTGTGCCACCATTGCCCAGCTGATGATTTTGTCTTAGTTTTTTTTTTAATTTACTTATTTTATGTGCATTTGTGTTTTGCCTACATGTATGTCTGTGTGAGGGTATCAGATAATGGAGTTACAGGCAGTTGTGAGCTGCCATGTGGATGCTGGGAATTGAACCTGGGTCCTCTGAAAGAGCAGTCAGTGCTCCTAACTGCTGAGACATCTCTCCAGACCAGCTTATCAGTTTTTAAAAAATTTGAAAGACAGCCTATTTTAAATTAACCCAATCTCTTTTTCATAGTATTTCAGAAGAATAAAATATGATTAAAAGACTTGAGGACTGTAGGGGCTCAGGAAATGACTCAGTGGTTAAGAGCACCAGGCATGTAAGCATGAGGATCTGAGTTCAAATCTCAGCACCTACTTAAAAGCTGGGCATGGTTGCATGTGTCTATAATTGCAGATTGAAAATTGAGATAACAGATACTATGATCTTAATGGCCAACCAGTCTAACCAAAATGTTGAGTTTTCGGTTCAGTGAGAAACCTTGCCTCAAAAGAATAAAACACAACACAAAAGTGGACGACACTCAGTGCCCTCGCCTGGCCTTCACATGGCACATGCTCCTACACAAAGATACAAATACTCACACCCACGCCTGCCCACACCCACATACTCTCACTCTCTCTCTTCTTTAATTTAAAAAAACTTTAATGTTTTAAAAATTTATTTCACTTTAAGCATATGAATGCTATGCCTACATGTCTGCATACTTATGAACCATCTTCGACCTACTGCCTGTGGAGATTAGAAGAGGCCATCAGATACCCTGGACTTGGGGTTATAGATGGTTGTGAGCCAAGAAAAAAGCAAAAACAAAAACTTTTTTTTTTTAATTTTTAAAAAAAGACTGGGCTAGGGCTGGAGATATGGCTCAGGGGTTTTAAAAAACACTGCCTGCTCTTCCAGAGGAATAGGGTTCAATTCCCAGCACCCACATGGCAGTTTACAGCTATCTGTAACTCCAGTTCCAAACTCCCTCACACAGACACATGCAGGCAAAACACCAATGCAAATAAAATAAACGTAAATTAAAAAAAAAAAAAGACTGGGCAGAGAGACTGGTGAGACAGCTCTGCAGTTAAGACCACTAATTCTTCCAGAAGACCTGGGTTCAATTACCAGCCCGTCTAGCAAGCTAACAGCTGTCTGTAACGCCTGTTCTGAGAATCCAGTGCTCTCTTCAGCAGACACTATACAGATATACACACAGGCAAAACACCAACACACAAAATAAGTTAAATAAATAAATAAATACATAACAAGGCTTCAGGTAAAACATCCACACAAATTAAGTAATTGAAATAAATGATAAGACTTCAGGTAAAACACCCATATACATAGACTAATAAATAAGACTGCAGGTGTAACTTAACAGCAGAACATGCGCTGAGCCTGTGTGAGGCTCTGGGTTCCTCTATGGCATCCATGTGGAGGTCAGGGGAGGTCAGAAGTTCAGTAGCAGGCTCTCTTCTACTATCATGGGTTCCAGGGCCTGAACTCAAGTTATCAGGTTCCTCAAGCAAGGCTTTTACCCAATGAATCATCACCTTTGCCCTGAAATCAGATTTTTTTTTACAGGGTAACTTAATATATACATGTGTGTATATATGTGTGTGAGTATGTAAAATCTTCACTGGGTGGCGTCTACTTTCAAAAACATGAGTATTTCTGCAAAAAGGCCTAAGAGTTCAATAGCACTCCAAAAAATACTAAGTACTCCTGTTCAACTTCAGGGTTTAGTTTTGGCTTTTTTGGAGTTGTTTGTTTTATGAGCATTGGTGTTTTGTCTGCACGTATGTCTGTGTGAAGATGCTGGGTCCCTGGTACTGGAGTTATAAACAGTTGTGACAACCATGCTGGGAACTGAAGCCAGGTTGTCTGGAAGAACAGCTAGTGCTCTTAACCACTGAACCCTCCCTCCAGCCTACTGCAATACTGATTTGTTTTGTTTCTAGACAGGGAATCTCTGTACAACCCTGGCTGCCCTGGAGCTCACCCTGTACACCAGGCTGGCCTTGAACTCACAGACATCTATCCTCTGCCTCATGTAAAAAGCATGCACCCCTACCACTTGACTTTCAGCCTAACTTTTCAAGTAGAAAGGACACGTTCAGTTTTTACTCAATCTGGACTCTGAAATTAAAGAATAGGGATGACAGGCTTGTCCTAGAACCTAGCCAACTCTATACCCAAGAGGTCAGGGATTTCACTTGAAAATATTTATGACTATAAAAATCTCAAAATCCTAATATAATTACTTTTGTTTCATGAGAAGCAAATATTTAGGACAATTTAAGAAAAGAAATGATAAAAATATATGAACATCCAGGTGAGGGTGGAGCATGCCTTTAATATAAGCACCTCTCAAAAAAAAAAAAAAGAACATTGTCATCATTTTGTTCCTACTCCAAGCATAAAGATTATCTGTTCTAATACTAGATTAATAGTAGAAAATGCTACTAAATGCTAGATTAATAGTAGCAAAAGCAGGCTGGGAAGATGGTTCAGCGGTTAAGAGCACTGGCTGCTCTTCCAGAGGGCCTGAGTTCAATTCTCAGCAACCATATGGCTGCTCACAACCATCTATAATAGAATCTGATATCTTCTTCCGTCAGGCAGGCACTCAAATAAATATAACACTCACATACATAAATAAAACTTAAATAATAACAGTAATACTAACAGTAACAATTTATAATAACAGCAAAGCATACCTGCATCAGGTTAAACCTTGCCACCTCATTGATGGGAGCATCAGATATTATTCCATACTGCTCTGGATTGACAACTGCGGGACAAATGAAGCAAGCCAACAGAAGATCGGTACACATTGCTCTGACCTCCCCAACCTCCAGTCTGTCTACACAAGAGAGAGTTTTGTACATCTGTGACACAATCCACCTCAGACTATGTGGGAAGCAGTACGTGTTCTGCTTGAGATAGCCAATAAATTTGTTCACCAAAGCCACCAGTTTGGCCTCATTGGAGTCCACCATTTCTTGAACCTTTTGCCTGAATCTATCTGAGCCTTTCTCTCCGAAGAGTTTTTCCTGCTGAGCTGGGGAGAATCTCTCAATGAGCTTGTTGGGATCTGTCTCCAGATGATCTTCATCTTCTACAAGGAGCTGCATGATTGGCTCATGTAAAGTAGCTGTAAGGAAAAGTTTGGCAGAAAACAGTCCTTCAGAAAAAAGTTTAAATAAGATGCTGAAGGCACAAGTTCCTCTCCTCAAAAGGCGCCTGGGGTTGTCACTTTCTTTAAGTTCAAATTCAATCAGGTACCGTAAGACCTGAAGGAGGTAGCTTTCATCTTCCTGCATAATACAGTTGCCGTACAAGGAGGTAAAAACTGTGTAGATAACACTCTGTGTGTTCTCCTGGTTGAGTTTTTCTCCAGCAACCAAAGAGGAAGCAATAAGACGAGGATTTTCTCTTAATCTACTCAAGAATTCACCATAAGCGGTTTCCTGAAATCCCAGTTGCTTATATCCATCAACAAACTGTGTATCTTCCAAAATCTTGGCATGCTGGCAACACTCAGCAGGAGAAGCTTCAGCACTGAAAAATATTGCCACACAGGCAAAATAGTATTAATAACAACAACAATGCAACACAGGCGCTATATTGAAATGAATAGATCTGAGTTCATTATTGTGCCAACAGTGAGATCCTCTTTAATTGCTAAACTTTGAGAAGAATATGGGAACAAGCCAGCCACACCTAAAAGAGGAAACCAATTTTTTCATATGTAATATCCAGAGCATCCAACACAGGAATATTCACAAATATTCAATACTAAAATAATCAAAACAGGAGCTGAAGAAGTAGCTCAATTGGAAGAGCACTTACTGGTATGCACGAAGCCCTGGGTTTGAGTTACAACATGGACTGTATGGCCTTCTAGTCAATATCTGGCATGCCCAACAAAGAGCTGTGATTCTGAATGACATCATCAAATGTTAGTCCTGCCTCTTCAGATGTTTATAATTCCAGTCATACAGTATATATTGTCTTAATCTGACTACTTTTATCAACACTATACTAATATTGTTACAGTTAAAAACTGCTTCTTGGAACAATGAAACAAGCACCAGACACAAAAGTGGAGCACAGATATACATGTGGGAAAAACACTCATACACATGAAATAAAATTTAAAAATAAAATTTAAAAAATATATCTTTTCCTTTAAATACACATATAATTCCACTGGGCAGTGATGGCACACACCTTTAATTCCATCACTCAAGAGGCAGAGGCAGAGGGGGAAAAGGGCAGAGGGGCAGGGGGCCAGAGGGGCAGAGGCAGAGCAGGCAGATCTCTGTGAGTTCCCGGGCAGCCAGGGCTACAAAGCGAAACCCTGTCTTGAAAACCCCAAAACCAAAAGATATGCAATTTCAAAGCACAGAAATATATATAAAGTCACAAAATTTAATCTCCATAATACTAAAACATTATATATGCAAAGACTCAAAACATTAAATCTTAAATTATAATTTTCTACATTACTGTTTAAGCTAATTAATAAACAAAGCTCCATACATTTTATAAGCAAAGACTCACCTAACACTGATTCAAAACCATGCACTTAAGAGATTCATTTAGTTATTTAGTAATATACAATTAAGTGTTCACATAATGCATGATCTGAAAATTGTCTTTACCTGGTTATAATAAGCCGATCCAAATTAATCCTCTGTTGCTTTGCAATCCACGCTGTTCGATACAGCTTTTCAGCTGTCTTCAGTACATCTGCATTTAGCCTCTGAATGAGCTGTTTCTCAGAGCTCACATACAAGCGCTCCTGTTTGAGGTGGTGGGCCAAAGTGTGGATATCTAGCTTCACCATCTTTTAATTCGGAAAAGGTACAAAGGTTGATCACTAAGAATAAAAAGACAAAACTCAAGTTTATATCACATAAATTATTTTCTAAAATCAAAATGAGTATAATACATTAAACTTTGATTATGGGGGCTGGGGAGATGGCTCAGCGATTCAAAGCACTGGTTGCTCTCCCAGAGGAGCCAAGTCTAATTCCCAGCACCCACATGGCAGCTCACAACTAACTGTCTGTAACTCTAGTTCCAGGGACCTGACAATCTCACACAGACATACATGCAGACAAAATAAATGCACATAAAATAATAATAAATTTTTAAGAACGTCTTTGAGTAAAATTTTGGTGGTACATGCCTGTGATTCCAGCACTCTGGGAGGCAGAAACAGGAAGAAGGATGGCTGTGAGTACAAAGCAAGTCCAGGACAGCCAAGGCTACACAAAGAAACCCTGTCTCACAAAAACAAACAACAACAAAAATATTTTTATTATATTTGGTATGGTAGAACTACTGACTCAATTTAAAAATAACCTCAGGATTTGAGAGGCTGAGGCAGGAGGGTAAGGATATCCATCTTTGGAGATCTAATGAGTTTGAGGCCAGCCTGGGCTACATGAGACCATCTCAGAAAGCCATCAGATTTTGATTGTGATGTAAAGAATGACTTCTAGGCTAACCGAGAGCGACTGTACCCAAGGTGTTTACAAAAAACTACCTCTAATGAGGGGCCTTATTAGACGCTCTAAAAACATAATTCATATTCACCAATTTCTCTATACCGAACCTACACTAAGTCTGTAATCTAAGAAACAATTTTTTGTTTGCTTGGTTAGTTGTTTGGTGGTTTTGGTTTTCAAGACAGGGCTTCTATGTATCCCTGGCTGTTCTGGACCTCACTCTGTAGAGCAGGCTGATCTTGAACTCACAGAGATTCACCTGCCTCTGCCTCCCAAGTGCTGGGATTAAAGACATGGGCCACCACTGCCCAGGAAGAAACAAAGATTTTAAAAAATACATTTTACTTTTGCCATGTCACAGCACATGTGCAGAAGTCGGAGGACAAGCTACAGGAGTCTGGTTCTCTCCTGTCAGCATATGGGTCTCAGGGATTGAACTCAGGTCCTCAGGATTGGTAGCAGGTGCATTTACCACCAGAGCACTGTGTGCACTTCGCCACTCTGCCTATTTCTTTAAGGCAGGGAGTCTCCCAGAACCTGAAGCTCATCTTTTCTTGTTCGGGCTTAAAGCCAGCAAGCTCCAGCAATCCTCCTGTCTGACACACCCAGAGAGGGGGTTACTGGCATGCACTAGATACAAGGCTTGTTAAGCAGATGCTGGGATCTGAATTCATCTTCTGATGATTACTAAACAAGCACTCTAACCACTGAACCATCTGTCCACTGCTTTATTTTTTGGAGATACTGTTTCACAGAGTCTGGGCTCGCTTTGAATCTTTTATGTACCTAAGAATGATCTTGAACTCCTGTTCATCCTACCTCTACTTCCCAAGTGCTCAAATTACAGGGACGGGCTGTCATGCCCAATTTATGTGGTGCTAGGGACTGAACCCATGGCTGTGCAGACTAGAAAGTACTCTACCCTCAGAGCTACAGCCTCAGCTCTTTTGCTGGTTTTCTGTGACAGTCTCAAATTCACCATGGAGCTGAGAATGACCTGAACTTCCTGATCCTCTCTTAGTCTCCCAAGACCTGAAGTTACAGGTCTGCTGGAGCGCACACACGCACAGGGACACCCTATTTCCACTGGAAGTCTACATCATCTCACTTGAAAGTCTATGGCTAGTTGATTTCCTTGCTCCCTACTTTGAATTCCCAAAGTCTGTTCTCCCCATAATACAGAGTTTACATTATGGTCACATCATTTTATTCCTTGACTAGAAACCATCTCAAGGCTTTATCTTACACTTAGAATGAAATCCAAAGTCCTATGTGGCCTTTCCTTGCTACATCTTGGACCCTCCAGTCCCTACCTAGCATTTACTACAGACACCTACTTGCTTGCTAACCATCCTTATTGGGCAGTTTCTACCTCCTAACAGTGTGCTGTCAGGACCAGAACTTATCTGTTTAGTCCACTGCCCTGATCTCAGGCCTGGGTGAGAGTCTAGTTCACAGCAGTAACTGAGTAAATATTTGCCAAAGGTAGGAATGAAATTAAACAACTTTTATTTATCTAATAACTAAACAAATACAAACTGCACATATATTTTAAAGCATTTTGTTTTGTTTTGTTTTGTTTTTCAAGACAGGGTTTCTCTGTGTAGCCTTGGCTGTACTGGACTCACTTTGTAGACCAGGTTGGGCTCAAACTCAAGGTGAATTGCCTCTGCCTCCCTCTGTGTTGGGATTAAAGGTGTGTGCCGCTATGCTCGGCTATTTAAAGCATTATCATTTAAGCCATAGTCTAGAACTGCCAGATCAAACGTTTTGTATTAACAACAGAAATACATATGCTTAAGATAACAAAATTGTCTGAGCTGAGAACAATTATCAACTTAAAAAAAAAATTCTGAAAACTGAGCATTGGGGGCTGGAGAGATGGCTCAACAGTTAAGAGCATCTGCTGTTCTTACAGAGGACCCTAGATAGATTTCCAGTACACACACCAGGCAGCTCAAAACCTCTTGTAACTCTAGCTCTAGGGGATCTGATACCCTATTCTCACCTCTGCAGGTAACAGCACACACACTGCTAGGTGTGGTAACACATCTGTAATCCCAGCACTCAAGAGGCAGGGGCAGGTGGATCTCTCTGAGTTTGAGGCCCGTCTTCTCTACATAGTTAAACAAAATAAAAATGTGGTTACACCAAAATCTAATCAGTCCTTTAGAAAAATAAAACACACACACACACATACCACCAAAGTCTCTAACTGAAAATTATGAGGCTGGGGGTATAACACAGTGGTTGAGCCTAGCATGTATGAGGGCTTAGGTTCATAAAAAAATATTTTTCAAAGAGTTATTTATTTATTTATTTATTTATTTATGTATGCAATGTTCTGCCAGTATGTGTGCCTGCACGTCAGAAGAGGGCACCAGATCTCATTATAGATGGTTTTGAACCACCATGTGGGTGCTGGGAATTGACCTCAGGACCTTTGGAATAGCAGCCAGTGCTCTTAACCTTAAGCCAGGTCTACAGGCCCATAAAATTTTTTTTAAACACACAAATAATTAGATATTATGTGAGCCAGGTGTGGTAACAAATATATTATTGAGTGTAGCTGGAACTCATGAGTGTGGCTGGAACTCAGCTTGATCCCCTAATCTCAAAGAGCCCATAATCTGCTTAGAACCAATATATTGTTCAAGCTATCAAGTGAACATGTTTTTAATGATATAGCAAAATACAAAGCAAATTTATAAAATTCAGAAATTAAAATCTTCAAGTATAACTTCAAAAGTAAAACCTAGGGCCAGGCATAGCGGTATACATCTTTATCCCAGCACTCAGAAACACAGTCTACACAGCAAGTTCCAGGACAGCCAGGACTCTGTAGAGAGACCCTCTTTAAAAACAAAATGATATAAGGCTGGAGCTGAGGCAATCTACACCCACTGTAGCTGACACCCCAGGCTGAGGCAATTCCAAGCCTCAGTTATCCCAACCCACCCCAAGTTGAGGTAGCAGGCCACCCTAAAGTCATTCTGATGCCCCACAAGCTGCAGTGACCCACTGTCACCCCTTCTCCATTGTGGCAGCCTGGAATCCCAACGGCCCAATGCACCCTCCAAGAGCTGTTTAGAGACCAATTTAATATGTAGTAGCAAGTGCTTCCCTGTCAGTTCCCCCTGCCAGCCTCAGGGCAGCAGCCCCTCCTTCCCGCCCTGGGCTGTAGAGGCAGGAGACAAAATGGTGGCAACTCCTCAGCAATGCCTCAGCAGGAGCTGTCCATGATGACTCTTCCTGACTCAGCCTAAGGCACTGGACAGCTTTCCTGCCTCAGAATACCTACTGCCACCACCACGGGTGCTCACCACCACGGGTGCTGTCTATGATAGTGACAATCTTTCCTGCCTCAGTCTACTGCCTTCACAGTGTAAATTTTGGATACTTTATATATTTTATAAGCCCTAAGAGCAGAACAGTGGCCAGACCTCTGCCTGAGGAAGCTCCAGCAGCCCAGCACCCCCTCCACCTCTGTTAACTGTCATCTCCAAGCTTTCAGTAAGATTCATCCCAAGCTATGCAAATTTGAGGTGAAGACTGGACAAAAACCCACCAATGCCTGAGCAGGAAAACTGAACAATCCCTGAGCTTCCCACAGCTCAGGACTTGAAATCCTACCAATCCACACTCTGGAAGTCCCTGCCCAGAAAGCTCCCCGCACCCCAGCCCTGAGAATTCCCAAATATAAAGGCTGGGTTTGCCCCAGTTCCCTGCTGCCTTCTCCCAAAAGCAGAGGCAGCCACTCCTTGATTCGCCCCTTCAAAAAATCTCTTTTAAGAGATTTACTGCCTGCTGTAACTTAACTGAAGAGGAGCTCAGGCTCCTGGGCTCCTCAGCTCCTCTGGGTTGGGGTACCCTCCTTGGGAGCTGCAATGTCTCTGTTGAGGAAGCCTCCTCTCAGAGCTATGAGGTCCGAGGGTTCCCATGTCTCAGGATACCCTTGGAACTCTGTCCCACCTCAGAGCTGGGATACCTTCCCAGTCTTCACAGCACATGACTCGGATTTTCCGCCTCAGAGCTATGGGTTTCCTGGACACCCTTCCATCTGAGTACCAGAAAGCTGGACACCTTCCCACCCGATCAGGAAGGCCAACAAATAACAACAACAACAACAAATGAGGCTGGAGAGGTAACTCAGCAGTTAGATGCACTTGCTGCTTTTGTAGGGTGCTCAGCTTGGTTCCCAGCTCCTATATGGTGGTTTGTAACTATCCATAACTCTAGTTCTAGGGAATCTGATGTCCTCTTCTAACCTCCAAGGCACAGGCACACATGTGATACACATATATACACTCAGACAAAACACTGATACACATAAACTAAGTAACATAAATAATAAAAATTTAAGCAAAAATTGAAATAAAAAGATTAACATTTAAAATAACATTCCACCTAATCTAAACCAAAAACTGAGTTTCTAAACCACCAGTGGTCCCAAATTTTTTACACATTTCCTTATAGTGGGGGGGGAGGGGTATATGTGATGTGTGTGGTGTGTGTAAGAACAGAAGCACACGTGCCATACCATGAATGTGAGGTCAGAGGACGTTGTCTCCTTGTGGGCTCTAGGGATACAATTCTGGTAATCTAGTGACAGGTAGCTTTACTCTCTGTGCTATCTTGCTGACCCCAAAGACATTTTTTGGAGACCTTTTCCACAAGACAAACTTTCTAAGTATCTTTTTAATCAGATCCAAGAATTATAGGCTTTCCTTTCTATATTTCTATATTTGTAGTCACACACACACACACACACACACACACACAAAATCTGACTATAACGCATCCTGTAAAAAGAAATTTCAAGAACAATTATTGAGAACTAAGTAATAAAGCTCAGTGGTAGAGATCTAATTACCTAGCATGCTTGAGGCACTAGTTTCAATCCTTAGCACCAAAAAACAAATACAACATTTAAGAAAAACAGTGAGAACTGTTTGTTCTTTTAAGACAACACTTATAACAACACAAGTTAACAGCCATAAGCTAAGAAACAGATTAAGTAAAATTTGGACATAACAGGCATGACGGTACATGGCTTTACTCCTGGTACTCTGAAGGTAAAGGCAGGCAGATCTCTATAAACTCCAAGTCAGCCAGAGCTACACAGTGAGGCTCTTTGCATAATTTAAAAATAAAATAAAATTTAAACATAAATATAACTAGGAAATGTTTTACCTTTAAGAAAAAAAAGCACAGTTTTTTGTTGTTTTGTTTGTTTTGTTTTATTTTTCAAGCATAGATTTTAAAATGTATGGCACCAGGTAGCAGTGCTAACTGCCTTTAATACTAGCACTCAGGACGCAGAGGCAAGTGGATTTCTGTGAGTTTAAGGCCAGCCTAGTTTACTACACAGCTAATTCCAGGACAACCAGGACTACACAAAGAATCTCCATCTCAAACAACCAGGGCAAGTAGGGGGGAAGCTGGGCAGTAGTGGCACACACACGTTTGATCTCAGCATTCAGAAGGCAGGGGCAGGTGGATCTCTGAGTTTGAGGCCTACAAACCAACATTTATTTAAACTTTTTTTATTTTCAAGACAGGGTTTCTCTGTGTAGCCTTGGCTGTCTGGGAACTCACTCTGTAAACCAAACTGACCTTGAACTCAGAGATTCACCTGCCTCTGCCTCCTGAGTGCTGGATCAAAGGCATGCACCACCCAAGAATTATCCTAGTTTCTCCTCACTGCACCGTCACAAGCCTGTGACAGGCATGCTCTCACAGTCTCATCTGGGGTGCTATATGATTCAGTTCTGTCTGACTTCAAAGAAGCACTTGCTCTCTACCAACTAATCTACACATTTTCTCAGTCAGGTCTACTTTGACTTCTAGTTATTGTAGGGAGTTGGGGTTTTTTGTTGTTGTTGTTTTTTAATCTGCTGATTTTACAGACTATTACTTGTCTTCTAGCAATATCTACTTAACTTAAATTCACACTGGAATAGCACACAAACTGGGAAAACCATAGAGAAAATAATGCCTTAGCATACTGTTTGTGGGGATGTGATTCTGTACCATCACTATGGACATTCTCTAAACAGAACCACCCTATGATTCAGCACTCCCACTACTGGCTGTTTAATCAAAAGAAATGGAATCAGTATGTGAAAACTTCAGCTGCACTGTCATGTTTATTGCAGCATTATTCACAACAGCCAATATCTGGAATCAATGTAAGCGTCCTATCAATAGAAAACTGGACAAAATTATATACACAAACAATTATGAAGCTAGTTCTCTCTCTATGGGTTCCAGGTATCCAACCCAAGTCTTCAGCCCTGGCAGCAGTCAGCTTTAGTCTCTGAGCCATCTTGTTAACCCTAAAGACATGTTTTTAGAGACCACTTTAATAAGCTTAGGCCACAAGAGAAACTTGGTAAGTATTTTTACTTTAAACAGGTTCAAGATTTATAAGCTTTCCTTTCTATAACTGGTCAGAATGTCAGAAAAAAAATCTGACCATGGCTTATCCTGTAAAACAAGTTTTAAGAACTATAATTGGGACTAAGGAGCATTGCTCTGTGTGTGTGTGTGTGTGTGTGTGTGTGTACGCGCGCTGAAATATTATTTGGCATATATAGTATATAAATAAACATATAAATGAAATATTATTTGGCCATAAAAAATGGGCATAGATGTAACTACAGATCATAATGTTAAATGAATAAGCCAGGCCCAGAAATACCAAGTATTGCATAATCTCACTCAAATGTAAACTGAGAAAAATGTGACCTCTCAGAAACAGAATGGTGGTTTTCAAATCTGAGGCAGCAGGGACAGGAAGAATTAGGAATATTAGTTATAAGAAATAAATGAGATCTATTTTATGAGCACAAAAACTACAGTTAATGACAACATGTTGAATATATTGATTGTATTCTTTCTCCCATCCATACAGCCCCTTTCTGAGATAGGGTTTCCTATTGCCCAGGCAATCTCAATGTAGCCTTCACTATGTAGATGAAAATAACGACCACACTCACTGACACCACACATGCATGCACACATGCACACACACACACACACACACACACCAGTATATTAAAGTTGTTCACATTTGTTAATTATTCTTGATTTCTTAGAGCATATTTCCAAGCCCCATAACTTAAAATCAGCCCATCTATCCGTTACTATTTTACACCATTAATTATTATTTTTTTACTTACTAGTGCATATGTCTGTGTGTACACATACCCACGGTGCACATGTGGAAGGCCGAGGACAACTTTTAGGACCTGGTCTTCTCTTTCCACTATAGAATCCAAAGACTGAACTAGGCCATCAGGTTCGCACAGCAAGCACTTTTACAAAACAAAGAGCCCTTACACTGTTTCCCTATGTTACCTGTTCTGTTCAAATTGACCTTCTCATTTCTGTTGTCCTGTGTCATCGTGTCTTCTTATCTACATGCTTTAATTTCCACAGCCTGGCTAATGAACCTTTGTAGTCACATACATTGCCTAGTGATAAATCTCAACTCTGGGCTAAAGAACTAATTATGTTACTGACTTGGAACTGACTGTGGTTTGCTATTGCTGAGTTTTTGTTCTTGTTTTCTTTTTGGTTTTTCAAGCAAGGGCTTCTCTGTGTATCCCTGCCTGTCCTAGAACTTGCTTTGTAGACCAGGCTGGTCTCAAACTCAAAGATCTTCCTGTCGCTGCCTCCCAAGTACCAAGATTAAAGGTGTGCACTGTATTTTCATCTTTTACCATCGACCTCCTGTGTTTCCAGCAATAACTAGTCCTTCAAAATCTGAGAACATCCAATTGGCCCATATACTCCCAGTCCTGAGTTCAATTCCCAACAACCACATAGTGGCTCATAACCATCTATAATGAGATATGTTGCCCTCTTCTGGCATGCAGGTGTACATGCAGGCAAAATCCTATATAAATAATAAATAAATCTTAAAAAAAAAAAAAAAAAAAAAACAAAAAGAAAAGAAAAAGGTTGCCAACTCTAATAAACAAGTTCATCTCCTCTAATGAAGAGAGTGGAGAGGAACCACAATCTGAAAAGGTACAACTTTTGAGCTAAAAATACATTAAAAGTTCCAAAGAGAAAACATCTAGTACAAGTATCAACAGCTAACAGGACACAGAGGTACACAGGAAGATCAAAAGTTCAAGGTTACTCTCAAATACAAAACAAGTTTGAGGACAGTATGGGCTGTAAAACTCTTTCTCAAAAAGTATAAATTATTCCAGAATTTACACAGGATGGAAATAACATTTCACACTTCATGAGAATCTCTAATTAAAATCATTCCAATTTATAATAATATATCTACTAATTTTAAACTTTAAGGTAGCGTTTAGAGTTCCAGTAAACAGCCTACTGTCTAGTATAATCGTAGGCTCTCTCAGTCTCCCTCCCACCCACTCTTCCTCTCTGAGGAACTGAGGTTACATATGCAATCCTACTGTTGACATCTGTAATAAGGGTCCTCCTCGCAACTTCTAATGTACTAGAGTTCAGAAATTACACTTGTGCTTGCTAAGCATTTCACCACTAAACTACACCCTTGGCCCTTTACTAAGCTTCAGAGTGAATATGAAACTATGTCCAACTTACTTATTTACTATAGCGAATACTTCAATAATCAATAACGTGGAGAGGGAACTACAACTAGATAGGTTTGAGGAAATTAAGACTGCCCCTTACCATCATGGCGATGCATACCTTCAAGCCCTGCACTCAGGAGGCCAACCTCTACGAGTCTAAAGCTAACGTGGACTACAAAGCAAGTTCAAGGACAGTTAAAATCCTGTCTCAAAAACAAACAAACCAAAACCATGATGGCTTCTGCTACCTGGTGTCATGTGACATATGATCTCTGACATTTAGTGTCATGTGACCTGTTACTGTCACTAATGTTAAGATACTGGCCTTATCTGTCCTATACATAAAACAGTGAGAGGACTGTAAATCATAAGTGATAAAATCAATGAAAAGCAGTGTAGTTTTTAATTACTTCACTATTACAATTAAGATGACTTTGACCATCTGATCTTCCTGCATCCACCTCTCTGGTGCTAGGACACAGGTCACCATGCCTGGTCAGTTCATGTGGTACCCTAGGTCTTGTGCATGCTTGGAAACACTGTCAGCTGAACACATCTCTAGCCCCAGGAACTCAAACTTGTAAGTATTAAAAGTGAGATAGTGACAGCTATCGAGCTAAGAGCATTATTAGTAATACAGTATGTGTGGCAGATGAGAGGCCTTTGAAATTTGAGAATAAAACATTATTTGCAAATAAACTGTTTAATTAAAAGTTTCAACTAAAAATGAGTGATGACTAAATGGAATGGAGTATGCTAGAAGAGAATGAGGTCACAGTATGCTGGAAAAGAGCTAAAAAAATGAGGAAAACTGAATAAACTATGAGCTTTGATTAATAATAGTCTATCAATACTGTTCACTAATTGCATTAAGTATAGCAGACTAGCGTAAAATAGTGGGAAGTAGGGAAAATTAATACAGGGTCTATGGAAACTCTGTATATCTTATTTTTTTTTTTAAACCTAGTCTAAAAAACAAAGTGGGGGTGTTGTTTGGGTTTTGTCTGGTTTTGTTTTTGTTATCTGTTTAAGAGTTCCCCTGTTTCTGTTGAAGAGTTTTGCTATATAGTCTAGCCTAACTTTGAATTTCATTATATAGGCCAGGCTGGCCTCCAACTTACTGCCATACTCTAGCCTCAGCTTCCTGAGTGCTGGAATTACAAAATAAATTCCAGCCTAGCACCCACATACAATTCCAGTTCCAGGGCTTCCAACTCCCTTTTCTGACCTCCACAGGCACCAGGCATGTATGTGGTGCTCATACATACATGCAACAAAACATCTACACACACACAATAATAATAGTAGCAGTAGTAACAATAATAATAGCAGTAGTAGTAATAATAATAATGGCAGTAGCCAGTGGCTTAGACCTGTAATCCCAGCACTTGAAGGCTGACACAGGAGAGTTGCTGCAAGTTCAAGGCACCTGAGCTACACATTGAGTTAGAACAAATTGGGCCACAGTGTGACAATGTGTCTACCTAGAGAATGACAGACACAATGTAGAATGGTTGTGGTCGAACAGTTTCAACTGACTAGAGGTAGTAAAGCATACCTGTTTAGGAAATACAAATAGTGGTAACTACCACATTTCAAGCTTGCATTCTGCATCAACTGAATACATAAATACTCCAATTTCCCTATGAAATACCATGACTTTTGTTTAGTTTAGTTTTGACACTGAAAGCTGGGCCTATGGCTGTATGCACGCTGAGCATATGCTCTACGAACACTTCCAATGAAGAATGTATTCTTTTTTTTCTTATTTCGTTAATTTTCTTAATTTCTTAATTTGTAAATTCACGTATTTACTTGGGGGGGGAGGCGGTGTCGTGGAGCGCACGTGGAAGTCAGAAGTCTGAGGATAGCTTGTTGAAGTCAGTTCTCTCCTTTTACCATGTGAATCCTAAGATGAAACTCGGGCCCTCAGTATTGATGGCAAACCCCTTTATCCACAGAGCCACCTATAAGCATTTTGGTTGTATGTTTGTTTTAAGATAAGAGTATTGAAACTTAATGGGAAGGCAGAGGCAGGCGGATCTCTGTGAGTTCAAGACCTGGTCTACAGAAAGTTCCAAGACAGGCAGGGCTACACAGAGAAATCCTGTCTAAAAACCAAAAGAGAGAGAGAAGAAAGAGAGAAAGAGATCTACTGCTTCTGCTTCCCAATTGCTAGAATTAAAGGTGTATACCACTACAGCTGATGATATATAAGTATTCTTAATTACAACATAGAGCTATACAGCTGAGGAAGGTGAAAGCAATTTAATATCCCAAGGTCAAATTAGTAACATGTAAAACTAAACTAGAATGTAGTTATATTCAGTTTCAAAAGTTGTTTTTACCCAGTAATACTTTTTCCCTTTGTCTCTTTCTCTCTGTCTGTTTCTCCCTCTCCCCCCTCTACTAAGCCAGTCATTCTTCTCTTAACTATGAGAACTTTATTATAATCAAGGTTACTACTTTCAGTTGCCTCACTCAGTAGAATTAGAATTGGGACTTGTTGGAAAAAAAGAACAGAAGATGCTAATAAAGAGTGAGGGATGGATGTAATAATAATGTATTATACACTTGTATGAAATTACCAAAGAATAAATTAATTAAATGTAAGCAAATAACTGCCTCACTCTTGGAACAAATACTCATATGTAAGTCAGAATGCGGACAACACCCAAGTTTCTTGAAAATTTTCCAACTGCCTGGCAGGATGCATTTAATTGAACTTTAGGACTAAATACTCTCAACTCCCTCAAATTCTAAGAAGGAAGAAGAGATATATATAAATATTTAGAAAAAAATTGCTAGAAATTAACCCAGAATATTACCAAAAAGTCAGGAATGGTGGTGCATGCTTTTAATCCCAGTACAGTGCTTGTTGCTCTCTTGGAAGAACATAAGGAGGCTCACAAATGCCTGTTAACTCCAACCCCAGAAGGATCTGATACCCTCTGCCAGCCTCCTTAGGCATGCACTCATGCACCTGTGTCACACACACAAACTTAAAAAGTAAATAAGGAGCAAGAGAAATGGCTCAGTGGTTAAGCCCACTGACTGTTCATCCAAAGGACCCAGGTTCAATTCCTCGTACCCAAATGAAAGCTTACAGCTGTTTATAACAGCCCCAGGGAATCTGACACCTTCTTCTGGCCTCCTTAGACAAAGCAAACACATGTTACACAGACACACATGCAGGCAAAACAGCCATACACACAAAATAAGAATAAATAAATCGGGGGCTGGAGAGATGGCTCAGTGGTTAAGAGCACTGTCTGCTCTTTCCAAGGACCCAGGTTCAACTCCCAGCACTCACATGGCAGTTCATAACTGTCTGTAACTCCAGTTCAAGGTGGTCTGACACCCTCAAACCAATGCACAAAAAATAAAATTAAAAAAAAAAGAATAAATAAATCTTTTCTAAAAAATAAAGAAAAGTAGCTACAATTTATCACAGTTACCATTTTTTTATTTCTTTGTTGTTACTGATTTTTTGTTTGTTTCTTTGTTTTTGTTTTTTTTTTTTTTGAGACAGGGTTTCTCTGTGTAGCCTTAGCTGTCCTGGAACTTGCTCTGTAGACCAGGCTGGCCTTGAACTCAGAACTCCAAGATCTGCCCTCCTCTGCCTCCCAAGCACTGGGATGAAAGGTGTCAGTAACCTCCTGTCATTGGTATTGTTTTTTAAGGCAGTCTCATGTAGCTCAGGCTGGCTTCTAATTCACTATGTGGTCAAGGATGACTTTGAACTTGTCTCCATTTCCTGAGTCCTGGGGTTACAAACATGCACTACAAACTTCAATCAGCATTACTATCAATGACTGTGTTTCTACCCAAAAGAAAACTCCTTATCTAAAACATCAATTATGGTGTGTTGGGTGTAGGTTGACAACACAGAAAGAAAGGGAAAGGGCAACTTTCCTTCCACTTTCACACTGGTTCCAGGAATTGAACTTGGAGTCAGCAGGCTTTCACAGCAAGCACTTTTTTCTACTAAGTCATCTCCTTGGCCCTAAAATAGCTTTTCAATAGAAACCAACCACTAAAATGGCCTCATTTAAAAAAAAATTCTCCTTATTGGATCTAGAATAATGGCTCAGGAAGTAGTAGTACTCACGGCTCCTGCAGAAGAACTGGGGTACGTTCCCAGCACCCACACAGTGGCTCAAAACTGCCTATAGCTCCAGTTCAGCGGAATCAGATCTCCCCCCTCTGATCTCCTACAGTATTTGCCACCTACGTGGTACACAAACATACACAAAAACAGAAGATTCATTCATAAAAAATAAAAATTATTTAAGCCTTTAAAAAAAATTAAAATGCCCTTATAGAATGGAATTCATAATTTCCAATACTTTATATAATTCCTAAGAAAAAAGAACTTGATAAGTGTTAAGCTCTTCCTGCCATTGCTACTTATTATATGTTTTAAAATAATGCAACAAAAACTCAGGGGCTAGAGAGATGCCTCAACAGTTAAGAGCACTTGATGCTCTTGGAGAAGATTTCGGTTCAGTTCCAAGCACTCAGATCAGGTGACTCACAACCACTGTAACTCAGTTCTACATCTGATGCCTCTTCTGGGATCTAAGTAATCCAGACAAGAGATAAGTATCCTCTGCAAAACTATCTTATAAATATCACACTTAACTATAGTCATTTGCCCACATCTGTTTCCCTCACTAGATGAGTTTTGGAGAGATGGCTCAGTAGTTAAGAGTACTTGCTGCTCATCTATAGGACCTGTACTTGCCTATAATTCCACTACCAGGGAATCCAATACCCTCCTTGTGGCTCCCACAGGCTCCTGCACACATGTGGTACACACACATAAACTCAGGACACAAGCATATACATAAGGTAAAATTAATTAAAATAAAAAAAATCCACAGGAACTAGGGAGATGTTTCAGAGAGAGTATGTTGCTCTTGTAAAGGATCTAGGTTCATTTCCCAGTACCCACATACCAGCTCACAACTGTCCATAAGGTAACTCCAGTATCAGGGGATTCAATGCCCTCTTCTAGCACCCAAGGCTCCAGGCACACATATGATGCACATACAGACAGGCAGTCATATAAAACACCTGTACACAAAAAATGAAAAATAAAATAATTTAAAATTTTTAAGAAATATTTTTAAGTTTTAAAAAAATACTCAGATCACCAGGCATGATGGTATACACACTTAATCCCAGCACTGTAGGCAGAAATTATAGAGGAATTTTAATCCAGCAACACGGCTGCTGCAGCAAGGGATCATATCCAAAAACCTAGGTCTGTGTGATTCAACTGAAATACAGGCATGACCTTAGTACACACCTTTAGTCTCTCTGACTGGAATTTAGTACAAATTTAGACAAAGTGACATCAGAGAAAGCTTTGACAGAATGAGTCAGAGATAGGATACACCCAATTCTCACAAGAACAGACAGGAGCCTGGCTTGGTGTCACAGCATGGTGCATGGTGGCAAAGGCAGGTGGATCTGAGTTCAAGGTCAGCCTGGTCTGCAAAGGACTCCAATTGCAGACCAGGACAGCCAGGGCTATACAGAGAAATTCTGTCTCTAAAAGTAAAAACAAACAAACAAACAAAAAGACAGGAAAGCAAAACTAAGAGAAGTGCAGAGGCAGAGAGCAAGAGGGTGAGAGAAAGAATACCAGTAAAAGAAAGAAAGCAAGAGAATTCAAGGAGACAGTTCAGTAAAGCTCAGAAGTTCAGTTCATGCAGTTCAGAGGCAGGTTTTTCAAGCAGAGCAATTCAGTCAGAAGCAGAGAGAAGCCAGTCTGAATCAGTTAGTTTGGAGAGGATTCTGAGCTAGAACACGGAGTTGAACCAGCCAGCCAGAGTTCAGAAAGAACTAAAGAGGGTGAGCTTATTCAGCAATAAATCTCAGAGGCTGCAAACATTCTAGGCCTATGTTAGCATCTGGAGGCTAGAAGCCAAAGCCTTCAAGGTCTGGGTTTGCAGAGGGTTAGATTGTACAGAGGCTAGAAGCTTCCAGGCCCAGGCCTAGGAATAGCTAGATAGAAAAACTCTGGGCTCCATCCAAGCCATCTATTCGTAAAGCCTGGGTACAGCTCTCATCTCATTCCCTCATCTGAGGAAATAAAAACTACAATTATAAGAGGCAAGTGGTTCCAGGCCACCCTGATCCACAAAGCACGTTCTAGCAAAGCCAGGACTAACCAAAGAAACACTGTCTCAAAAAAGAAAATAAAACTGGGTGTGGTGGTGCTCAGCTTTCGGCTTTAATCCCAACACTCAGGAGGATATGAGGATCGCTGTTAGAGGCCAGCCTGGTCTACAAAGTGTGGTCAGGACAGCCAAGGCTACAGAGACACCCTGTCTCAAAACAAAACAAACGAACACTCAGAGAGTCTTAAAAGTTTCTTTCTGTTGGAATGCAAGTTGGAATATTACAACCTTAAATGGCTAAAGGGTACTTTAGTTTAGAGAATCAAAGTTAGATTCCTTGCCAAGCATGGTGTTGCATACCTTTAATCACAGCACTCAAAAGACAGACACAGGCAAATCTTTACAAGCTCACCTGGTGTACAGAGCAGGCCAGCCAGAGCTACATTGTGAGACATCATAAAGAAAGAAAGAGAGAGAGAAAGAGAGAAAGAAAGACAGAAAGGAAGAGAGGAGAGAGAAAGAAAAAGAGAGAAAGAGAAAGACAGAGAAAGAAAAAGATAGAAACAAAGAAAGAGAAAGAAAAGAAAAACAAGAGAGAAAGAAGAAAAAGAAAAAAATACTAGATTTTTGGGGGTTCCAAAGAAGGAAAGTGAACTTTTTTGTTTTCCCTTCCTTCCTTCCTTTTTTCCATTCTTCTGACAGGGTCTCACCTTGCAGCCTAAGATGGCTTCAAACTCTCATGATACGCCTGCCTCACCCTCCTAAACATTGGAATATGGGGGCTGTAGAGATGGCTCAGTGGTTAAGAGCACTGGCTGCTCTCCCAGAGGTCCTCTTCTGGTGTGCATGAAAACAGAGCACTCATATACATTAAATAAATAATTTTTTTAAGGTTGGGATACAGGTACATGGGTATTCACATCACACCCTCTTAGATGAAATACTTTCCGGGGAAAAATACATAAAACTGTTTCTTTCTTTACCTTCTCTGGTACAGAGATCCCTGTTAGTCAGGTGTGAGTAGCACACACCTGTAATCCAGGCACTTGAAGACTGAGGTAGAAGGAACACTGGAAATTCAAGGTTACCCTGGGCTACATAGTGATACCCTATCTCAGAGGCAGGGCATATTCTTACTTGTAAGCATTCTCAAACTATGTCCAAGGTACTATATCCTTCACATGTAGTATATATTTTCTAAGGTGGTTCAGAGTGGGTTAAAAATAGATGAATTTAGTCTAAGTTCTAAATTTTTTGAGTTCCTTGCCTAGATATATGTATGTGCACCACATGTGTGCCTGGAGGTCAAAAGAGGGCATCAGATCCCCTGGAATTGGATTACAGACAGCTGTGAGATTCCTTCCACAATGAAGGAAGAGAACTGAACCCAGACCTCTGTAAGAGCAGTAAGTGTTCTTAACCACTAAGTCAGCCCAGGGATTTCTAAAATTTTAAACCATTAGCATTTATAATGGGAATGTAACTCAGTGGTGGAGTGCTTGCCTAACATGTGTGGGGCCCTGCATTTAAGCTAAAGCACCGTAAAGGGGAAAAACCAAGAATTTAGGAAAATAATTGCTTGGGAGGGTATTATTTGGTTCTGATCATGATGCAGAAGAAAAGGGTTACTAGCCCTTGGTTCCCTTTTAATATTTTCACTTTTTCAATAGGAAGCCACACTTAATCCTTCAAGAACCACAGAAATAATTGATAAAATACACATTAATAAGCATCAGAAGAAGAACTAAACGTGTTTGACGACATGCTTTCTACTAGCCTCTGTGTGGGTGTACTAGAATTATAAAGGTGCAAGACTAAGCAAGCACCTTTCTGGACAGGCAACTCAGATTATGGTTACAGAGTATGAGTACAACCTTGCCTTAAGAAAACTGCTTACTAAGAAGGGCTTATAAACACATTCACAGGCTTAGGCAGAACTGTGGCCTAGACTTGCCGTGCATGTATGAAGCTTTGGGTGTGACCCACAGCACACATATGTGAACACACACACACAAAACAACACACACACAAAACAACACACACAATAGTTGGGGTTTTTTGTGGGGTGAGGTCGTTTTTGTTTGTTTGTTTGGTTGGTTGGTTTTGGTTTTTTAAGACAGGATTTTTCTGTGTAGCCCTGGGTGTTCTGGAACTCACCTTTAATCCCAGCACTCAAATGGCAGAGGTAGGCAGATCTCTCCTGAGTTCAAGGCCAGCCTGGTCTACATAGCAAGCTGCAGGCCAACCAAGGATGCATAGTGAGACCCTATCTTAAATAATAACAATTACTATTATTTAGTAATAACTACTACTATTATTTTTTATTTATATTATTTTTATTAAAACAACTTTTTTCAAGATTATTTATTTATTTAATCAATATGAGTGCTCTATCTGTAGTTACACCTGCATGCTGCCAGAAGAGGGTATTAAAGGGTATAGATGGTTGTAAGCCACCATGTGGTTGCTGGGAATTGAACTCAAGACCTCTGGAAGAGCAGACAGTGCTCTTAACTGCTGATCTATCTCTCCAGCCCCTTAAGCAACTTCTAAAATGTATATTCCATAAAGAAATTACTGGTTCTAGCTTCTTTACAATTGAAAACATCTTGAAAAAAAATTATTTAGGAAGTTAGGAATCATAAGAAATTCAATACAATAGCCAGTTGTAGTGGTGCATACATGTAATCCAGCACTTTGGGAGGCAGAGGCAGAAAGATCTCTGTGAGTTTGAGGCCATCCTGGTCTACAAAGTGAGTCCAAGACAGCCAAGGCTACACAGAGAAACCCTGTCTCACAAAAAAAAAAAAAAAAAAAAAAAAAAAAAAAGAAAAGAAAGACATTCTATAAACACTAGTTTGGGTAGTTTATATGAAACAAATACTTAACTAAAAAGTTTTCCAGCTGTGTAGTAGTGCATACGTTTAATCCCAGCATTCAGGGGGCAGGGGGCTGGAGAGATGGCTCAGAGATTATCTTCCAGTTCAATTCCCAGCAACCACATAGTGGCTCACAGCCATCTATGATGAGATCTGGGGTGCCCTCTTCTGGCGTGTTGGTGTACATGCAGGCAGAACATTGTATACATAATAAAGAAAAGGAAAAACCAAAAAAAGGAAGGAAGGGGGGGGCTGGAGAGATGGCTCAGAAGTGAAGAGCACTGACTGCTCTTCCAAAGGTCCTGAGCTCAATTCCCAGCAACCACATGGTGGCTCACAACCATCTACAATGAGATCTGGTGCAGGTGTACATGCAGGCAGAAGAATGTATACATAATGAATAAATAAATATAAAAAAAAGGAAGAAAGAAAGGAAGGAAGGAGGGAGGGAGGGAGGGAGGGAAAGAAGACCTAGAGAGATGTCTCCTCAATGGATAAAATGCAAGCATGGGGTGCTGAATCCTATTCCATTACCTACAGAAAGTCTGCTGTGATAACACATGCTGCTATCCCAGCACTGGGGAGGCAGAGACAGGAGGATCCCAAGGGCTTGCTGACAGCCAGTCTAGCCAATCAGTGAGCTCCAGGGTTCAGCAAGAAAACATGTCTCAAAGCATCAGATGGAAGATGGGTGGTGGTGATGCATACCTGTAATCCCAGCACTGAGTTAGAGGCCAGGCTAGTCTACACAGAGTGTTTCAGGACAGCTAGAGCTACATAGAGAAACCTTGCCTCGCCTCAAGAAAACAGACAAAAACATAAGGTGGAAAGCAATAAAGACACCCATCATCAGTTTCTGGCATATATATATATATATATGCATGCACATAAACCCCCCAAAGAAAGACTTTGAAAAAGTACAAAAGATTATTATTCCACAGATTACTTTTAAAAATATATTTATTTTATGTATATGAGTGCTCTATCTGCATGTACACCTCCATGCCAGAAGATGGCATCAGATCCCAGTATAGATGGTTATGAGTCATCACGTGGTGGCTGGGAATTGAACTCAAGACCTCTGGAAAAGCAGACAGTGCTCTTAACTGCTAAATCCTCTCTCCAGCCCACAGTAGATTACTTTTTAAAAAGGAAGAAAAAAAAAATGCCTTTACAACAGAAATCTTGTGAGACTCCTCAATCAATCAAATTTGTATCAATCATGAAACTGGCATCATCTTATGACCCACAATGAGAGACCTAAAATCACTTTAGCATCCCAGCTAAAAAATGTTTAATCTGAATTTGACTTACAAGAACACTAGGACAAATCCAAATACAGTGGCATTTGAAGGGACAGATATAACTCAGTAGGACAAGATCTTGGGTTCAACTCCCAGCATCTGCAAGAAAATCATAAGGAAAATAAAAAGCAAGAAAATGGTATTTGACAACCAACTGATGCAGATGCTATAAAAATGTGACAGGTTAGCTGGGTGCAGTAGATCATGGCTGTGGTCCCAGCACTCAGGAGGCAGAAGCACACAGATCTCTGTGTGTTCAAGGCTAGCCTGCTCTACAGAGCAAATTCTAGGACAGCCATATATATACACACACATATGTATGTATATATACATATGAGTATACATTGTACATATACACATGTATATCCATATGTATGTATACATACATATATGTGTATATGTATAATGTATACTACCTGTATATACATATATATGTACCTATACATATATACACATACATATATATAGATATGTATATGTATGCAACCAGTATCTATCTATCTATATGTATCTATGACTGGTTGCTAAGGGTCCAACTCAATGGTAAAGCAAGCGAGCCCTATGCTGAGGGCTTATCCCCAGGGTCTTATCCCCAATACAGCAAAAGAAAGAAAAGAAAGAAAAAAAAGAAAAGCAAGAAAATATTTTTACTTTTCGTTGTTTCAAAACAAAACAAAACAAAACACTTTGTAGCTCTGGATAGCCTAGATCTTACCATGTGGATCAGACTAGCCTTGAACTAACAAAGACCCTCCAGTCTCTGCTTCCTAAGTGCTGGGACCACATCAGGCTGAAATAAAGACAGAAAATGGAAAGAGAAGAGCTAGAGAACTTAATACCTGTACTCAGCTTTCCAGAACAACATCGTCACAGCTCTCCTCCATCACGTGAGCCTGCATATGCTGGAGGCTTCACACGCTGGCCCTTAGGTCACTGCTCTACCATTAAGCTACACCAGCAGTCCCGCTTCAGCTTTTAGAAAAAGGAAAAAAAGGTGCACAGTGGTGCCACACGCCTTTGATCCCACTACTCAGGTGGCAGAGGGAGGCACAAAGTTCAAGGCCAGCCTGGCAAGTCCTAGGACAGCCAGGACTACACAGAGAAACCCTGTCTCAAAAAACAACAACCAACAAACAAGAAGGAATAATAATAAGGATTCACAGATATAGTCACCTTTGTCACCACCTTTCATCTTTATTCCCTTACAAATGTTTCAACATCACTAAGAACTACAAATAGTCAGAACTACAAATAAATCTCCACTGGCTAGTTCTAAAATTATCATTTCTGCTACATATTCACCAATTATTATCAGATTAAAAAATTAATTAGCTGAGTGTAGTGGTGACTGCCTTTAATCCCAGCACTAGGAAGACAGAAACAGGTGTATCTCTGTGAGCTGCACGCCAACCTGATCTACATAAGAAGTTCCAGGCAAACCAGGGCTACACAATCACACACACACACAGTTAATTCCATGGAAGATGCTACACCATTTATTTCAATGCATGTCCCTAGTTCAATAATAATACTATCATCAATATACCTTCTAGAACTACTTTTCTTCTTTTTTGACAAAACAGATTTATATCCCTCAGCATAGAAAGTAAGAGAGTAATTAAAAAAAACAAAACAAAACAAAACAAAACAGCAGAGTCAGTGAGACCAAGACAAGTTCCACAAAAGCCTGGAACATGGCAAGACACTGCTTTCAAAAACAAGCAAAAGAAACTTCAGTAGAACAAAAAAGAACTTGACCTACAGACTTCTCTTTCACTTCATGATCATGGGAAGGTGAGTATAGCCAAATTGTACATGGCACCATGTGCTACTAAGTAATGCCCACATGAAAACAAATGCTCACACAAGTACTGTATAGCGTTTGTGAAATAATTTCCTACATGAGCCAGGCATGGAGACACATGCTTATAATCCCAACTCAGAAGGCTGAGGAAGGACAGGAAGTTCAAGGTCAGTCTGTTCCACTAAGTGAGTTCCAGGACAGCCAAGGCTACATAGTGAGACCTTAAAAAAAAAAAAAAAGAAGAAGAAGAAGAAGAAAGAAAGAAAGAAATCCTAGCTACATATGAAGCTGGAGGCCAGAAGGAGCTAAAAAGAGAACGAGAATAAAAGAAATGAAGGAAGGGAGGGAAGAAAGACTGATTAACTCACCTATCCATGGCCCGTTTACTGAGCACCAACTACACAGCAGCACTTATTCTAGTAGATGGACATGGCATAAAGAAAACAAAGGAGTAGGGGACAAAGATTTGCTACGTTGAGAGATGTCTGGGTTACACAGCAAGTTCCATACCCTGAGCAACTTTGAGACCCTGTCACAAAATGGAAAACATACAGAGCTGTGTATAAAGACAACTTAGTAAGAGAATACCTGTCCAAACTGCCTGTGGCCCTGAGCAGGTACCACCAGCACAGTGCCAGAACAGGAAGAACATTTTGTTGTTGTTGTTGTTGTTTTGTTTTGTTTTTGGATATTCAAGACAGGGTTTCTCTGTATAATAGCACTGGCTGTCCTGGACTCCCTTTTTGTAGACCGGGCTGGCCTCAAATTCACAGAGATCCACCTGCCTCTGCCTCCCAAGTGCTGGGATTATTTATAAGATGTGAGCCACCATGCCCAGCAAAGCCCATTATTTTTAAAAGGAAGAGGAGGGCTAGGGAGATGGCTCATTTGCTGAAATGCTTTCCACAAAACATGAGGACCTGAGTTCTGAGTCCCAGCACCTATGTAAAAAGGCCAGCCAGTGCCTGTAATCCCTGTACTGGGGCAGCAAAGGCAGAGGATACTGGGGCTTGCTGGTAAGCCAGTAAGAGATCTTGTCTCAAAAACTAAGTAAGATATTCACCATGAAACTCTGGCTTCCAAAAACACATGCACACACATGTAAACACATGAACACTTACATACCCATACAACAAACACAAGAAGGTAAGAGAAAAAGAAAACCAACAAGTACTAAAATTTCCTTTCACAAGCTTCAAGGGCTTGAAGGCATGCCTCAGCAGGAAAATCAAATGGCCAAAATACTCACTTCCCTTTCTTCAGCACAGTATTTTGCTGATTCTCCAGTACACCAGATGAAATAGCTATGGTCTGGTCTATCTTTCAAAACTACTCTGGTACACTTCACGTTAAAAAAAAAAAAAAAAAAAAGGCCAGGAGTGGAGCCATACACCTATATCCCCAGCAACCGGAAAATAGAAGTAGAAGGACCACACAGGTTAGAAGCCAGCCTGGTATAAACACTTAGTTTCAGATCAACAGAGCTATTAAGTCCTTGATTATGAAACTCTTTTGCATGCACATAGTCTAATTCTGTCTGCTTTTATTTCTTTTTTCCATCCTGCTCTCATTCTTTTTTACAAAATCCAGATACTGCTAAGTCCCCTCCAAAGCTTATCTTTATTTCAGGAATTCTGAATCATTCTGTACCATGGATTCAGCTCTATAGTTTGATAGTCTGATAGTCTGGGGAAGCTTAAGTCTCCTTCTCAAATTGCTTTCAAACACAAAACTCATGAGTACAAAGAAAACCTATACACTGACATATTACGAAATGAAAAACTGAACATGTATACTTATATCTTGTTACATAAGCTATAACAGCAACTAACTCAAAGTCATCAATAAACATACATTGTGACATAGCTCCAACTATAAACGTGACACAAAAATATTTGTAATTTCTACTGGTGGCAACCTCACAGGGATTTCTAGCACTATTGTAGTTTGGTGCCTGCTTTCATAAAGGCAACAGTTTCAATTACTGGTTTGTAAATAAAGGTGTAATTTTACCCTCATTCTCGACAACGGACCAGTTGCATTCATTCCACTAAGGAACCCCGAGTTGAAAACTAGTTCCAAGCCCTCCTCCTTTTTGCTCAAACTCAAAATGTTCATTTTATAATTTGAGCTTAATAAAACGTTAACGTTAAAAAAGCTTAGGTCCTCCTTGTACCTACCGCTCATCTGTCACCTCACCTTGTCTCACTTTATTTAAAATTATGCATAAAATCCCGTTCGTTTCTGCGGTCTGCCCAGCTAGCACCCGTGACAATTTTGCCCTTCGATAAAAGGCGACGATGAAAGAAGAGAGGTGGAAAGAAGGGACACTTCCAGACCTTCCAGACCACCACTAGCCCGGCGCGCGTTTGCGGGAGCTCGGAGCCTCCAGCCCAGAGCGTCCGTCCGGCGCGTCAGCGGCGGCGCTCGAAGCCATTCCGCTCCCGGCCGCCGGGGCTCGGTGGCCCACCTGCCCCGGAAGCCCACGGAGGCGACCCGCGCCACTGCGCCCCTTCCCGCCGCCTCGCGCTCACGCCCCATCCCCCGCCGGGAGCCCCGCGCCCCCGCCACCTCGGGCCGGCCGCCGGGGCCCGCACGCCGCCACCCCTCTCCCGGGGCCCGGCCGCGCGGCTTCCCAGCCGAGCGTCGCCGGGCG
This sequence comes from Meriones unguiculatus, assembly GCF_030254825.1. NCBI lineage: Eukaryota > Metazoa > Chordata > Mammalia > Rodentia > Muridae > Meriones > Meriones unguiculatus. Next base: position 77,163,172 of record NC_083356.1, read on the forward strand.
CGGAGCAGGCCCGGAGCCCGGGGCACCGGGCGGGGCGGCCGTCAGGCGCGGACTGCGGGGCTAGGCCGGACGGCGCGGCTACGGAACACGCTGCGGCGCACGCGGAGCGAGCCGCCCGGGGACGCGCACTCACCGAGGAGGTCATGCGGAGGACGGAGCCCAGGTCCTCGCCGGACGGCCACTCGGCCTCGGAGCCGTCGCCCTCGCTGCGAACTGCCACCGCCGCCCAGCCGCCGCCACAGATCGCCAGTCGGTTTCCCTGCCTCCTGCGGCGGCGCTGCCCCCTCGCCAGTGCGCGTGCGCGGCGCCGCGGGGGCCCCTGGGAACGGTGGTCCGGGCTGCGGCCGCCCTTCCGCTCCGGGTCGCGAGCCGCCTGGCCTGGACCTGGCCACAGAGCCCCCTCCCTCACCCTTCCGTGTCCCTGGTGCCGAAGAAGACGAGTGGAGAAAAAAAATGACACTCCTCTCTTGCCCGGGCCATCATCCAGTGATCTCGCTCTCTCTCACTCTCTCTCTCTCTCTCTTTCTCTCTCTCTTTTACACGTACACTCCCTTTCACTTAAAAGCTACGCCAATTGATCGCTATCTTCATTTTTAGTATTAATTCCAATTTCCTACTTCTTTTATCGACTTTTATTGTAAACCATAGTTACATTAAATGGTTTTTTTTTTTTTTTAACAAAAACGACACGTGACGCGTCATGCTAGGAGAAGCCAACAGTGAGAGAAACCTTAGAATTAGAACATACCTTAAAAATGGTCAGTGTAGCTTCCGCCCAGGCAGAGGCAGGAATATACTCCCGCACGTTCAGCTAGATGGCCTTCCCTGTCTTACTTCTGTTTCGGAGTGTCCAATATCAGGCAGCTTACTACCTCTAAAAAGTGCAGCCTGCTCCTCCGTTAGACAGTTCTAAAGGTTAGAAAGTTCCGCCTCCTGCTGAGCTCAAATCTGCTTCCCTTCTCTTTTCTCCCTTTGCTAGCAGTTACGCTGCCGGGAGCAAGGAATCTTCCTTGCTCCACTTGACAGCTCTTTAAAACATTGAAGGCAATGAACCTATCCTCCAGCACCAGGAGTCTCCCGCCAAAAATAAAGGGGGCGGGGTGTGTAAGTGTCCCAACAATTTCAAATGTAAATCAGGTTCCAGACTGCTTTTTCCATCACTCTTCCATACACCTCCGTTAAAAATCATCAGAATTTAACTGGCATGGTAGCTCACACCTGTAACTTCAGCATTTTGGAAGGCTGAGGTAAGTCTCAGGGAAAATTAGACAAGCGTTTAAATCAGCCTGAACTACATAGTATTTCTAGGCTGGCCTGAGCTTTCCTGTAAGAATTTTTTGTTTGTGTGTTTGTTTGTTTTGGGGCAGAATTTGCTTCCTATTTGCCACTTCATTAGAATAGTTTTCCGTCAGCTGGTCACATGTTATGGGTACCATGCTGCCATTCTACAGAGTCTAGAAGCACCAAGGAGAGATGAAGAATCAAGTGGATACAATTTACAGTCTAAAGTGAGAAGAACTCCCATAGATTGAGAATTGCAACAATAAACTAAATTACAAAGTACTATGAAGAATTACAAAGTGTTATGAGATTCCAGAGGAAGAGACTTCCTCAAATTAAGAAATCAGGACCTAGGCTGGGCTCGGTGGCCCATGACTTCAATCCTAGCACTTGGGAGGCAGAGAGAGGCAAATCTCTGTGAGTTCCAGGATAACCTGGGCTATACAGAGAGACCCTGTCTCAAAAGAACAAAGAAGAAAAGAAGAAAGAAAAGAAAAAGAGTTTTGATTGTGGCTGGATTTCAAGGTAGGAGATGAGGCAGTTAGCTGTGTCACATGCCTATAATCTCAGCACTCAGGAGGCAGAGGCTGGTGGATCTCTGAGTTCGAGGCTAGCCTGGTCTACAGAGTGAGTCCAGGACAGCCAGGGCTATACAGAGAAACCCTGTGGAGAAAGAAGGAGAAGGAGGAAGAAAAAAGGAAGAAGAAGAAGAAGAGAAGAAGAAGAAGAAGAGGAGGAGGAAGAAAAGAAACCCCAAAATCCCTAAAAGAGGAGGGAAGAATGAAATGTGTAGATTGTGTAAGAAAGAACCCAGCTTGAACAAAAGACTGTGTTCAAAGGCTCCAGAGCACAGGGGTAAAGGAAAGGCCTTCAAAGCCACCAAACCTGACCACAAGAGTTTGAGGCCAAGGGCCCCATGGTGGAAGGAGAAATGACTCTTGTAATGTCTTCTGACCTCCACTGTGAAAATACATATATGAATGCATGTATACAGACACACATAGTGTGAACGTATAAGTGTGTGAGAAAGGAACTAAGAGAAGAGAAAGGTACTAAAGAGTGTGAGAGAGAAAAGTACTAAGGGCTCTTAAGAGCCCTGAAGAAAGTAGATTGTGCCTTGTAAGTGAAAAGAGAGCAAGAAAGTTCAGTTCACTGGTCTGAGCCCTGTTCTCTCACCTACAAATGAAGCACCTAAACTTGATGGACAGCTTTTAACCTTTCCCTTCAACATTCCCAAAGAGTGTAACATTCTTAGCAGAACTGTGAATCACTACAACAGTGACTCTAGCAGCCTCTGGTGTAGCTATTATATGTGGGAAAATAAAATATGGTCAAGACTAATTTGGAAAAAAAAATTGTCATAATTTAGTACATAGTGCTGCTCTGTAGGGAGAACACTTTCTAGAACTTGTCATACTGATACTTTTTCTTACTGTTGTTTGGGTGTGGTGGTTTATGCCTGTAATGGCAGCATTTGTGACATGGAGACAGAATGGGAGAGTTTGAAGTCAACATATCCGAAGAATAAATATATAAATCTCCCAAGAATAAATAAACAAAAACAATGAACTGTATCCAAAACCATTTTCTTCCTGATACACAACTCAGCCAACCATGATATACAGGTATAGAAAATTATTTGTGCACAGTCAGAAATTCTCGCTGAATTGTGCTGGGGATGGTGGTACATACATGTGATGTCAGTGCTTAGGATGCTGACCAGGAAGGTCACAAGCCTGACACCAGCCTACCCTGGAGAGTGAGACCTTGTCTCAGTTGACCACAACAGTAATAGTTCATATCATATTGGATCTTCATGAGTTCAGATGTTCCGACCCCCAGTTCCATGCTGTCCACTGCAGTACTCTGCCTTGGAGTCACACAGCAGTGACAAACTCAGAATTTAAAGTCTAATAACTGCTTTCATTCCTTGTATGCCTAGCTAGTCTTAGAGAAGTAAGATAAAAACAAAACAAGCAAACAAAAACTGGGTGATCTGCCAGACTTTATTATTAATTAGATGTGATGAATTTAAAAAAAATTAAAGCAATAACAAGGCGAAAGAGAGGGAGAAAGAGAGGGAGAAAGAAGGAAAGAGAGGAAAGAGAGAAGAAAGAAAAGGCAGGAGGTGCTGGCACACCTCCTGAGTAGTACTCAGGAGGCAGAGGCAGGTGAATCTCTATGTTTGGAGGCTAGTCTGATCTACAGAGCAAGTTCCAGGACAGGGCTACACAGAGAAACCCTGTCTTGAAAAAGAAAGAAAGGATTAGGAAGAAAAGATGAAAAGGAAAAAAGAGAAGATTTACAAAATTTACCTAGGACATAATATTAAATATTTACCATTAAAATAGGTAGTATTTTAACCACAAAACAGAGATAGATGGCAACATCTGTATTCCATTCAGTAGTTATGAAAATAAAGCCAAAGAGAGAAAAAAAAAATTCCCCTTGACTTCTTTTTAGATCTACACAGAGAAAGCCATCCTTCTCAGTTTGTGTGTGTCTGTTTGGTGCAAACAAGATCACTTTTTACATCCTATCTTATGTTCTCCAACTATCTTTTTATTGAACAGTACATCTTGGGCATCTTTCCTTATTAGTACCTAAAGAATGACCTCATTGGCAGGATACGATGGCTCATTCCTTTACTCTCAGCACCCAGGAGGCAGAGGCAGGTAGATCTCTGTAAGTCTAAGGCCATCCTGGTCTACACAGAAAATACCAGGCCAGCCAGAGCTGCATAGTAAGACATAAATAAGATGGCTGGAGTTATAAAGCAATGGTATGTTGGAGATCCCAGTGCTAACACACACACACACACAAAAACAACAACAACAACAACAACAACAACAAAAAACAAAACGGAATAGTCACTGGTATGGTCACCCTGAAAATCAGTAAGGAGAGCCCTTAGAATTCTAAAAATAGAGCTTCCATATGATCCAGACAGAGACTTCTGACAGAATCCAAACATCCTACAAAGACACCTGCACATCCATATTTATCTCAGCACTGTTTACAACAGTCAGGACCCTAGATACCCATCAACAGATTAGTGAATAAAGATCACGAGGGCCAGGCATGGTGGCACACACCTTTGATCCCAGCGCTTGAGATGCAGAAGAGGTGGATCTCTGTGAGTTTGGGATCAGCCTGGTCTACACAGTGGGTTCCAAGACAGCCAGGGCTACATAGTGAGACCCAGTCTCAAAAAAGAAAGGAAGAGCAGGGCACAGTGGCGCACACCTGTAATCCCAGCACCCCAGGAGGCAGAAGTAGACAGATCACTGTGAGTTCAAGGCCAGCCTGGTCTACAAAGTGAGTCAGGGACAACCGAGGCTACACAGAGAAACCCTGTCTCAAGAAAACAAAAATAAATAAAATGTATGTTTGAAGGCAGGGATGGTAGCACACATCTTTAATCTCAGTACTTGGGAAGCATGGGCAGGCAGATCTCTGTGAGCTCAAGGCTAGCCTGGTTTACAGAGTGAGTTTCAGGACATCCATGGCTACACACAGAGAAGCCCTGCCGTAAAACAAAACACACCACACACACACACACTCATGAGATTGGAGATATAGCTGAGAGTTAAAGCGTGTGTCTGGCATATGCAAAGCCATGAGTTCGATCCCTAACAATGAAAATAAAAAGATAGATGTACACACATATGTCTGGGTGGTTTTGGTGGCATATACCTGTAATTCAGGCACTTGGGAGGTTGAAGCAGGTGGCCAGCATGAAGTGCCTAGTGGGACACTGTTTAAAAAAAGAAAAAGTGTGTCTGTGGTTGGGGGAAGCTGGTAAAAGTGGCTGCTTCCAAGCCTGACAACCTGAATTCTATCCCTAGAACTCATGTGGAAGGCAAGAACTGAGTCCTTCTGGCTTAGTTTTGTTGTTGTTTTGGGTTTTTTGTTTGTTTGTTTTTCTTTTTTTAAGTTTTTTTTAATTATGTATGTAATGTTCTGCCTGCATGTGTGTCTACATGCAGAAAAGGGCACCAGATGGTTGGAAGCCACCATGTGGATGTTGGGAGTTGAACTTGGGACTTCTGGAAAAGCAGACAGTGCTCTTAACTTCTGAGCCATCTCTCCAGCTCTCGTTTGTTGTTTGTTTGCTTTCAAGACAGGGTTTCTCTGTGTAACCTTGGCCGTCCTGGTCTTACTTGGTAGACCAGGTTGGGCTGGAACTCACAGTGATCCACCTGCCTCTGCCTCCCTGAGTGCTGGGATCAAAGGCGTGTGCGACCATGCCTGGCTTTCCTCTGACTTATCCATGAACACTATAGTACGTCCATGGCCACATACATACAACCTCTTACCACCACCCCCCATACTATAAATAAATGTAAATTAAAACCAAATGGATGCGTGTGTGGGGTTGTTTGTTTGTTTGTTGTTTTTTGTTTTTTGAGAAAGGGTCTCACTGTGTAACCCTTGCTGGCCTAAAACTAACTATGTAGACTACGCTGGCCTCAAATTCATAGAGATTCACTAGCTTCTGCCCCTCCATACCTGGCTCTCAATAGATAAATCTTATTAGTGATGAAAAACCATAAGAAGATGCTAGTGCACATCCCACAAGGTATGGAATGAAAACATTTGCATCAAGATTTATAATAGCCAGTTGTCATGGTGTGTGCCTTTAATCCCAGCACTCAGGGAGGCAGAGCAAATCACTGTGAGTTTGAGGCCAGCCTGGTGTACAAAGAAAGTCCAGAGTCCAGGACAGCCAAGGCTACACGGAGAAATTCTGTCTTGAATCCCCCTTCCCCAAAAAGGAATCTATAATAGCCTGGAAATGGTGGTGCACACCTTTTATCCCAGCACTTGGGAGGCAGAGGTAGGTGGATCTCTATGAGTTTGAAGCCAGCCTGGTCTACAGAGTGAGTTCCAAGACAGCCAAAGTTACACAAATAAACACTGTCTAAAAAAAGAATAAAGAAAAAAAATCAACCAACCAACCAAACAAGCAAACAAAACTCAACAACAAAAGAATCTACAATAATGGGGGGCAGGGAAGAATCTACAATAATGGGACCAGGTAGATGGATCAGCTGCCCAAACTGCAGGTTGCATGAGTTTGTCTGGGCACTTGATCCCTAGAACCCACATAAAAGTCAGCTGCAGTGCCTTGCTCCTATAATCCCAGTACTCCTCCTGTGAAATGTGTGTTGGAGACAGGAGCATCCTCTGAAGGCTTGTAGGCCAGTTAGCCTTGAGTAAGCAGGTGCAGAAACTAGAGAAATCCTGCCTCAGCAAGGTACAATGAGAGAATCAAGGCTCTTGCCTCCAAAGACACATTCCACCACATGTGTTCTCACAATGAAACTCGGGTTGTCTGACTTGGTGGCAGGTGCCTTTCACCCTGAGAGACCTTACTGCTTTGTTTCTTTGTTTCTTTTAGAAGAGCAAGGTTCATTCATTAGCTCAGACTGCCCAACTTCACTATGTAACCCACACTCACCTAAACTTGTGGCAATTCTTCTGTCTCCAGCTCCTGCGTTGTAGAAATAGCTACTATGCTTGGCTTATACTGAACATCTTTCTGTGTGGTCTAGGCTAGCCCTGAACTCACCATCCACCTGCCTCAACCTCCTGAGTGTTGGGATTTCAGGCTTTCTTTCCTAAAAACACTCCAGAGGTACAGGGCAGGAGGGAAAGAGAAAGCCCTGTCTAGTAAAGAAAGTGACCATTTAGACCCGCACTGACGCTTGCTCACACGATTTCTTTCTTCTTAAAAAATACTTATTTATTTTTAGAGCATTTATTGGTGTTTCGCCTGCATACATGTCTGTGTAAGGGTGTCAGACGCTGTGGAATTGGAATTATAGCCAGGTGTGAGCTGCCATGTGGGAGCTGGGAATTGAACCCAGGTCCGCTGCAAGAGCATCCAGTGCTTTTAACTGCTAATCCATCTCCCCAGCCCTCACATGTTTTCCTGGAGAGTGTAGCACCAGATGAAAAGATACAGGTGCATGACTTTGGAAAGAAAAGGAGGCTTAGCCTCAGGTTCGTCACTGTTTAATGTTTTGCTGTCTTGTTAAGATGAGTTAATGTGTATGAAAATATTCTGAGAGGTGGGGAGCAGTGTTAGCATTCCTCACATAGACTATGAGAAAATATTTTAAAATATTTAAAGATTTATTTTAATTTCATGTGTCACGAGTATTTTGCCTGCATGTATGAATGTATGACATGTGTGGACCTGGTCCCACAGAGATCAAAAGGGGCACTGGATCCCCTGGAACAGGAGTTAGGATGGCTGTTAGCCACCATTTGGGTACTAGGAACTGAACCTTAGTCCTCTGCAAGAGCAGGAAGTGATCTTAAGCACTGAGCCTATGTGCCAGCCCTGAGAAAACATATTTATTAATCAAACTCTTCCATCAAGGTACTACAGGAGACTCGGTTTTATTGCTTTTATTTATTAGCCTGTGTGTGTTGGAGTGTGTGTATCTATGTGTGCAGTGTGTGTGTGTGTGTGTGTGTGTGTGTAGGCCTTTGGGGTCAGAGGCCAGTTAACAGGACTTGGTTCTCTCCTGCCACCTTGTGGTATTCAAGGGTCAAACTAAGTCATCAAGTCACAGGGCCCCAGACCTTAGCACAACTGATTCCATGATGGAAGTACCATTTAGGCCATAAAGCTCAGCACATACAGAGCACCACCTGCCAAAACTAAAACAAAGGCCTAATTCATCAAAGCCCACAGTTCTGGGAGCCTCTAAATGACCAACCTTGCTTTTTGGCTTCTGTAGTTCTGCTTCTGGCTAACTGTTCTTATTAACTGATGTCAACCAGAACATGTCTTTGTTGTTGTTGTTGTTGCTTGTTTGTTATTTTTATTTGTGTGTGTGTGTGTGTGTGTGTGTGTGTGTGACTAAAAGCTCATCCTGGGAAAGGCTTGATGCTACACTGGGATCCTGAACACACAGAGTAGTCACTGACTGGCTAATACTTTCCGTTGTGTTGAACCCCAGTCTAAGCAGTCTTCTCTTGTAAACACCCCGTAACAATCAGGCTTCTAAATAAACTCTAGATATCTCACCCACTGTGAGAGTCAGTTTTCAAGATTAATTTCAGTGAAAATTAGTTAGTTACTATTTTGAATTTGTCAAAGATTTTTGGAAATGCTTTTAAAGTGGCATGTCTAACTTAGGTCCACTAGTGAACACCTGTAATCTCAGCACTCTGGAGGCAGAGGCAGGTCTGTGAATCCAGATTCACAGATCTCTGTGAATCCAGTCTGAGATACCTAATGAATTCCATGCAACCAGGGCTGTCTGTGAATCCTGTTTCAGAAAACAAAACAAGTAGTACATCTAACTATTTCTTTATATTAAAATATCTCACATATTGAGCCGGGTGCGGTAGCGTACACTTGTAACCCCCGCACTCAGGAAGGCAGAGGCAGGTGGATCTATGTGAGTTCAAGGCCAGCCTGGTCTACAAAGGGAGTCCAGGACAGCCAGGGATACACAGAGAAGCTCTGTCTCAAAAACACAAAAACAAAACAAAACCCACCTCACATAGATATGATCTAGTTAAATTAAAATACATGTATGTACTTAAATTAAAATACAAAATTAAGTGGACTTTACGCTCCAGTATATTTCCTCAAACATAATTTTTAGTTTTGCCTTTTTCGTTTTTTGTTTTGTTGTTGTTCTTTTGTTTTTTGAGATGGGGTCCCTGATGTAGCCCAGGCTGACCTTGAACTCATCTTTCTGTCTTGGCCTCTCATGTGCTGTGTAAGTGAGGACCAGTGTTTGGATCCTCAAAACAAACATCAAAAGCAAGACAGTAGCATGCTTCTCTAATTTCAGCTTTCCTACCAGGAAATGACTGCAGAGATAAGAGAATGCCCAAACACTCAGAAGTCAGCTAGACTGATAAACCCAGTAGCAAATAGCCCCTCAAACCCCAAATACATAGATTAAACTAGAACCTAAATGATATTGAAGCCTGGTGAGTCCTACGTTAGCTTCGCTTTACTACTGACTGAAATGGTTTTTTCTTACAGGGCACGGTGGCACACGCTTGTAGCTCCAGCACTCAGGAAGGAAAGGCAGGCAGAGGCAGGCAGATCCCTTTGAGTTCAAGGCCAGCCTGGTCTACAAAGGGAGTGCAGGACACCAGGACAGCCAGGCTTATACAGAGAAACTGTCTCGGAAAACCACCAAAAAAAATAGTATTTTCTTACTCATAGGAACAGATATAAAATGAGCTGCTTCAAATTACTAGATAAAGGCCTCTGCTCCTTTATCGAAATATTTATAAAATACATAACTGTTTTCTGTCCTCTGAGCTTGAAGTTAAAGATAATAGCCTACACTGTAGAGGCTCAACATCAAACTTTCCAGAGTTTGAGAGATGGCCCACGCAGGAGCACGCGCTCCTCTGAAAGAAGGTCCCCTCTTGAGCATCCACATAGCAGCTGACAATGGTCTGACGTCCTCTTCTGGCTTCCAAAGGTGCATGTGGTGCACAGACACACATGCAGGCAAAATATCCTGTGCATAAAATAAAAACCTTAAAAAAATCAAACGTTTCCAACCTCCTAAACGGCAATTTAGGAGGCCGGTGCTAGATGATCAGGAGGTCATTTTTGGCCTGCCAGGACCACAGAATAAGAGACCCTGTCTCAAAAAACAAAACAGCAGCAGGGCAGTGGTGCAGAGAAACGCTGTCTTGAAAAACCTAGAACACAACAACAAAACAGCAAAGAAACAGCATACCCTGATCGTAGTGGCTAGCTCTTACACCTTTAACATTCAGCAAATAACTTGTTGCAGTGAGAACTTTGGAATTTTGGTTTCACTAAAAAACACAGCAGTATTATAAGGATCTGGCTTCGTTTTAATCTCAGGTGTGGGGATATGGGGCTGCTTCGGACTGTCTGGAGCAGCCGACTATGATTTCCACATGCTCTGGTGGTAATGTGATTTTGCCGGCTGCAGATAGTTTCTGTGATTGTGTGACATTTGGAATTCTGGGAACTCTTCAGAGGGTATATAAATGCTAGGTCCCCAAGAAAGGTGCTGAGTTGTTGGTTTGTTAGTTGGTTGTTGGTTATTGTTGTTGTTGTTGTTTTAAGTAGTCCTGCACAAAGAAGAAAAAAGAAGAAATTAGATATCCTGATAGTGAAGATCAAACTTGTCCCAAGAAACTAGATGGCCCAGGAAGCAGACCAACAATAGTGTTGCCCCCTTTCCAACCCCTGACTTTATTCAGTGATCTCTTTCTTTCCTCTCCATCTTTTTTCTCTCTTATCTAGTGTTAGGGGTTGAAAGGGTGGAAGAAAAGGGGTGGAGAAGGGTGAAAAAAAGAAAAACCTGAAAAGCAGCAAGGTTACAACTTGTGTTTATACTTACCTATTTAATGCCACAATGATTGTGCTTTAGAATATGCCACAATGTATACGACAGAATACATTCAATACTTGAATTTTACTTATTTATTTTGAAAGTGGACTTCATTATATAGCCTGGCTAGCCTGGAAGTCAATCTGAAGGCCAAGCTAGCCTGAAACTCAAAGAAATCTACCTCACCTTCCTCTGCCTCCTAAATCCTGGGACTAAATGCCTGTGCTACCACACCTAGTTTTTTATATATATGTGTGGGAATGTGTGTGTTTAAAACCATATAGTCTTTTAAAATTAATTTTATATGCTATGTATAATTGTCTCTCTCTATAAAACTATATATATTTCTATGTATTGGTAAATACTTTCATCTCATGCATTCTTGGTACCTGCAGAAGCCAGAAGGCATTAGAACCCTTGGAACTGCAGTTGCAAGTGTTTGTGAGGTGCTATGTGGGTGCTGGGAATTAAACCTGGGTCCTCTGAAAGAGCATTACTCTTAACCCCTGAGCATCTTCCTAGCTCCAATTTTAAAGGAGACCACAGCTGGACATGGTGGCTCATGACTTTAATCACAGCACTGGGGAGGCAGAGGCAGGGATCTCTGAACATTCAAGGCCAGCTGAATCTTTATAGCATATTCCAGGACAGCCAGGAAAATGTAGTATGCATAGCTAGCAACAGTCTCAAAAAAGAAAGGAAGAAAAAGCTACGATAGCCACTGACATACATTACTCTTTAGAGGTTGTCAGATAGCCTGACTTGGTGACATACTTTTAATCCAGCACTTGGGAGGTGGGGCAGAAGGATAAGGAGTTCAAGTCTGGCTTGACTACAAAGAGTACTGGAGGCAAGCCTGGCCTACATGAGCCCATCTCAACCTAACCCAACCCAACCCAAAATGAAGTTAGCAATATTGTGTGTGTGAGAGAGAGAGAGACTGGGGACTGAGACCAGAGTTTCAAGTATGCCAGGCAAGTGCTTTAACACAGCGCTGTATCTCCAGTTTCTTTTTACTTTTTTTTTTTAAAGAAACAGTTTCTCTGTGTAGCCTTGTAGCTTGGCAGTCCTGGACTCGCTTTGTAGACCAGGCTGGCCTCGATCTGCCTGCCTCTGTCTCCTTTAGTGCTGAGATTACAGGCATGCAGCATAGAGCCTGGCTTTCCTTTTACTTTTGAACAGGGTTCTCACTAAATGTCTCAGGCTGGCCTTGAATTTACTCCGTAGTCCAGGCAGGCATCGAACTTGTGATCCTCTTGCCTATCAGCCTCTTGAACAGCTGGGGTTGCAGGCCTGTGCCACCAGGTCTGACTCAGGTATCACTTTTTTAAATGTCAGAAAAATTAGTTGCAAGCATTTACTTCATCGCTCAAGAGAGAGGATGAAAACTGGCCAGTAATGGTGCTCGCCTGTAATCCCAGCACTGTGGGAGGCAAAGGTAGGTGGATCTCTGTGAGTTCGAGGCTAGCCTGGTCTACAAAGTGAGTCCAGGGCAGGGAAAACTAGAAAGAAACACTGTCTCAAAAGAGAGAGAGAGGGTATGAAACTGAGTTTTGTGCTTTAGTGGAAACAGACCGTGATACAGACATGCTTAAAACGACATGAAGCTGCAATGTGGACAAATGGTGATTTTGACACCCCGCCCCCAAGTGCATCTCCGGCTGTCCTGGAACTGTGTAGACGGGTCTGGCCTGCCTCTTAACTCACAAAGATCCCCTGCTCTGCCACCTGAGTGCTGGGCTTCAAGAAGGTGTGCACAGTAAACCGGGTTTGGTGATTTCCATCATGATACTTGACTGATGCAACCCAAAGGAAAATCAATGTTATGACAGCATTACAAGCCTTACTCAAAGAGCTGTATGATGCAACCTCTATAGCAAGGATGGAGCTGACTGAGTCACTAGCACAGCCCTTGAGGAATTTTGAAAGGAGAAAATTCCTGAACACTGACTCATAGGCTCCACATTCTAGTGGACTGTGGGTGATGTTTCAATATGCTTTGTACAGTGTACTCATGAAGTTCAGAATACATTTAATAGGAATAATGGAGACATTTTCTGCCAGTGATAAAGTCCTAAGTATCCTCTATAAGCACTTGGGAGGCATCAATGGTAGATCTGAGAGTTCAAGGCCAGCCTGGTCTATATGCCAAACTCCAGGCCAGGGCATGGATGTCAGTTGCCTCGCATGCAGAGTTCTGGGCTCAAGTCCCAAATGCGCATGGTAATGTATGCTTATGCCTGTTGGTCTCAGCACTAGAGAGGTATAGGCAGAAGGATAAGTAGTTCGAAGTTCTCTGCCACACAGTGTTTGAGGCCAGCTGGGGCTAGCTACATGAGGCCTTGTCTTTAAAAAAAGGAGAAAAAAAAAAATAAGCTATGGAGTAAAACCAACCAGGTTATCAACTTTATTCCCAACAGTCATCAGTCAATGATCACTCTACTTAATCATTTTTGGTCTCAAAGATCTCTTCTGGAAAATGGGAAAGACCTGCTAAGGACCGACTAAATGACGCACGGAAAACAGGTATAACAGTGTTGAAAGGAGGATCAGTAGTTCCAGACCGGTTTGGGCCTTGTGTACAATGCCCTCCCGCAAAAACAAACAAATTAAACAAAAGAAGCAATGAGATACCTAAGTTTAAGTAGTAGCTTCCGTAAATTTTTTGCAACATACTGTTAGTATACAATAATAAAGCATCAGCAAGACAATTATTTTTTTGTCTGCTAAATGACTTTGGCATTATCAGAACTATTCCATTCAGTCAGGGTAGGATGGTGTCAAGAAGAGATGAGGAAGAACTTGTAAATGATAACCCGAGTCACAAATCGAAATGCTAGATAAGAATAGGGAACAGTAAGGGGCAACAAGCTAGAGAGAAAAAAAAGATACATGCAAAGGTGGAAAGTGCTCGTTTGACACTCCGCATGGAGAAGAGGCTCCGAACTAGGTTACAATTACCAGGACAATCCTGGGTCTCAACCCCGGGAAAGGGAAAAATCAGAAAGACCTGGAAGATAAATATAGCTGGCCTGGAGGTGAAGGGGAAACATGATTAGCCGAGAAGAGCCAGGATTCGCAGCGAGGCAGAACCCAGACCAGGCCCCAGCTCACCCGTCCAGGCCGGGTGAGTAGACTAAGGCCCGGACGCTCGGACGCCCGAGAACGTGCGGAGCCAGTTAGGGCCAAGAAACGTGTTCCCGGCCTCACAGCTGTGGCCGGGCAGCTCAGGACGCGAGGGAACCTGGGAGGACGTACTGCTTTGGAGCGAGGGCCAGAGAGGGAGCACCCGACTCCCACCGGGCCAAGGGAACTGACGCGCAGACCCCGCACTAGTCCCCCGGGGCCGGCGTGAGGGGAGGACCTGGACGGTTACCGGCGGAAACGGTTTCGGGGTGAGAGGTCACCCGAGGGACAGGCAGCTGCTGAACCAATAGGAGCAGCGCACAGGGCGGATGCTGCCTCTTATAGGCGGCCGTTAGGGACGACCAGTAGCCAATGAGTCAGCCTGGGGGGCGTAGCAGTGACGCGAGTTGCGGAGGAGGCCGCTTCGAATCGGCAGCGGCCAGCTTGGTGGCTTGGACCAATCGGCGGCCTCCAACGAGAAGCCCCTTCACCAATCAGAGGCCTCCACGACGGGGCTGGGGGGAGGATATATAAGCGGAGTCGGCGACGGCGCGCCAGGCACTGGGCGACCTTACACTGGCGGAGAGACTCTGGCTGTTGCGGGTGTGAGAGGTAAGCGACGCGGCCTGCTTGCAGGCCTCCCCTGAGTGTGGTTCGTAGTAGCTCCTCCTGACCCTGGCACCCCCGTCGCCCTCAGATCGGAACCGTCGTCGCGCTTCCGGGCTGCAGCCTGTTGCTGGACTGCCGAGACTCCCGACCGATCGCTGAGCAACTGGCCCACGGCGCCGGCAAGATGAAGTTGAGTGTGGTGGCGGCGGCGCTGCTGCTGCTGTGCGCGGTGCGGGCCGAGGAGGAGGACAAGAAGGAGGACGTGGGCACAGTGGTGGGCATCGACTTGGGGACCACCTATTCCTGGTAGGTGGCGTTTGCCGGAGGAGGTGGGGGGAGAGTGGGGCGTGGCCTCCTGGGCTAGCGTGAGAAAGTGAGGTGCTGATTGCTTTTCTGTGGGGTTTTTCCGTCAGCGTCGGCGTGTTCAAGAACGGCCGCGTGGAGATCATAGCCAACGATCAGGGCAACCGCATCACGCCGTCCTATGTGGCCTTCACCCCCGAAGGCGAGCGTCTGATTGGCGATGCGGCCAAGAATCAGCTCACATCCAACCCCGAGAACACGGTCTTCGATGCCAAGCGCCTCATCGGACGCACTTGGAATGACCCTTCAGTGCAGCAGGACATCAAGTTCTTGCCGTTCAAGGTCCGACCCGGTTTTTTCCCGTGCTGATGGGGCGGCTAGGGTGGTGGAGTATTTAGGCGTTCAGACTTGGCCGGAAAACTATATTCAAACGACTGAAAGGATGAGATCGGAATTTATGTAACGGTTATACGCGTCGTCGTTTTTAGTAAGTTCTAAAACGTGACACGTTGTTACAATGTTTAAAGGTTGAAAGAGATTAATTTAAAACTGGCAGTCTAGGTACTGTATTGCTGTGCTCAGTTTTTGTCAAGATTTCCTAAGGGACCAAAACGAATCAAACTATCGGGAAGAGAAGTTTGGTGCCATTGTTCTTGATTTGGAAAAATTACCTTTAAATTATTTTGTGCCATAGGTAGTTGAAAAGAAAACTAAACCATACATTCAAGTTGATATTGGAGGTGGGCAAACCAAGACATTTGCTCCAGAAGAAATTTCTGCCATGGTTCTCACTAAAATGAAAGAAACGGCTGAGGCATATTTGGGGAAGAAGGTAAATAGATGTGTGGAAGTGTTAGGTGTTTAAGATTACAGTTGTCCTCCTGGTTTACTTGTGGTTTAAATTTTTTTTTTAATTTTAGTTAATTAAAGTTTATTCACTTTGTATCCCCCTGTAGCTCCCTCTCTCCTCCCCTGTGGTTTAAAATCTTTTAATCTTGACTTGCATCAACTTTTGTCAGGCTTAAGGACTTAGTGCTTTGTGGGAGGTCAAAGTAAATGCTAGTCAGTTTATATGAGTTATCACTTAGTTCTGTAGTGATAAAACTGTATGATTCCTACCCTTATCAGTAAGCTGGCTTAGAAATGGATGTGGTGGTTTTCTTGTAGTTGATAAGGGTGACAGGGAAGTGACAAAGTATACCTAAATTATCTTTGTTTATCCTTCTAGGTTACCCATGCAGTTGTTACTGTACCAGCTTACTTCAATGATGCCCAGCGGCAGGCCACCAAAGATGCTGGCACCATTGCTGGACTGAATGTCATGAGGATCATCAATGAGCCGTAAGTGTGGAACTCAGAGGTCTAGCATATTTGTCAAGTAGGGGAAATGTGAGCCTGACTAAGCTTTCTTCCCTCCTCTTTTTCATTCTCACAGTACAGCAGCTGCGATCGCATACGGCCTGGATAAGAGAGAGGGCGAGAAGAACATTCTTGTGTTTGACCTGGGTGGTGGAACCTTCGATGTGTCTCTTCTCACCATCGACAATGGTGTCTTTGAAGTGGTGGCCACGAATGGAGACACTCATCTGGGTGGGGAAGACTTTGATCAGCGGGTTATGGAACACTTCATCAAGCTGTACAAAAAGAAAACTGGTAAAGATGTTAGAAAAGACAACAGAGCTGTGCAGAAACTCCGGCGTGAGGTGGAAAAGGCTAAGAGAGCCCTGTCTTCTCAGCATCAAGCAAGGATTGAAATTGAGTCCTTCTTCGAAGGAGAAGACTTCTCTGAGACCCTGACTCGGGCCAAATTTGAAGAGCTGAATATGGTATGCTCCTTGATAATGCTAATGAGATCCATGTAGACTATGGAGTTGAGGATGCCTGGATCACTAAACAGTGTCTAATTACAGTTAGCATCACAGTAACCATGCCCTCTCTCTCTCTTTCTTTCTTTCTTTTTTTTTTTTGCTAGGACCTGTTCCGCTCTACCATGAAGCCTGTCCAGAAAGTGTTGGAAGACTCTGATCTGAAGAAATCTGATATTGATGAAATTGTTCTTGTTGGTGGATCTACTCGAATTCCAAAGATTCAGCAACTGGTAAAAGAGTTCTTCAATGGCAAGGAGCCATCCCGTGGCATAAACCCAGATGAGGCTGTAGCGTATGGTGCTGCTGTCCAGGCTGGTGTCCTCTCTGGTGATCAAGATACAGGTAGGCTGCTGTCACTGCATCTTTCACATGTTTGAGTAGCTTGATGGGAAGACTACTGCTTTAGGAAGCTGTAGGGTTAGGGGCATAAGGGTCACACAGCTAATAAATAAGGAACAGTGATGACAAGACTTAGGTCAGGGTTAGTTAAGATCATTAGCAGCTGTTAATTCATTTGCCCTAAAGTTGGTGGTTAGAGCCTAAGCAAATGACGGTGGGAAGATGGAGTTCATTGGGAGATTGCTTGGTAGTGCTCTTAGGGTTCCTGATTAGAAGCTAACCTGATCGATTCTCCTTTGCAGGTGATCTGGTACTGCTTGATGTATGTCCCCTTACACTTGGTATTGAAACTGTGGGAGGTGTCATGACCAAACTGATTCCAAGGAACACTGTGGTACCCACCAAGAAGTCTCAGATCTTTTCCACAGCTTCTGATAATCAACCAACTGTAACAATCAAGGTCTATGAAGGTAATTATATTTACAAATATTATATGTTTTGAAAGAATGTGACTGTGGGTTTAGTAATATATTATTAAACTGCACAGAGAAAGAAGTGTTGAATTTTAGATTCAGTACTTAGCATTCTTGTCCTGGCTTTTGGAATACAAGAACAAGAGTAGTTTTAAGAGATTAAGTTAGGCTGGGCCAGGTGGTGGCGCCTGTAACCCAAGCATTTGGGGAAGCAGATACAGGCAGCTCTCCGAGGCCAGCTTGGTCTTCATAGTGAGTCCAGGACAACCAAGGCTACACAAGGAAACCCTGTCTTGAAAAACAAACAAAATGAGATGAAATTCAGTTAAAAGTAGTAGTACCCAGTGAGTTGCTGCTCTTGGTCCAGTACTGTAGGGATACTGGTGCACTAAGTCTTGTCAATAACAAGTTTTTCTTATGTTACTCTAGGTGAACGACCCCTAACAAAAGACAACCATCTTCTGGGTACATTTGATCTGACTGGGATTCCTCCTGCTCCCCGTGGGGTACCCCAAATTGAAGTCACTTTTGAGATAGATGTTAATGGTATTCTTCGAGTGACAGCTGAAGACAAAGGTACAGGAAACAAAAACAAAATCACAATTACCAATGACCAAAATCGTCTGACTCCTGAAGAAATTGAAAGGATGGTTAATGATGCTGAGAAGTTCGCTGAGGAAGACAAAAAGCTCAAAGAGCGCATTGACACCAGGAATGAATTGGAAAGCTATGCTTACTCTCTCAAGAACCAGATTGGAGATAAAGAGAAGCTGGGAGGCAAACTTTCTTCTGAAGATAAAGAAACCATGGAGAAGGCTGTAGAGGAAAAGATTGAATGGCTGGAAAGCCACCAGGATGCAGACATTGAAGACTTTAAAGCCAAAAAGAAGGAACTAGAAGAAATTGTTCAGCCAATTATCAGCAAACTCTATGGAAGTGCAGGCCCTCCCCCAGCTGGCGAAGAGGATGCATCAGAAAAAGATGAGTTGTAGGCACACTGATCTGCTAGAGCTGTAATATTGTAAATACTGGACTCAGGAACTTTCGTTAGGAGAAAAGTAAGAGAACTTAAGTCTCGAATGTAATTGGAATCTTCACCTCAGAGTGGAGTTGAAAATGCTATAGCCCAAGTGGCTGTTTACTGCTTTTCATTAGCAGTTGCTCACATGTCTTGGGGTGGGGGAGAGGAGGAATTGGCTATTTTAAAAGTTTGGGGAAAGCTGGGTCAGGGTGTGTGTTCACCTTGGATATGTTTTATTTAACAATTGGGTCATGTACATCTGGTGTAGGAACTTTTTTTCTACCATAAATGACACCAATAAATGTTTGTTATTTACACTGGTCTAATTTTTGTGAAAAGCTTTTAATTATAACCATCTTTTAGTTTGGATGTGGGCAGGGGAGGGGGGCTTGTGATGCTGCCAAGTGGTACCACTCTCTAGGGCTTTGTCTAGCTTTATAACAGCAAGGCAGAGATGTTTGTGTTACTCCTTTAGGCAAGGTTTCACCGTGCCTAAGTCCAGTTCTCTTGAACATGGTTGAAATTTTGTTTTTGTTTTTTTGTGTGTGTCTTTTGAGACAGGGTTTTTTCCTCTGTGCAGTCTTGGCTGTCCTGGACTCACTTTGTAGACCAGGCTGGCCTTGAACTCACAGAGATGCCTCTGCTTCCCAGTGCTGGGATTACAGGTATGTGCCACTGAGCCTGGCAAACATGGTTGAAATACTGCTCATCCTTTGTAAAATTGATTTCTGTGTTTTGGTCTGTTTCTGGTTTTTTAAGATAAGGTTTCTGTGTAGCCCTGGCTGTCCTTGAACACTATAGTCTTGAACTCATATTCACGTGGACCACTGTGACTTTCTGATTACAAAAGTAAACACTCTTTGTTACAAGTACTGCTATGGAACTGGCTGGATGCTCTTATGAATTGATGAAGTGCTAGGCCTGCAAGTCTAGGCTGTGGCAGGAGGATGGTAAGCTCAGTTTCCTAGCTTAGGAAACTGAGGCTGTATATATTCTGGTGGGGAATGCCTAGCACTAGTGTGAAGCCCTGGGTTTAATCTATACTGGAAAAAAGTTGAGTGACCTGGTGACTTTTAGGGACTTGTACTTTATTTTTCTTTGTGTTGTAAGATCAAATCCAGGCCCATTCTCATTGGGTGGTATTTGGTTGAAGGTATGTAGTTGAAAGTGTATGGTGGCCTATACCTTTGATAGGATCTTTGAGGCCAGCCAGGGCTATGTAGAGAAAAAAGATGCATACTTAATGGTCTGAGCATTTACTTCAATTGGTAGAGTACTTGTCCAGCGTGCATAAAGCCCTGGATTCCATAACCCAACACCACATGGGTGCAGTGGCTCAGGCTGCCAGGAGGATTAATGAAATACCAGCTTCAGTTAATGTAGTTCGTGAGAGCTACGTGAGTCAACATGCTTTAGTCAGAACCCCCATTTCTGAAATGTCTTCTAGGATGTATATATAGTAGCCTTGAAATTACATCACTTAACAGTCAAGTGACTGGCTGAGGATCGTTTGGCTTGGCTCGCTCAGGAAAGGGATGATGTAGATAATCAGTATGATCAATGAGAAATCTGGCTAGGGCTAACATGAAATTCAGTACTGCCCAAAGATGGTTTTTGTTTGCTTTTGGGGACAGGGTTTCTCCGTTTTAGATCTGGCTGGCCTGGAATTGCTTTGTGTAGACCAAGCTGTCCTTGAACTCAGATCTGCCTGCCTCTGCCTCCCAAATGCTGGGATTAAAGAAAGATACGTGCCACCACTGCCTAGCAAGATGGCTATTTTCTAACTGGGCAACCGGCTGTAAGATTAATTTACTAAGAATGGTCCATTTGGGGAACTGACAGCTGTACTGTTGAGCTTCATTTTTGTGCACTTAGCTGATATTTCTGAATTCAGCATGGTGGCTCATGCTGGTAACTCCTACATTCAGGAGTCTGGCTGAGGCAGAAGAATCGTTGTGAGATCCTATCTCATCTGTTCCACTTCTGTCCACTATCCTCAAAAATAAATAATAATCTTGAGACACTGAGGCAGGAGGACAACAAATTTGAGGACAGCCTGGGCTGTCAGATTTTTGTCCCAAACACTAAGTGTTTGGGCCAAGTCTGGAGTCCAAAGCCCAGGCAAATGTTAAAACTGACTGTACTGCTTCATGCTCAGTCAGACAGTCGTTGGGCTTCATCCTTTGTCCTGCATTGCTAGCACTCCTTTTTAAAACAACAAACAATAAAACAGGTCCCACTAGGACTAGGCTGGAATTAAAGGCATGTGCCACCACTCATTTTAAGATGGGTAATGTGCCCACATGCAAGCAAGGTTTAGGGAAGCACATCTGAACACCCAGTTATCCTGCTTATGAACCAAACAAAACCTCACACCCTGCTTTTGTCTGTACTTAACTGTTTTTCAAATTTAGATTATTTGAAGGGTTTTGCTTGCAGAGTGTCAAGCATCAGATCCCTGGAACTGGAATTAAAGACAGTTGTCAGCTACCATGTTGGTTCTGGGAACTGAACCTAGGTTTTCTGTAAGAACAAGAGCTCTTAACTGCTGACTCTAGCCCCCCAGTCTGTACTTTTTTCTAGTGACTAGCTAATACATATTAAGAGATTCCAACTGATAAATGTCTACTCCAGTACCTAGCTTGGGTATCTACACATTTTATTGCTGGTAAAACTTTATAATGGAATTGTTTACAATGGGCCATCTGGTAACCAAAGTTGATAAGTGCAAGATGGTTATATATTTTTATTTTTGTTTTTTCAAAATAAGACCTCTGTGTAGCCTTGGCTGTCTTGTTCTCGCTTTGTAGACCAGGCTGGCCTGTAAACTCACAGACCTGACTGCTTCTGCCTACCAAGTGCTGTCACTAAAGTTAAGAGAATATATTGTGCAGAGAGTATTTGGCAGTGTAACTCAGCAGAGGTATCACTTCTTTTGTAAATAGTAACAAGGAGTAAAAATGTGGGCTTTATTAGTCAACTACAGTCACAATACAATCATCATAGACCTCCCCTTCTGTATTCATCCCACCAAACACAAAGCAGAGCAACATGTTAGTCGGCCTCTCCTCAGATGACCCCTCTCCCTGAGTCATTTGTGTGTCAGCAGCATCCCCTTCCTCAGCGTCACAGTTTAGAATGACAGGATCTAAGTCTTTATTCTCAGAGGTAGATGTTACCGGCCATGGAATGACACACATGGAGTGGTCCAGTCGTCCAGAGGGTAGTAAAGTATCAAACTGAAGTAGGGTCCAGTGCTGCTTTTCTAAGGAACAAAGGCTCCTGTTAAGATGTTTCCACAAATACCAAGTGATTTTCTGCATCAGTTAAGCCACAAAGAGGAAGTAAAGGGAAAAACTAGCTGAGCCTGATGGTGTACACTTCCAATCCCAGCGCTCAGGAGTCCCAGGCAGGAAGACTGCTGCCATTTTCAGACCCCCTGGCTGACACAGAGAAACCCTGTTTTTCTGTGGAGTTTTGTGTTTGTTTTTTAAAGTTCTTTTAAAACTTTTTTTTTTAAATGTGCATGGGGGTTTGGCTGCATGTCTGCGTGCCACTTGCATGCCTGGGAGGTACCCAGGGAGGTCAAAAGAAGTCTCTGGAGCCCCAAGAACTGGAGTTGTTAGCTGCTATGTGGGTGCTGGCAACTGAACTAGTCCTCTGCAAGAGCAGCAAGTGACTGCTGAGCCACCTCTCCAGTGCTAAGACAGGAGCTTATTCTGGTGCCCAAAGTGTCCTGGAACTTAATATATAACCCACATTGGCCTTTAGCTCTCAGAAATCCTGCATCAGACTCCCAGGGACTGGTATTTCAAGCATAAGCCACCATACCTTGCTTCTTGTGTACTAAGGATGCCATTCTTTAGTTTTCATTCCTTTGGATTTAATTAGTACATGTGTGGGGTGTGTGTGGGCACGCACACAGGCGTGTATTTGTGTGCATGTCGGGAGAGTGAGGAGGACTTCAGATGTCTTCCTTTGTTGCTTTCTGTCCTATTTTCCTTTGAGACAGGGTCTCTCACTGGACCTGAAGCTGCTGTTTCAGGCAGGCTGGCCAGCCAATGAGCCCTGACAACCTGCCTGTCTGTGCTCCCCAGAGCTGGGTTTCCAGGCACATATGGCTATGTCTAGCTTTCACGTGGATGCTGGGGAGTCAAACTCAGGTCCTTGTGTTTGCACTGCTGCCTACTGAGTCATTTCCCCAGCCCTTCCTTTGGATTTAGACATGAAGGCACCAAACTCAAAAATTCCTACAACAGTTTTCAAAGACTGTTTAAAGCCCAGGAGTGACTTCTGTTCACCTGTGTCATACTTGTACATCGTGTTCAGTGCTCCAGCGGGAGTCATCCCTCCAAATACATACACATGTTTTCCCACAGCCACGGCGGTGTGGGCAGCGCAGCCTGGAGGAGCCGCCCCTGTGGCACCAAGCTTCTGCCAGTTCATGTTCCCTGTCACGAGAGAGAATTTTGCACGTGAGCTCAAAGGTGAACTCAAATTACCTGCTGCAGTTTGCAAAGTGATTCCTGAGGGTCATTCACAAAGAGGTTTTCTTGTTTTGTGTTTTTGAGACAGGGTCTCACTGGCTTTGAACATACTGAAAGCTGGAATTAAAGGTTTTCAGCACCTGCCTGGGTCACAGGGATCTCTAAGAGGGAATGGAGAAGGGTTCAGTGTGCACAACTGTTTTTGAGGGAGGGCAGCTTGAATTAGTCTCTAATCTGGAATGAAAGACCTACAATTTTAAAAAGCATCTTGTAGCCAGATGTGGTAGTGCACACCTGTAATCCCAGCACTCCAGGAGGCAGAGGCAGGCAGATCTCTGGGTTCGAGGCCAGCCTGGTCCACAAGCAAGTCCAGGACATCCAAAGCTGCACAGAGAAATCCTGTCCCCAAAAACCAAACAAAAAAATAGTGACTGTAATCTTTAATTGTTCTTCACTGTTAACTGCCCAGATAGATACAGTCATATGTGTGTATGTGTGTGTATATACACACAAATATGCAGGCAGGCACACATGTCCATGTATGTTTCCATGTTTTAAATATATTTTTAAAAGATTTGACTTTTTTTTTTTTTTTAGCTGAGAGGTGGTGGCATATGCCTTCAAACCCAGCTCTCAGAAGGCAGAGACAGGTGGATTTCTGAGCTCAAGGCTAGCCTGGTCTACAGAGTATGTTCCAGGACACGAGGGCAACACAGAGAAACCCTTTATTTTATGCATATGTGTGTTTGCCTGCACGTTTCTCTGTGTGCCACAATTGTGCCTGGTGCCTGAAGAGGCCAGAAAAGGGTATTTTATTCTCTTGGACTAAAATCACAGTGGCTGTGAGCTGCATGTGGGTGCTAGGAATTAAACCCGGCTCTTCTGCAACATGCCAACCCATCTCTCCAGCCCCTCCAACAGAACCTTTGTGAGGGCAGGCTGGGCACCTGCAACAACTTGTTCAGCCCTATGAACTGCTATCACTTCTGTCTGCATCCTTTCTTACAGGGGAGCACACAGGATGACAGAAGGAAGGAGACTTCCCAGGAAGATGGTAAGTGGCAGAGCTGGACATACCGAGGCTGCAAAGCCTGTGTCCTCTATGCTGCGACTTACTGACTCAGCCTTCACTGCCAACACTAGTTTACTTTATTTTGTTTTGTTTTGTTTTTTCAGGACAGGTCTTATCTTTGTGTAGCCCTGGCTGTCCTGAACTTACTTTGTAGACCAGGCTGGCCTTGAACACATAGAGATCCACCTGCCTCTGCCTCCAGAATGCTGGGATCAAACGTGTGTGCCACCACAACTTGGCTCCCAATGCTATTTTTGTATCTTTTCAAAGGAGGACTTAAATGAAGTACATACATATCATTGGATTTTAGATTAGAAGACTGAGAAAGGATAAAAACAATAGCTAGAAAGTAGTTCTTCAGCAAAGAGAAATAGACACTCCTAAGCACCATCAGCCAAGAATGATGGTTCACACCTTTAATCCCAGGACTTGGAGAGACAGGCAGGTGGATCTGTGAGTTTGAGGCCTGTTTGGTCTACACAGTGAATGCCAGGACAGCGAGGGCTACATGGAAAGATCTTGTTTCAAAACAAGAATCTTAACGTATTTGAAACTGCATGGGAACACATGTCTCTAGTCCCTGAACTCAGTAGTCTGAAGCAGGAGGACTAAGTTTGAGGTTGGGCTACACAGCTGGTTCTCTGTGAGTTCAACCCCAGCCTGGTCTACAAAGGGAGTTCCAGGACAGCCAGGGCTACAAAGAGAAACTGTCTTGAAAACAAACAAACGAAGAGAAAAGCTTGTAGCCAGTGAAGGAATTCCAGCTTCTGCTTCCCTGAACCCAGCGCTTTGGGGACTCCAATACTCTGCACAGGCGGTCTTGTGCCATCTGCCTATCATCCCTTTGTTCTGTAGTCTGGAGCCGGGCAGACCTTCCTCCTTTATTCCTCCATCAGCTTCATGAGAGCAGATAAGCACTCATCCATTATCTGGCTGACGGCAGCAGTGCTGGAAATATGCAGTTAAAGGAAATGGAAGCCCCTCCCTGAATGCAGCTCTTGGCCAGAAAGCCTCAGAAGAGAGCCCAGCCCTTCAGAGGCAGAAACAACCTTCAGGTTCTCTCTAGCTTTCTTTTTCCTGGGCTCTTGACCATGCAGCAAACATGCAGTCACCTACCTCTGTTATCAGACCAGATATACAGCAAGAGTTAAGGCCTGAAAAAGCTCTAGCTGGGAACACAAAATGCAATGAAAAGTGTGGAGGGCTAGAGGAGGTACCAGGGCCTGCACACACTCCGGGAATGACCGCATTTAAAAAGAGACGTACTTGGTGCCATGGTGCAGCCCTATAATCCCGGCACCTGGGAGGTAGAGGCAGGCGAATCTCTGTGAGTTCGAGGCCAGCCTGCTCTACAAAGCGTGTCGAGAACAGCAAGGCTACACAGAGAAACCCTATCTTGAAAAACCAAAAGGAACAACAACAACAACAAAAAGATGTAGTTGGGCACAGTGGCTCACACTTTTAGTCCCAGCACTTGAGAGGCTGAGACACGGTTATGTTCAAGGCCAGCTTGGTTTACCTAGCAGGCAGTCAGCCAACGCTACACATAGTATGACTGCTTCAGAAAAAAAAAAAAAAGTTTGGGGACCGCAGAGATGGCTCAGCTCTTCTTTAAGTTCTAGGTTCAACTCTCAGGACCCACATGGCAGCTCACAACCATCTGTAATTCTAGCTCCAGGGAGTCCAATCCCTCTTCTGGCCTCTTCAGGTACTATATACATGTGGTACACAGACAGACATACATGCAGGAAAAACGCCCACACATAGAAAATACTTTAAATCTTTAAAAAAATATATTGGATTTTGTTTATAGCGTTCTGCCTGCATGTACACCTACATGCCAGAAGAGGGTACCAGCTCGCATTATAGATGGTTGTGAGCCACCATGTGGTTGCTGGGAATTGAACTCAGGACCTTTGAAAGTGCAGCCAGTGCTCTTAACCTCTAAGCCATCTCTCCAGCCCAATATTTTAAATCTTTAGAAATTTCTTATTTTTAACTATGTGTGTGTGTGTGTGTGTGTGTGTGTGTGTGTGTGTGCAGATGTCATCTGAGACCAGACGTTTTGGATCCCCTGGAGCTGTCTTGAGCTGTCTAGTGAAAGTGCTGGGAACTGAACTTGGGTACTCTGCAAGAGCAGTAAGTGCTTTTAACTGCTGAGCCATTTTCTAGGCCAAATGTTTTTTGTTGTTGTTTTATTTTTTTGAGAGAGGGTTTCTGTGTAACCTTGGCTGTCCAGGACCCACTTTGTGGACCAGGTTGGCCTCTAACTCACAGAGATTCACTTGCCTCTGCCTCCCTGAGTGCTAGGATTACAGGCGTGCACAGCCCAACTCCAGTCATTAATGACATATTTTCATCCTCTGTTGGCATGCTTTTGTGGACTATATTCAGTTTATCCTTGTTCATTCAAATGCTGATTTCTCTACCCCATTTTCTGGTTTCAATCTGGACATGGCATTGTAGTGTTTATTCTAAGTATCTCCTGTCTCGTTTGTGTAAATGTGCCCACCCACCATTTGTTCTGTTCTGCCAATAAAACCAGCCAATGTTGATCAATACAGAGAATAGGGTGGGACATCTGGGTCCAATGAGGGGTAGATAGAGAGAGAGGGGAAATAGGGCTTGAGCCATGAGGAGAGGACCAGGAAGCATCATGAAGAATAAACCGGAGCTAGGAGATGATTACAAAGTCCGAAGCATGACTGGGAAATATGGCCGGGAGAAGCTAGACTAGCTTGCAGGTTTAGATGGAGTAATTATTGCTCAGTATTGTGCTGTAGGCTAATCACATAAATCATGGTCTCTGTGTAGACTAACTGCTGCATTACTAATAATATGAAGCGATATTAATTAACAATAAACATTCTATGCTCTTCCTTCAAATCTTAAGGTCAGTTGGTCTGTCTATCCATCCATCCACCCATCCACACATCTGATTTACTTATTTGGTATGTGCAGCGTTTGCCTGCCTGGATGTCTGCGCACCACTTGCATGCAGTGCCAGTTGAGGACAGAAAGGGCATCAGACTCTGTACGTGCAGTGGCTGCCATGTGGGTATTGGGAATCCAACCTCGGTCCTCTGGGAAGTACAGCCAGTGTGCTTCACAGCTGAGCTACCTCTCCAGCCTTTCATTCCTTATTATTCAGGCCTTGCTTCAAACAAGACTCTAACAGCCCGTCGAGCCACCAACATGTTAGAGCAAAGCTGAATTCTTTCAAAGCACATCTTAAAGAATTTTGAGTACATAACCGCCT
The DNA here is from genome assembly GCF_030254825.1 of Meriones unguiculatus. Classification (NCBI taxonomy): domain Eukaryota; kingdom Metazoa; phylum Chordata; class Mammalia; order Rodentia; family Muridae; genus Meriones; species Meriones unguiculatus. The sequence continues at coordinate 77,190,372 of NC_083356.1, forward strand.
GGCCCTCTAACATACTTACTTATATCAATGCAATGGAGATCATCAAAGAACATGTCCCCTGCCAGCCCTCCATGAATGAAGAGTTGTGTCCCCGCTGCCACCATCACATGGCCGTGCCGGGGAGGTGGAGGACTTCCATATGTCCTTGGCTGAGACCAATTCAGAGTTTCTACAAAAGTAAATGCATTAACACTAGGTGGCGTGCCTTTTCAGCACCAACCAGAGCAGGGATGCTCCAAGAAGGATGTGACCTTGGGGTCCTTCCCCACCCCAGTTTACCAGTCAAGCAGATCTCAATCCCACTAGGCAAGCTCAACGTGGATACTTCCAGGGCTGGAGACTGCAAAAACCAATAACCTAGCATGCTGGCTCTACAGTCTGGGTATCAGGAAGCCATTTCTTGCTTTGGATTGAAAAAAAATATGTCCCTTAAGCTTCAACCAAGAACTTCCCCAAAATTAAAATAAATGGGTGTGCTTCTTCTGTGAAAAGCCTTCAAAAAAATTTTTTTTTTCTTTCTCTCATTGTTTCTGAGAGGTAGAGGAGGTCAAATCCAGGGTATCGTACACATTAAGCACAGGCTTTCTACTGAGCTACTTCCAACCCAGAGTCATCATCTTTTTGTCATTGTTTTTGTTTTTGAAACAGGATCTCACAATCTAGCTGTGGCTAGCCTGGAACTGCGTAGATCAGGCTGACCTCAAATTTACCGAGATCTGCCTGCTTCCACTCACGGTGCTAGGATTAAAGACATATACCAATACACCTAGCCTGGCTTATTTTTTAAGACAGGTTTCACGTACCCTAGGCTAGGCATGATCTCTCACCTGCTGGGATTAGAGACACACACGTCTGCTGTCATGCTTGGTTTGTGTGGTGCTAGGGACTAAATGCGGGCAGGATTTGCTGCAAACCAGGCCAATACTCTACTTAGCTCAAAATCTTTTCTTTTTTAAAGATTTATTTATTATATATACACAAGATCTCATTATGCACCAGATCTCCTTATAGATGGTTGTGAGCCACCATGTGGTTGCTGGGAATCGAACTCAAGACCTTTGGAAGAACACCCAGTGCCTTTAACCTCTGAGCCATCTCTCCAGCCCCTCAAAATCTTTTCTTTTCTTTTTTTTTTTTTTTAAAGATTTATTTATTATTTATACAACATTCTGCCTACACACCAGATCTTACTATAGATGGTTCTGAGCCACCACATGGTTGACTGGTAATTGAATTCAGGACCTTCAGTAGAACAACAAGTGTTCTTAACCTCTGAGCCATCTCTCCAGCCCCTCAAAATCTTTTCTTAAGACCTGGTTCCCTGTTTGAGAGATAACTGAGGCTGAGGTGGCCCTGGCCAGGTAAGCAGCCCCAAGATCCCAACATGCCCAGTCCATACCTGCGTCAAATACATGCAACTTCACATCCTGCACAGGCTGGGCACCTCTCTCTCCTCCCCCAAAGACATAGAGCTGATTTCCAATAGCTGCTGCTGATGTGTGGAATGTTCTTGGGGATGGTGGGAGGCCGGTCACTTCTGGGGTACTCCAAGTCTTGGTTTCTAGTCCAAAGAAAAAATAAGTACTTAAAAGACCCAGGCTGAGCTGAGTATGGTGGTGCAAGCCTGTAAGCCCAGCACTCAGGGAGGCAGAGGCAGGCAGATCTCTGTGAATTCGAGGCCAGCCTGGTTTACAAAAGGAGTCCAGGACAGCCAAGGCTACACAGGGAAACCCTGTCTCAAAAGCAAAGCAAAACAAAACAAAACAAGCAAACAAACAAAAGACCTAGACTGATAAGCTTCTGCCCTTACTCTTAGTTTTCTGTGGCTCAGGGGATCTGTACCTAGGGCCCGCTAGGCTTGCATTTAACCACTGATCCACATCTGCAGACCCTCACCTTGATTCTTGGTAGGGCCTGAGAGCGTTACTTTTGTACCCTAATCTACAGCAAAGCACAGCACAGCCTTAGGCAGAGAGCTCATACTCTCCAATGCCAAGAAAGAACAGGATATTAGAGGTTGTTCAGACAGATCGAATCCCCCAAATCTGAAGAACCATGAGTTCAATTAGGAGTGAGGTCAGTAGCACGTCTGAGCACTCATCCACTCTCCTGACAACTGTGTGCAAACACTCAAGCCAATCAAATGAATGTCTAAGAAGATTCCAAACAGTACAAAGACATTTCAATACTTGATTAAAAAAGAAAATTCAGTCCTGTCAGGAACCTTGCACAGCACATTCCTATAATCCCATCACTTGAGAGCAGGTCATGAGTCCTGAGCTAGCAAAGTGAATTTGATCCCTGGGACCTACACACTGAAAGGAGGGAACTGACTTCCACAAGCTGTCCTCTGGCCTCCACACGCACAATATGGAATATATGATCTCCCCCACCCCATGCACACACAGTCACACAAATCCAAAAGTGTCAAAGGATCCATACATTCCCATTTCTATGAGGTAGCAAAATCAAATAGGTTACTTAGGCCACTGGCAATTCAATGCACTGTAACATGACCACGTTCATACGTGTATGATAAAAAGAAAATAACCTCTGTCTACTCACCGGGATTCAAGACCTGTAGACAATTTCGATTTCCTGACTGGTCGGCACCTCCAAACACCCAGATGCTGTGAGGAGTGCAGGAAGGAATGAAGCTGGCATGCTCATACCGGGGTAAGAGACCCTCCCTGGTGGCTGTGTCCCACCGGTATGTTCCTAGAAAACATTTACCAGTCCTTAGATTGGGGCTGTCCACTGGTAATTCTGGCTGACAAGTTTGGGGCAAAATCATAAATGACCATGATCAAACTCTGAAATGTTCTCTAGTACACATGCTCAGGCTGTCTGCCTGGCCCATGAACCCTCTTTCATGGAAACTGTCTCTATTCTTCTTCCCAGAGCCCAGGCCAGATATGGATAACACTAACTTTCTAGTTTTAACTAATGGGGCCGGAGGTAGCTGTTTGGCTCAGATGGGTTGCTTGGATCCAGTCTCCATTCTCTCATGAGTGTGAGCATTCCTGGAATCTATAAGATCTGTCCCCTCCTCCAAGTGGTCTCCGGGAAAATAGAATGACAATGTCTAAACCAGCTAATTCTTTCAGTTAGCATATCACTAACCTAGGACTTAACAGGCCTCACTATTAGCTAATTACAGATTAGCTATCATTACAGATGGTAAGACTGTGGTACAGGTGGCCTTGCTAAGGTCACCTTGCAGTAATGACATGACTGAAGCTGGTATGGTGGCACAAGTCTGGGAACACAGTACATGGAAAGTGGAGGCAGAAGGACTGTGAGTTTGAGGCCAGCCTGGGCTACACAGAGAATTCTAGGCTAGAAAGGACTGCATAGGAAGATCCTGTCATAGACAGACAGGCACGATATGACTGAGCTAGAAGGTAAGCTGTTCAAGGGCTGACAGAGGCTCAAGTGCCTGGTCAGTATACACAGAGATTGTGACAACTCTGGATGGGTACCACATCAATGGTGACATGCCAGGTCTCAATGACTGCTGACATGTAGCCATGCAGGAGTACTGATGTCAGACCTTCTTAAATAGCTCAATTACGGCAATTAAAAATGTCTAATTATGTTCTCTTTGTGTATGTGTGTGAGTGCACATACACACTTATGCCAGAGCCCCTGAGTGGAGGTCAGAAAAGAACTTTTTTTTTAAGTTTTTATTGGGGGATGGAGAGATGGCTCAGAGGTTAAGAGCACTGGCTGCTCTTCCAGAGGACCCGGGTTCAATTCCCAGCAACCACATGGTGGCTCCCAACCATTTATAGTGAGATCTGGTGCCCTCTTCTGCTGTGCAGACATATATGCAGGAAGAACATTGTATAAATAATAAACAAATCTTTAAAAAATTATATTTTTTATGTACATTGGTATTTTGTCTGCATATGTAAGGGGATCAGGTCCCCTGGAACAGGGAGTTATAGGCAATTGTGAGCTGCCATGCGGGTGCTGGAATTGAACCCGGCTCCTTTGGAAAAGCAAACAGTGCTCTTATCCACTGAGCCATCTCTCCAGTCCCAGAGAATAACTTTTGAGAGTTAGTGTCTTCCTTCCATCAAGAGGGTCTCAGGGGTCAAACCATTAGGGTTGGCAATGGTTCCCTTTGCTCACCAGGCCCGGTCTCCAGCCTCCTTTCTGTTGTTTCAGTTTTGAAATGTTCACTCTCAGACCAAGTGTGCATATAAAAGTGGACACAGTGGGGGCTGGAGAGAGGCACTGACTTGTGGAGGACCCAAGCTCAATTCCCAAGATGTATGGAATTCCAACTCTAGGGGTCCAGTGCTTCTGACCTTCAAGGGCACTGGCACTCATTGATAGTAGCATAATAGGCTAGAGCAGCAATGGCTCAGAGTGTCCAGGTTCAATTACTAGCATCATGGTGGCTCACAGATCTCTGTAATTCTAGTTCCAATGGATTCACCTCCCTCTATGGTGCACATACAGACATGTAGGTAAACATTAATACACATGAAATATATTTCTTAACATAATTCTTTAAGTTAATCATCTCTATTAAAAAAATAAAAATAATAAGACAAATCTTATGGAGGATGTAAGGGGAGTGTGGGGAGGTGGTGGCACACGCCTTTAGTTTCAGCACTCAGGAAGCAGAGGCAGGCAAGATGTCTGAGTTCAAGGCCAGCCTGGTTTTCAGAGTTAGTTCTAGGACAGTCAGGGCGGCAGAAAGAAACCCTGTCTCAAAACAAAAGCAAGCAAGCAAGCAAACAAACAAACGAACTCCAAAACCAAATCTTTAAAAAATTGACAAAGTTGTCTTCTAACCTCCATGTATGCTATTCAAGTGTAAAATATAATAAAGTCAATTAAAATATTAATACCTGGACTTGGGTGTGGTGGCACACACCTTCAATCCCAGCTCCTAACACTTGGGATGCAGAGGCAGGTGAATCTCTGAGTTCAAGACCACTCTAGTCTACATATCAAGTTCCAGGATAGCCAGGGTTATATAGAGAGATCTTGTCTCAAAAAACCTATACATATTTATAAATATGTAATATATTTATAACATTTATAATTATATTATTTATATCCATATATAACAGAAATGTTACATAGCCATGGCCAAACATACATGTGGTCACCAATTTTCAACTTTGCCTTTTGTATAGCAGTAAACTACATAGTAATAATTTTTTCACAGTTTTGTTTTTAAAGATTTATTTATTATGTATGCAGTGTTCTGCCTGTATGTATGCCTGCATGCCAGAAGAGGGCACCAGATCTCATTGTAGATGGTTATGAACCACCATGTGGTTGCTGGGAATTGAATTCAGGACCTCTGAAAGAACCATCTTTCCATCTCCTTTTGTTCATTCATTCATTCATGCACTCACTCATTCATCTAAATAAAAAGTGCCTGCTCTGGCTATATGCTGTAGTAGTGGCTAGGGGTACAGTTATGAGTAGAGCAGCCTCATTCTATTTCCAAGGACCTTAAACTCCTGTGGGAAGTATACAAAATAATCAAATGCACTAAGTCTTCGAAGAAGGGGCTGGAGAGATGGCTTAATGCTTAAGAGGACTGACTGCTCTTCCTGAGGACCTGGATTCACTTCCCAGCATCCACATGGCAGCTCACAACTGTCTGTTAAATCTAGGATCTGACATGCTCACAAAGACATACAAGCAGGCAAAACACCAATACACATAAGATAAAATTAAATAAAAAAAAAAAAAGGATTTTTGAAGGGGGAAATGGGAGAGTAAATGACAGCATGGATACAGAGGAACACAGTGTCTAAACTAATCTAGAGCTGGAGAGCAAGCTTCCAGATGGAAGATTCTGGGGACCACAGCCAGAGGACAAGAAGAAGAGCCTTTCGGGCAGAGGGAACAGCATGAGCAATGGCTTGGAGGCTACTAGTTCAAGATGTGCCCAGGGGACTGAAGGATATTCAGTGCAGCTAATGTGGAGTTCGAGCACGAAGAGGAATGAGAGGGTGAGGAAGGAGCTCAGCTGGGAGAGCCCTGGCCTTGCATGCATGGAGCCCAGGGTTTGATCAACAGCATCACACAGAGCAGGTGAAGGGGCACAGGGATGCACTTGAGAGACTCCCAAGTCCAAGGTCACCCTCAGCATCTCAGTGAGTTCAAGTCCAGCCTAAGCTACATGAGACTGCTTCAAAACAAAATAACACCCCTGCCCAAACCAATAGCAACACTTCTTGGGTAAGGATGAAATCTGCACTGTATAGTGAGTCTGCATGGAAGCAAGGAGGGAGTGAAAATGATACCCAGCCTAGCTGAAAGATGGCAGTGGTGTGAGCTGGGGTAGTCATGGAAAGGGACAAACAGTGGAAAGCAGATAAAGTCAGGACTTGATGATTAATTGGGACAGAAGGAGAAATGAGACTCATGGATGCCTCCTAAACTGTTAATAAACAACCAGTTTCTGGCCTCATTGGATTTATTAATGTCAGATTGAGGGCTCAATACAGCCTCCTCCCCAAAAATGGATGTACTGAACAGGTGGGTGAGTACGTGCTAAGGGTCAGCTAAGACCTGAGGAACAGTAGTAAAAATATTCCTCTCTTTCTGAGGAAAACCCTGTTGTCTGGTCTAAGTTGTTGTTGTTGTTATTACTACCAACACTATTTTGGGACAGTTTTCCCGGCCTGGAACTTACTATATAGACCAGGCCCCCAGGGGTTGTCTTGCTTTTGCCTCCCCACGGCTGGTACTGAAGGGGTGTACCACCATACCCCGCCAAGCTGGCAGTTTTAGGAGAGCCCTGCAGCGTTGATCTTACCCAAATCCATGCTGTGTACATCTGAGAAGCTTTGGTTTGGGTTTGCTCCCCCCACAATGAAGACCTTCCCTCTCTTGGCATCACCGACTGGGGGAATATATGAGCAGCTGTGGCCAACTCGAGGGCAGGGTCTGTCTCCAGAGTGAGTCAAATCGTACCTGCCAAAGGGAAGATACAATCAGGGGCCTGTGTGAGAATAGTCTTCCACTCCTCATAAGGTAGTGACCAGGATGAAAGGTCTGGCACACGCCCCCATGCTATAAATTTTAATTGTTACTATTATAGGAGAGCATGTGCATGCCCTATGCACATGTGCGTATGCCACAGCACACGTGTGGCAGTCAGAGGAAAACCGTGTAGAACTGGTTCTCTCCTCCACTTCTCTGTGGGTTCCAGAAATCGAACCCACGTCACCAGGCCCGCTGGGCAAGCACCTTCACCTGCTACGCTCTCTCACTGGCACTCCCCTCCTCCCTAAGCTGTATCCAGCAAAGCACCACATCCTGACCAACTGCTGCGTCTTCCCTTTGCCTAGTCTCTGGCTTTTCAGTTTTGTCGGGACTTTTAACTCACACGGGGCTCTGTGGTGGACAGGGGAGCTGACATGCAGAGACAGCCACTGGTGTGCCCTGACACCATCAGGGCTTTATTAGCATGGTCTGTGGGTTCAGACAGACCTGGCTTTTGTGGGAGCTTCAGAGCTTTCTCCATGTGAGTGAGGTGTTTGGGAAGACACAACTTTCCTGAAGCTTGGTTTTCTCTACTATGAAGCAAGGCTTGTCATAGTTCTCACCTCCGATGGGGGCTGTGAAGACTTGACAGAGCTCGCAAGCGTGCAGGGAGTGACCTAGTAAATAGTACCTAGGGCATTATCACACTCACGGGGACACCTATGGTGCCACGGCCCTGGCCAACTGATGTCTCCCTGTGGAGAAAATTCCCCAGAACCCATGGATCAAGCTCCACAAGGATTGTATAAAATCCGTTAAGAGCCTTTCCAGACTTGGAAACCTCAACTAAATGGAATCTAAACCTAGGATTCAGAAGCTGGAACACAGGGTCAGGGCATTCCCCACTAAATTTGATTGTCAGCAGCAGCAACAAAAATGCATTTCAAGCCTCTTTGTTGGAAACAAAGAAACAAAAACGTAGTTTGAGACAGCATCTCCAGGTCTCATGTGACCTCTCTGATGTTGGCACTCCTAACCCCTCCCACTTTCTTGCACCTTTTCCAGAATCTGGATTCTCTATTCCTCTTCCTCTGTCTGTGCACTCACCTACGGGCAGCTGTTTCCCTTCCTCTCTGATCTGTGTCCTACCGACCCCTCAGAGCTCGCAGTGTCCTAGAAATCTCTTTCCCTCAGTGTGCGTTTGCTTTTTGGATTAATTTCATCTGTCTCGGTGGTGTCTAAGGACACCCAGCTTGGTCATTATCAGGGATTTCAGGATCTCTCTTACTTGTTCAGATCTGTTCTGACATTCAGATTTGTATGCCATTTAAAAGTTTAATGAATATCTCTTTCATTGTTTTCACAGCCAAAGAAAACTTTTGGCATAAAAGCTCTTTTTGTCTTCTAGACAGCATCTTACTCCATTGCCCAGGCTAGCCTTGAACTCCAAGTGATGCTACTACCTGAATACTAGACAGCCTGTCTCGAAAGAAAACGAGGCCAATCTTGGTGGCCATGCCTACAATCCCAGCACTTGGGAAGCTGAGAGAAAGGAGCATTTCTCAAAATTAGGCCCCAACCTGGGCTACATGAAAATCTGTCTCAAACATAAAACAAAACAGCAAAAGAACAAGTAAAGACATTTGAGGTTGGACAGACAGGTACAAAAAGGTTATACAGGGTCCCGTTTAAGGCGCCTGCTTTATTATGTTTGGTGCTCGGGATCAAACTAGGGATATTAGGCATGCAGAGCTCTACAACCAAGCTACATCCCCAGTTCTCTAGAGGGCTTTACCCTAGAGCATGTCTTCAGTCCATGTGTGATGGCTCTGGAGCAAGGTGGATCATGGGAAATGGGCATGAAGGCTCAGCTGGAGACCTGTAGGAATGTTGCACCTCTCTCAACTTCAGTGCAGATCACTCTCCATTTTCCTCTGCCTCTAGCATCACTACATGGGAACAATTTGCCTTTGGACTTCTGGAGCCTTTAGTGCAGTCATCACTGTTAGCCAGTGTGAGCTTTGAATAAAGGGTTTAACAAACAGCCAACGAACACTGAAACCAGTATAATCCAAATTCTATTCCCTAAAGTCACAGCTCAGGGGAGGACCTAAGAGTTGGAGCTGAGGATGCCAGATGGCCAGTGCTTTATTCTTCCTGGTAAACAGATTTTAATAAAATTAACAGCTGCTCTGTGATCATTATTGGCCTTCCTATCTTTCCTCTGAAGACCTTCCCAGACAGTTTGAGTCTAATTACCACAGTTCCATTGCTACCCCTTTGCAGTGGTGCGCCAATGTGTTAGTAAACTACTTATAAACGAAACAAAAACTCAGGTTCTTGTGTGCATCTGAGTCCTTCCTTACAGACCATGTAGCTTTCCTGGGCTTGTCTCCGGACTCCAAGACAGGCAGCTGCTTCATGATGCCCTATGCGGAAGAGAGGAAGGCCGTGTTCACACATCTTCCCACAACCAAACAAACCCAGCTGTGCCCTCTCAAGCCTTTCCTACTGGATTGTGGAGGAGCTCAGTATAGAGCACTTGGCTAGGATGAGCAAGGCCCTGGGTTGGATCCCCAAACTGGGAAGGAAAAACAAAAACAAAAACAAAACAAACCTCTGAGGTTGACTGTACTAAGTTCAAATGTCTGACAAATCTGAATCAACATACTTCTGAAAAAACCCTTTCTTGTTCTGAAACAAGATCTCTATTAGCCCAGGCTGACTTCCAACTCTGAGCAATCCTCCTGCCTCATTATCCTCAGTACTGGAACTGAGACCACTATATCCAACTGTCATCCATTATGCACACTGAGCAAGTGTCTATCTTGGGCAATACTCCAGCTACTGAAGTTTCTCAGATGATGTTTTCCATCTGTCTGTGAGTGTAATGACAGATGAGCATGCATCAAAATGTCGGAGGTCTTAAAATCTTTATTAAAGATAAAACAGGTTAGCTGGGCCATGATGGCTCATGCCTTTAATCCCAGCACTCAGGAGGCAGAGACAGGCAGATCTCTGAGTTTGAGGCCAGCCTGGTCTACAGAGTGAGTTTCAGGACAGCCAGGGCTACGCAGAGAAATCCTTCCTTGAAAAAGAAAACAAAAACAAAAGCAAACAAACCAAACAGCAACCCCTCCCCCAAACAAAAAAACCCCAGGCATCATGGAGGGCAATAAAGCAGGAGGTACAAATCAGAACAACATATGACACATAAATTTGAAAATGTCATAATGAAACCCACTGTTTTGCAGGCTAAATTAACTGGACTGAAAATATTTTTAAGAGCCAGGCATAGTGGTGTATACCTTTAATGCCAGCGCTGGTGAGGTACAGGCAGGTGGATCTGTGTTTTTGATGCCAGCATAATCTACATAAGTGAGTTCCAGGATATCCAGGGCTAACCCTGCCTCAATCAATCAATCAATCAATCATTCAAAAAATACATGATAGAACCACTAAGAAGCTGAGTAATACTGAATTCTGAGATAAATTTTGGTCCCAGCAAACCACAGAAAACCATGCTTTCTAGTCTAGGTCTTTCTGCTGTTGTTTAGACACAGCATCTCACTACATAGCTCTGGCTGTCCTGGAATAGCCTGTGTCTTTTGGGGGCCTCACCTGCAATACTGAGCTTTTGTTGCTTCTCTAACAGGAAGACTCCTTTCATGACTTGCACTGCCTCATCTGCTGGGGATTTATTAAAATTAGCAAACCCTCTGTGGTAATTACTGCCTCCCCTATTTTTCCCTTCTTGCAAACTTGCAAGCTGTTAGATGATATTTAAAGCCACTTTCAAGGAGTTCTCATGGCTCTGTTGTTATCACATGTTTAGCATGGCCAAGGCCCTGGGTTCAATTCCAAGAAAAAGAAATAGAAAATAAGCCGGGTACAGTGGCGCACACCTGTGATCCCAGCGCTCAGGGAGGCAGAGGCAGGCGGATCTCTGTGAGGTCAGCCTGGTCTACAGAGTGAGTCCAGGACAGCCAAGGCTACTCAGAGAAATCCTGTCTCGAAAAACTAACAAACAAAAACCAAAAACCAAAACAAAACAATAAAGAAAAGAAAACCTATTTTAAAGTTCCTTAAGGAGACTTTCCCCTTCCAGTCTCTCAATGTACTGCTCCTGCCTCAGGGATTAGCAATATACACCACACTCACACACACACAAATCTGGAAGGAAGGCTGGCTTAATCACAACTTGGACACCCTATATGACAGTATCTATTAACATGTAGCCAAGGATGACCTTGAACTGCTGATCCTCTTGCCTCTACCTCCCAAAAGCTGGTATTACAAGCAGCTGCCACCATACCTGGTTTTATGCCGTACTGGGAATAGAACCCACATCTTAGTTCTGGACAGACAGACACTCTGCCAATTAAACTACACCCTCAGACCCCTGAATGTGAGTATCTACTTTAAAAGTCTGTAGTGCCACGTTGTGCATTACCTACCACTCGGGAGCCTTGAGGGCAGTGGAGATCAGCCCAAGCCACATAAGTGAGATTCAAAATAATAGTTACAGAAAACTATCTAGGCTAGATTCCAAAATCTTAGCATTTCCGGCCTTCTGATTAATTCTGATAACTTACCAGTGGACCCGCAGAGGATAGAAGTGAGGGACAAACGAATGAAGAGAAAGAATTAAGGAGAGATGCGCCGCCGAAGAGGCCCACCTGAGGCTTAGGCTACTGACCATAGGGTCAGACAGAGGTCAGAAGGGGCCGGCTTCGCTTGGCCAGGACTCTCCTAGCCACCTCCTTTACGTCCCCCTCTTCGGGCCACTTCTCCGAGTGAAAGAAGTCGGGGTCAGGGAGAAATGGCTGCCTGCTTTCCGCTAATGTGGCTGGCCGGGGACTAGAGATACTGCCCGGTCCACCCAGCTCAGACCCATGGCCTTAAGGATAGGGATCCACTCTCCAGATGGCGGAGCTTAGATACCTCAGGCCAGCGCCAATTACCTGCGGCAGGCCGGGCTCCTCCAGGATGTGGCTCCACCCACGGGGCGGGGCTTAGGAGCCCGCCCTCTTCCCCAGGTCCCGGAAGCGCGTCCAAGCCAACTGCTCTGCGTGTCCTGGGTCTGCCCCTTTCAGAGGCCCCTCCAAGCTAGTCTGGGTGGCGTGGAACTCTGCCTTCAGGTTGGCAACGGTTTGATGACCCCAGTTCCTTGTTCAGCCCTTAAAGGGCTGATGGAGTTGGTTACAGCAGTCGTTAGTGACTTCTTAAGGGGAAGGCTGGCCTTGAATTCTGCCCCAGCCCCGGAGGTTACCCGCACGCTCCAGGATGCCAGGCTTTGCCTGTGCAGGCTTGAGGCTGGTTCAAGCTGTGGAGCCTAAAGCAGTTCATTTCCACAGTTGCTGTTTGTGTTTACAGCACGTTCCAGACCACAGGCCCTTGGCCTTCGGGAGCTCACAGGCTCAGCAGGGAGATTAAACACGAGGACAACCGGAAGGGCCTGACAAAGAGTGAGGAATAAAAAGTTCACCCAGACTATATGTTGGGGAGGTTATTAATACTTCAGTGTCTTCTTTCTGCAACACAGAAATCCTAAGATTTCCGTAGGGGTTATGGTTGGGTAGCTGTGAAGGCCAAGAGCTGTTCCTCTGTAAAGGCCATGATTATTTCTATCTGTAAATGAACTACCCTCTATTTGCAACTTCATCTTCATCATCTTTATGTTCTACTTCCCTAAAACAAAGATGGCTCATATATGTGCTAATGTGTGATCAGGGCACCATACTCTTACACTCAATGACTACCCTTCGAACTCAAGGTAGACTAGAGACAGCAGGGTTACTGTACACTGGGAGACGGCAGACAAGCACAAGCCCCAGCACTAAACAAGGAACTCTGACACCTGACAAGTCTGTTCCCCTCTCTGAACCCAGGCAATACCAGAAAAAAAAAAAAGCTGTTGAGAGAATGGTGCAAGTGAAAGGAAAACTTGGATTTTGATTTTGAGACAAGGTCTCATCTAGCCATGGCTCTTATCTAGCCACTTACTGCCCAAGAAGAATTTAAGCTACACATTCACTCTGCTTTCCTTCCGGAAAGAGAACTAAGGCCAGATTGCCTCTGCCATGTGCCCAACATGTATTTAGACAGTGGTTACTGTCCAGGATGCTTTGTTGTGCCTTGGGTGTTTTGGCAAGGATTACCTCAAGATGCCATGCTAGAGTGGTATATTAACCAGAAAAACTGGAATATCAGGTAGTTTACATTGTAGGAACCAATTCACATTCCTGAATTCTTGTAGGCATGTTTGAAATCTATTTTAAAATGGTAGTCAAAGGGCTAAGGAGATGGCTCAAACAAAATCAACCAAAACAATAGAAGAAAAATCCAAATAAGCTTGATCACTTTGCAGCTGTTTAAGATCTTACAATAGTTGCCCTTTACATTGAAAGAAAAATAGATGTTTTCCTTTTTTCTCTGATCTCTAGCCACTATGGCTCTCCCTCCAAAAGCGCTAGGCAAGCTTCATCAGGCATCTTCCTACGACTTTCCACCTTCCCAACTTTTTTATTTTATTTTATTTTTTGAGCAGGGTCTCTCAATTGGCCTGCAGCTTGCAACGTACACCAGGCTATCTTAGGACTGACTGTCTATCCACCTGACTGTTACCCACCTGCCTCATCTGCACAGGGGTCAAATGTGTGCTCCACTATGGCTGGTTGATTGCTTCTTTTTTTCTTAAATTAATTTTTAAAAACTTTATGTGTATTGGTATTTTGTATAATAATTGCATGTATTATGTTTGTGTGAGGGTGTCAGATCTTGGAATTACAGACAGGTGTGAGCTGCCATTTGGGTGCTAGGATGGATTTGAACCCAGGTCCTCTGGAAGAGCAGTCAGTTCTAACCGCTGAGGCATCTCTCCAGCCCAGGTTAATTTGTTAAGTCTTTTTTTTTTTTTTTTTTTTGAGACAGGGTTTCTCTATGTGGCCTTGGCTGTCCTGGACTTGCTTTGTAGACCAGGCTGCCTTAGAACTCACAGCAATCGGCCAGCCTCTGCCTCCCAGAGTGCCAGATTACAGGCATAGGCCACCATGCTTGGCTTTCCCAGGTTAATCCTTAATACTGTGTCAACCCATCTTCCTTATTGTGCTGGGATGTTTTCCTTAACAACTATCACTTTCTGGCATCCTAGAAATTTACAATGTATTATATTTATTGTATATGTGCATCTATGTTTACCAGCAGTTATATTTCCTAAGAGAAATATTGAGGACATGTTGAGGACAGTTTTTATACATTATTTGTATTGTTTTATTATTCTATTTGTTTTGCCTGCAAGTATATTTCCGCACTACATGTATGCAGTGCCCAGAAGTGAGTGTCTGATTCCCTGGGGATGGACTCGCAGGACTTGTGAACAGCCACGTGGGTGCTGGTAATAGAACAATTCTTCCTCTGGAAGAGCAACTAGTGCTCTTAATCACTGAGCAATCTTTCCAGCCCCGAGGATAAAGATTTTTAGCTGGTGGGGTCACTGGTATTCTAACTGCCTACAAGATTATCTTCCAAGCCGGAGAACTGAGGATGTTAAATTTATTTCAAAGGAGTTGGCCAGGTCTTCACTAGCTCGGGAAGACGGTAGCAGTAACCCTAACTTTAACCGAAGATGCTGCCAGGGTGCTTCCACTTCGTGATCGTCCCTAGAAAGAGCCTCATCCGGTTTTTCGGAGGTCAAGTCTGTTGCAGGGCAGACTTGAGGAAAAGCATGTCAATAAAACCACAAATCCCAGCACTCCCCGGGGCAGACGGCCCGTTTCAGGTCCCAGCAGGTTTCACCAGCAGGACCGCCGGGCTCTCCTGGAGACCCGCGGCCCAAGACTTCCGCCTGAGGGCGCGCGGGGCGTGTCGGGGCGCGGAAAAGAAGCGGGGCTGGTTTTGACGTCGCTACGCAGACGCCGCTCACGGGTCGGACGTGGCGTAAGGAGGGTTCCGGCTTCCGGCTTCCGGCTTCGGCCTCCGCCGCTGCCTTCGCTGCTGAAGCGGCAGCGGCTGCTTGTTCTTAAAATGGCGCCGCTGGATTTGGACAAGTATGTGGAGATAGCGCGGCAGTGCAAGTACCTTCCCGAAAACGACCTGAAGGTGAGCCGGGCCGGAGGCCGTCCAGCTTGCGAGGCAAGCCCCCTCCGGCTGTGGGCGCCCTCCGGACCGCCCTTCTCCCTCTGCCGGACCCCTGCCGGCGCCCGGTGCCGGCGCGGCGGAGGGCGCTCCGCGGCGTGGCTCGGTCCGGCGCGGCGCGATGCCCAGAACCAGGGGAGCCCGAATTCCCCGAATGCGGCCCCGGCTCCCTGAGGGGAGACCCCGGGGAAGTCGCGACCTTTTGTCCCCACAGGACTCCGAGCCCATGCAGCTCTGCTTAAAGACTCCAACTCGCTCGGTCTCCCCGGGACGAGCGGGCAGTGCCCCCGGGATGGGGTCCTCTCAGCAGAGCTGACAGGAGCTGCTGTCTGCCTCAGGGACGCGGCCGCAGTGTCTAAGTCCCTGAGAGGTGGGAAGCCGGTGGGCGGGATCGGTGAGACAGTCATTTGGGGAAATGTCAAGTGTCCACCACTCCCCGAAATTGCTCCTAGGAATGGTAGTTTTCTTTTGAGAATTCGGGTGTGGATCCCATTTCTTAGCACGTTGTTGAGCTGTTTAAGTGAATAAGCAATTGCTTATTAAGTAGTTCAAATGTTTTTATGACCTCTGAGGTATTCCCCTTCTCCTCCGCCCTCCCCCCCCGAACTCAGGGTGTCATTTTCTTGGTCTTCGGAAGGATGTCTCACTCAGTTCAGTTTAGGATTAGTAAGGAGCCCGGTGGCGCACACCTTTTATCCCAGCACTCTAGAGGCTGAGGCAGGTGGATCTGAGTTCGAGGCCAGCCTGGTGCACAAGAGTGAGTTCCAGGACAACCACAGCTGCACAGAGAAATACTGTCTCGGAAAAAAAAAAAAAAGACCCCACCCTCACCCACACCAAAGAAAAAGACAATGAGTGGTAAAGGAATGACAATGAGTGTTAAAGGAATGAATGTAAAGAAAATAAGCCTTAGGTATAACACTGTTCAAACGTATTTTGTACCAGGTCTCTGTTGTGCACGGCTATAATCCCAACACTCTGGGGGAAAGGGGGCAGAGGCAGGTGGATCTCTGTGAGTTTGAGGCCAGCCTGGTCTACAAAATGAGTCTAGGACAGCCAAGTGTACATACAAGACTGTCTCAAAAAAAAAAAAAAAAATCAACTAACCAACCAAACCTTTTTTTTTTCCTTTGCTTCTAGCTTTGCTTGTGTTAAAGCTAGTGTTTAGGTCCCCATTGTTTATTTGATGGTAGCCAGTGACTATCTTATTCCATTAACTTTGATTTTTTATGCAGTGAGTGCATAAACTCCACATCATTTGAATTACATACTGTTTTATAATTTTAAGCTATGGGCTTAAAGCTATTTTTTTAAGAAAAAAATTACATTTTTGGTTGGTGAATTATATTTCTTTTGGGAAGATTTTTCTCTGTGTGTTTTTCTCTCTCATTTGGTACATGAAGTTGATATTTAAATCAGCCAACAAAGTATGCAAAATGTTTAAGACATCAATGAAAGTACCTAACTTATATGTTACATAGTTGGCATTCATGTTCAGCCAGCTGACTCTTAAGTCATTTTGTTTCTTCTTTCTGCTTGGTAATTTTGTTTATTTTCTGAGATAGGATCTTAAGATAGTTCTTCCTGGGGCTGGAAAGAGATGTCTCTGGTTAAGAGCACTGGCTGCTCTTCCAGAGGACTTGGAAGTTCTATTCCCTAGCAAGGACATGGCAGTTTGTAACCTCCTGTAAGGCTAGTTCCAAAGGATCTGATGTCTTCTTCTTGCTTTTGCAAGCACCATGTACACATGCATTTCACAGACACACATGCAGGCAAAACAGTCATACACATAAAATAAATCTTTTTTTTTAAAAAAAAAAAGTTCCTGGTGCCCTCCAACCCACTGTGTACCTGAGGATGACCTTGAACTTGTGATCCTCTGCTTCCACTTCCCAAATGCTGTATCCTAACCAGCATGCTTGGCTGTGCTCTGCCTTTTCTTTTCTTTCCTCTTTAAAAACAAGTAAGATTTATTTCTAATTAATGTTTGTGGGTATATGTACATGGTGCCCTTGGAGGCCAGAGGCACCAGGTCACCTTGGAGCTACAGTTAGAGGTAGTTGAGAGCCACAAGATGTAGCCCTCCACACAGACTGATTAACTGCCGAGCAATCTCTCCAGACTTTTCCCCCACCCCCTGCTTCTGGCCAAGCTGGCCTTGAACCACTGGTTCTCCTGTGGTGTGAGGGTTGAATTGAATTTTTAAAAGATTTATTATTTATGGACATGTATGTGTACCTGTGTGAATTTATATACACCATGTGTGCGCTGGTGCTGGCAAAGGCAGAGGGCATTTGATTTGGATTTATAGGTGGTATGAGCTACCTGATGGGGCTGCTAGTAATCAAACCTGAATCCTATGCAAGAGTAATAAGCTCTTTTAACAGGAGCTACTCCAGCTCCTGCTGTATGCTTTTAAATTTATGTTTATTGAGACAAATTTCTCAGTGTAGCCCAAGCTATCCTAGAACTCATATCCACTGTTGTCTGTGTTGGGGTATGTGCACCCGAGCAGAGACACCCTCAGAGGCCTTAGATCTCTGTGGAGCTGCAGTTACAAGCAGTTGTAAAAAGCCTGACGTGTGTGCTGGGAATAGAGCTCAAGTCCTCTACAAGAGCTCTGTGCTCTTAACCACTGAATTACGTAGAAGTTTTTCTTAGTAGTTAACCAAAAAATTAGGGGTGGACTGAAAAGTCTAGTAAGGAATTTTTCTTTTCTGTCCCAGAAATATTTTTATCAGATTAATTTGCTTAACTGTCAGTGTCTAGTATATTTCTATCTAGATATGTATGTGTATATACTTATGTGTATACACGTATTCTTAAGCCTGGGAGGACTCTTACCTGGTTACACATCTGAGGAAATGGGCCAGAGAAAGCACATGACTGAAGTAATGCCAGTCACCAGTCTTTCAGCTCAGGAGTCATATCACCCCAGGTCACCTCTGCCACCAGCTGGGTTGGGGACCAGTTTTTCACACGTAAACTAAGCCTGCATCTTAACCAGGGCCAGCCCCGCGTCTGTCAAGGACTGTGGTTACAAGAAGGCTCCCAATAGTCAACAAGTAGATTCAGATACGCATTGGAAGACATTTTGTAGAATGGTATCTAGTAGAAAGTTAATGTCACTGGGGTCAGTATTTTAACAGTGGCTCCTGTAAAATCCAAGCCCCGTATGAAGAAAGTTGCTATAGTACCTTTGCTTCAATGTCAAACAAAGGCTGTGGGAAAAAGCTTTAATAACAGAGTCTATGTGATTTTAGTGAGTCATTTAACCTTCTTTACTCAATATTCCACTCAGAAAGATAAATCCAAAAATGCAACCTCTTATACTGACCAACATAACTAAGTACAAATGAAGTCAATGGTGTATCCCCTTAGCATGCTGCAGTGTATGTCAGTAAAAACAAGCCCTCCCCGCCCCAGCCCTGGCAAACAGATAAATGATTGTGCACTGCGTGATGATACCTTTAGGTGAGAACTTTGGTTCATGCAGTTGGCTGCTACACAGACGTTGCACCCAAAACCCGCAGCCCTGGCACCCAAAGTCAAGTCAATGGTGGTAGCTCTTGGTTTCAGCCATGTTCCTTCCACAAGACCAGGTGAATACTGTGGTCAGGCATGCTGGTGGCAAAGACTAAGCCTGTGTCATTGTGCCCATCTAGTCCATTCAGCCAGGATGATTCGCCTGCCAGGAAGCTGGAGCCTCTCTTTGATTTCCTGTATTCTGGCAGAGGCCAGCGGCTAATTAGGGTCTCTGTCCTCAAGTCCATGATGTATAGGTAGTGGTTGTCAAACAGCAGGGCAAAGACATCTCCAAAGCCAAGCAAGGCCAAGTTCGCTACCTCAGGTGTCTTGATGACCCTACGAGGAGGAAAGTTTGGGGTCATGAGGCAGAAGGCATCTTTGCTGTAGCCACCTAAAACTCCCAAGCCACTAAGAATTTTTGATAAAAAGAAAACTGAAGACAAAGATCAGCCACTTATAAAAAGGAGGGGCAAGCAGAGGCAAGGTGGGGTTTGATCAGTTTGTAAAAACACAGAATATCCATCCGGGCCTGAAAGATCTAACAGATGAACTGAACATTCTCATTTTAAAAACCATTTTATTTAATCATTGCATTCTTATTTTAAGACATAGGAACTGAAGCCCAGGCAGGGATTCAAAGTCCTATCAATTACGAATGAAAACTAGAGAGATGGAACTCAAAGTCCTATGAGTATAATAACCAGATCCCATATAAGCTGACTTTGAATTTGTCATTTATAAAAACAGTAACAGCAATGTTCAGTCTATTCTATTCTATTCTATTCTGTTCTATTCTGTTCTGTTCTATTCTGGGTTTCCTGAATTACTCTATGGAATACTAACTAAACTGTTAATAGGGCGTGCAGTTCTAGAGACTACACCCAAACACGCCAACGTAAACTTCAATTCCTAGGAAGGATCAACAGTATTCAGTGGGACACAAAACTGTCATTGAAACAGATCATGAAATTTCTTTGGAGGAAATGAATCCTAGTTTAACTGGTTACTAGTCAACATGAGGCCACTTACTGACTAGACTACTGGAAGTCAGGACCAAATAACAATGTATAAGTGCAACTGACAATGAAGTCGAATTTAAAATATTAGATCTGGCTGGGTATGGTGGCGCATGTCTTTAATTCTAGCACTTGGGAGATAGAGGTGGATTCCTAGGTTCGAGACAGAGAAACCCTGTCTTGAATTCCCCCCCGCCAAACACACACAAAATAGACCTAAAGGAGGTTGGAAAGGTCTTCCTATCTATGCCTCTCATTCTCCAGAAAACAGGTCTTGAATCCTATAAGGGAAGAAGGGGCTTACGATTCAGAGTAAGGGAGGGGTGAGTTTTGATCTTCAGGTTTCACTGTATGATATTTTCTTACTTGCTTCTTTTTTTTGTTTTGTTGTCTGAGACAGGGCTTCTCTGTGCAGCCTTGGCTGGCCTGGACTCACGCTGTGAACCAGGCTGACCTCAAACTCACAGAGATCCGCCTGCCTCCTGAGTATTGGTATTAAAGGCATGCTCCACCATGCCCAGCTTCTCCCTTGCTTCTACAACATTTGCCTGAGTGCTATACTTAATATATAACCCTGTTGTTAACTGATGTAGTGCTTTCCAAAAGAAGACACTGACTGCACACTCAAGATATTTAGTCTCCTCTTTACACTGCTGAACTCTACAGACTTTCAAAGGCAGAGCACATGGCCGGCCCAAGGAAACATTACCTGAGAATATCATAACTGGCAAAGTCCCACTGGTACAGACCAAGGGCTGAACTACAGACAATGTACTTTCCATCAAAATGAAGTCTTGGCTGCAGGCAGATACTTCTATCTTCAGAGACAGACAACGTCTTTAAGCACTTACAATTGATTTCTCTTCCAATTGGCCAAATCTAAAACAACAACAAAAACAAAAGGAAGATGATTACTAAAGAAATGCTAGTGCTTCTACAGTGTTGCTTGAAGAAAAAGTGTGGTACCTGCTAATGGGCACAAAGGAAATACAGTGCCAAGACTCCTATTTCAGTCAAGTCATAGGCTTTAAGCCTGCCTATGTGATCATAGGTAAAATATTTAACCTTTTTGACTGAAGATAATGCTCACCAGAAAGGTGGTTTAAAATTTCAATGAAAACATGAGTGTCTTGTAAATTGTTGGAAACTGGTGAAATGCCAACAAATGGTTGGCAAATGGTTAAAACAAAGTTTCTTTATTATGGCTTAGATCTAAGAACTGAGGAAGGTAGGAGGTATAAGCCTTACAAGAAGAGTCTAAGTGCTTAGGATGCTAAGGCAGGAGGATTGCAAGTTTGAGGTCAGTCTGGGCTACATGGCTGAGCCCTCTCAAAGTATAAAAACAAGGAACAGTAGGAAGTGTGGGAAACGACTTTATTCTTTCTCTTTTGTATGTGTACAAGCCACTGTTCTTACACAGGTGTGAGTTCATGTGAAGCCTGAGGTTGCTGTTGGTTGTCTTCCTCGGTCACTGTCTACCCTATTTTCTGAGATAGGGTCTCTCACAGAACCTGCAACTCACCAGTAAGTCCCAAGGATCCTCTTATCTCTGCCTCCCCAGCAGTGGATTACAGGTGTGCTCCACCATTCCTAGCCTTTTAAATGGATGCTGGAAATCAAAACTCAGGTACCGATTCTCACCAGCCTCCTGGATTTACTTTATTTACAAATTATAGAAACTGCCCAGCATACAGAGGAAGGAATCATAACAATTTTCAGTTGGTTTAAGATGCCTTGAATTGTTGGGCAGTGGTGACACACATCTTTAAGGGGAAGCAAAGGCAGATGGTTCTCTGAGTTGGAGGCCAGCCTGATTTACAGAGTACAAGGACAGCCAAGGCTACACAGTGAAACGTTGTCTCTGGGGGGTAAGATTGGGGGGGTGGGAGATGACTTCGACTAAAACATTTTCCTGGCAATAGTCCTCCCTTTTTAGGTTTTTCTTTTTTTTTAATTTTTAATTTTATGTGCATTAGTGTGAAGGTGTCAGGTCCCTTGGAATTGGTGTTACAAACAGTTATGAGCTGCCATGTGGGTGTGAAGAGCAGACAATGCTCTCAACCACTGAGCCATCTCTCCAGCCCCACCTCTGTAGTTTTTATATGAGATAAATTATGGAGGGAGAAGACTTACCTTGATCTCATATTTGTCCGCACTTAAGAGGATGTAGTCTCCAGGGCTGTGCAAGAGAGACTTGACTTTGCACTTCTGCAAAACCACCTATAAGCATAAACATCTACATTATACAAAGACCCTTTCACTTTGTTCCTATACTACTTTTATATTGTTTTCAGATTAAAATAAGGAAGAGTTTGAATTGATAATAGAACTATATAATGTGGAACTCCTAACATTTTTACTACAACCATATTGTTACTAACTGAATCTCAATGATACTGTCCTTTATTTTTTTTCCTTTCTCTCTTTTTTCCTTTTTTGTTTTTTTCAGACAGTTTCTCTGAACTCTATAGGCCAGTCTAGCTTCCAACTCAGAGATCTGTCTGCCTGTGCCACTGCCACCTGGGGGAGCATGTAATCTTATCTTTAGTTTGGAAGTACTAATATTAGGACCAAAGTGTGGACTTGGATATATCATGGTGAAATACTTGCCTGGTATGCACAAGGCCCCAGTTTGACATCCAGTAATGCATTCTCTTTATTATTTATTACTGCTCTTATTAGACACAGACACACATGCATACACACACATAATGCAACTTAAATGTAAGGAGCCTACTGTGGTAGTATATGCTTTAATTCCAACATGTGGAAGGCAGAAACATGCAGATCTCTGTGAGAACAAGGTCAGTATGGTATACATAGTGAGTCCAGGTCAATCAGGGCTACCTAAAAAGACCCAGTCCTTAAAAGTAAATAAACAAGGAACAGATCTGTTTTCATGATTATGTGTACCATAAGGGAAAAAGTAGCAGACTCAGGTAAGAATCTACTAAGCTGTTTTTCAGTTATTTTTAAGATATGAAGCAAAATGGCCATTACCTTACTTCATATAAATGCAGTGAAGATCAAATAGAACCATGCAAACAATATTAACAGAAAAAGGCAAGATTCCATAGCACTTAGGGTTACCTGTTATTTTTAGGTCCTAGTAATCTTTAAAATAAATCAGCACACTCAGAGGCCTGAGCTATTGATGCAGCTAGACTTGGCAGACCTGCTGGCATGCATCAGGCACCTCTGCTCAGTTCTACCCCGTATCTCCTTTAAGGTGTGTAAAAATTTAATATAGATGACAGAGTTGAGGTCATGAAAAGAGGAGGAAGGAACGTGTACCCATCACAGGCAGAATCCTGTTAGGGTTGCCAGTAACATACAACTTCTCTGTTCAACAAATGACTATATCCAGCAGTTACCTATCTTTTCACAAATTACCCTGTCTTTACATTTACCTATTCAGAGGAAATTTTAGATTGCCCACCCAACCGAAAATCTGGCAGAGACCTGATTCTTTCTCCTTTTTTGGGGGTGATGGTGGTGGTGGTTCCAAGCAGGGTTTCTCTGTGTAATACAGCATTAGCAGTCCTGAACTCACTTTGTAGAGCAGGCTGGCCTTGAACTCACAGAGATCCGATGGCCTCTGCCTCCCAAGTGCTGGGATTAAAGGCATGTACTACCATGCCTGGCTTTCTTTCTTTCTTTTTTTTTTTTTTTTTCTAACCTACAATGAATGAGTAACTTCAGGTGGCTTTATCTTTTCTTAATTTGCATTTTTAATAATATTAAAAAAAAAGTTGGACTGGGTAAGGGGCAAAAGGGTGGAGCCCAGAATTTTACCTTTATTAACAGTCACCTAGGGGAAAGGCATTCAATCAAACCCCAAACATTAGGCCCCTAAGGGCTGTGGTATAAACCCCAGGCTCAAAGGGATAAATCAGGAAGACACCCAGAACCTGGGGTGAGAATGGGGGTGAATGCCCTAGGGGAGAGGAGGGTCAGGACATTTCTAATTTCCAGTAGTTTTCCCACTACATTTCTAGTATCTACCAACCTTAATAAGATGACTGCAGTGGCCTTCTTCAGATGCTTTCCTATCCCGAGCACATATATATGAACCATACTCTCTGAAATGCTCTATAGGTTCCTTCCACAGCAATCCCTTATTCCACTTGTTTGCCATTCTCAAAAAGCTTTTTCTAATTAGTTCCTAGACTTTCTTATATTACGCTATACTTCTCCTTAACAGAACTTAATTACACAGTTATTTGTGACATTAGTACTTAATAACCATAAAATCCATTAGCTCAGGTCTATTTTGTTTACTCCTCCAACATCCCCAGCCTCTTAGAAAATAGCACAATGAGCTTAATTAAGAAAAGTGTGTTTGCATAACATATCTGTCACTAATACTACTTTTGAAACATCACAATTTTGTTTTGAAAACATCACAGTATTCTGTTAAAGACTCATTTCTCTTCTTTGCCCCCCGCATATTTTTGTCATGGTGGTACTGGCTTGATTGAGTACATGGTTCTCACACTGAGCTACACCTAGCTCTTTCCTATCTCACATTTTGCAAACGCCACTTTTGTTTTTTTGTTTTTTGCTCAGTCATTGGTGTTTGTGTGTGGGTGGGTGCCTGCTAGTAATTGTGAAGATCAAACCCAGAGCCTTATGCTGAGCAAACACTCTACCACTGAGCTATAGCCCTAACTTTCAAACACCCATTTTTCAAGATGAAAATTATAATCTGAATCAAAGAGGGTATCTTTCTGCAGCCCAGGGCTGGCCTTGTACTCATGGTATTTCTGTGTCAGCCTTTTAAGTGCCAGAATTACAGACATGTACCAGATTATCTAAGTGGTTTTTACATGCTGGTCACTAGTGTATACCACCGTGCTCCATGAGTGCATCTATTCCACTATAATTCATCTACAATATACATGAGGTCTACCATTCTCCACTCCCCACCAGTCAGGAGCCTGACACCAAAGATAGTCCTTGGTCTTCCTACCTTGGTGACCCATTCAGTATGCCCAGTGAGTGTGTTCAGGCATGTCCCAGCAGATAAAGCCCATACTTTCACAGCGAAGTCCGCAGAGCCACTCACCAAAATATCCAGTTCATCACTGTAGTCCACACTGAACACTAGTGCACACAACACAATCAAAGTTAAAACACACTTCACTGTCAATGGATCTTTGTAAAAACAATAATTTATTCTCCTAACTGTCCAAATATATAACTTCCTAACCAGAGCACATTAAAAATTGAGCTACTAAATCAGCAATTTTATGATACAAAGAAAATCTTTTCCAAAACAATTATTATTATAGTTTGTCCTAAGGTTTAAAAAACTTTGAAAATAACTCGGCGAACACTCTCTTCTATTTGCATCAGCTTCAGTGTAATGGAAATTTTAGGACTGTCTGTTTGACATCACACACACTAGTTTATGGGAAAACACCTTTTAAGATCTGATACTAAGGGGATAATGTAAAGAAAGCTGCAGAACAGAACTCAGGCTCCAGAAAAGACAGGGAAGAGACAAACAAGGATCTTGGAGGTCAGACTTAGTCATTCCTTCAGCAGTGTTTAAATTTCTTGAAGTTGCACACCTAGGAACTATTACTAGCTCAGGACAAATTAATTTATTCAGTATTTGTTTTTAAATGTTTACCAAACTCAAAAGGATACTGGGGACCTAAGAGGCTCCTCTTTCCTTCTAGAAACTCTGAGGAACAACTTTTGTTTTTGTTTTTGGGAAGAGGTTACTCTTGCTAGAGAAACACTGAAGAAACTAACTACCCAGAGCTATCAGAGAGGATTTCAGAGAAGATACAATGGAGATAGGACATGTAGAATGTGTACAGCTTATTAAGAAAATAAAAAAATCCGCCAGGCAAAGGGGACAGCAAAGGCATGGGTTAAAAGCCATAGCAGCAGAACATTTTCAGAGGTAAGGAATAAAATTACCTCGAAGCTGTGGCGTCCTTATGTCATGCAGTATTACTCTGTTTAATGGACGCGATCTGTGCTAAGCCATAGACTTTTTTGTTTTGTTTTGAGACAGAGTTCTCTGTGTAGCTCTGGCTGACCTGGAATTCACTTAGGCCAGGTTGGCCCAAAACTCAGAGCTCTACCTGTCTCTGCCTCCCAAGTGCTGGGATTGAAGGCATGCACCACTACACCTGACTACAAGCCATTTCTAAAACAAGTAAGAGTATATTAAAAAATTAAATATGAATTTAATTGTGGGGGTAGTTTTAGGAAAACAGATTTTAAAAACTACTCAGCATCAGGTACAAAATAAGGTACTCAGGACATAAGAGTAAACAAATATAGGTGGAGTGTACTAGAAGTCTGCTCATAAACACTGCATTCTAGAACAAATTTCTTTTATGTTAGCCCCAGGACATTGTGTGCTACTCACTTAGCAGTCAAGCACTAACTGGATGTACTCTGAAGATCATACAATCTGTGAACTACCTTCTGCCTAGGGATTTTTCAGCTCTAAATCTATAAATGCAGTGGTCCGAATGTCTAAGTGTGACAGTATGGAATTCACTAAAAGCAAATGTGCTTTTAGTGCAATATGAGAAACATGAACTGGTAGTGAAGGACAGCTACTTCTCCAGCACACAGGTACAAAAGTAACTGAAATGCAGAGAAATCGCTGCAGTGGTTAAAAAGAGAAAATGGCAGGTTAGAGTAAGCAAGCAAGCAAAAAAAAAAAAAAATTACAATTAAGAGGCATGGCTAAAATAATTATAAAGACTCTTGAAAAAGGAGAACACACCAGCCCCTGTGTGCCCCCGGAAGTGCTGGGTCCTGGCTCCGGAACTCCATTCCCAGCAGGCCACGGTGTTGTCAAAGGAGCCTGTCACAAGTTTCTGTTCATCGAACTTCACAGCTGCACAAGTGTGGGTCTGGATGCCATAAACACACTGCCCTGTGTTTACGTCCCACAGCTTTGCAGACAAGTCATCTGACCCTTGAAGAGGAAAAACCAGGAAGGTTAGAATGATCTAGACACCTTACAGAAGGAAAGTCAACCCCCCCAAAGAGGCTCTCCATAATCCCCTCTGTGATAGTTTTGCTTTAAGGCTAAGAAAATTGAAGCCACAGGATAACGTTTGCTTGTTGGGCCTCAAAACGACATTAAGTTTCCTAGCACAGGACCAAGCTTGTTGTCTTCCCCTCAATAATCTGGGCTATAGAAGGATCTTAAAGCATCCCCTCGTGCTTCCACTTGAAACATTTTATCAATCTCTGACTGTTAGAACTTTGAGATTTGCCTGGGTTCATCTTACCTATGGCTATGTGCTTACACTTACATGCTTGTCCACTCACTAACCAACAGTGCCAAGTTATACAGAATGCTGACTAGGAAAGCACAGTGCATTTTAAGAGGGAACAAAGTTAAGCCTCAGATCATGGGTAACTTACAAAAGCTAACTGGTAATTTCTTGAGCTATCTTGAAAGATGTCAAAGGAACCTCAATGAATATTAGGGATAAATTACCCACAGACATAGCAACTCAAAAAGAGCTTAAAATCTGTAGGAAAAAAAAAATGGTTTTATTTCTGTCTGTAGGGAGTGGAGCAAGCCCTGAGTGATTGAAGTCCTGAATGAATGTGTATTTTGACAAGAACAAGGCCGTCGATGACTCCAAGACCAATTGGCCCATGTTGTAAACTGGCAAAACATACACACATGGGCCAGGCTAAAAGGGCCAGCAAAGCTTTCCTTGGGAATATGAATGCTTACAAACGACTGATCAATGTGTGATGAGACTAAGAACTGCAGCTTCTTCCTCTCAGCTGTTTACAGTCTGAGACAGCCTAAGACACCTCCTACTGAGGTTAAGTAACCATCCATTAGAACCCCACCAGATTCCATCTTCATGGTTTGTGTATGTTTTCTTTCTTCAGGGCTCGGCCTCAAGGACATAGGACACAGCATGGCCTCTGATGAAAAGGTTACACTAATAATGGTAGTAACTCAGGACTGAACTTTAAGTCTGCAATACCAGATATTAAATACCAACTACAAAATCTCTCCCTCAGGGACTGGAGATGTGGGTCCAAGGTTCAGAGCAAATACAATTCTTGCAGAAGACCAGAGTTGAATTCCCATTGTCCACATGGTGGGCAACAACCATCTGTAACTCCAGTTCCAGGGGATTTGATGCCCTCATTTGGCTTTCAAACATACCAAGCACACATGTGACATAGACATAGGTGAAGGCAAAACTCACACACAGTTTTAAAAAAGTAAATTGGAAAAAAAAAATCCAGCAGGGCAGTGTTGGCACATGCCTTTGATCCCAGCGCTCAGGAGGCAGAGGCAGAGGCAAGTGGATCTCCAAGTTCAAGGACAGCATGGTCTACAGATCAAGCTCCAGAACAGCCAGGGCTACATAGAGAAATCCTGTTTCAAAAACAAAACAAAAAAAGTTCACCTCTAGTTAAAAGCCAGTGTTTCAGAGGATGGCTTAAATAACCATTCCTTGCAAAGGATCATGGGCAAGACTTCACATAGAGCTATTTAGATCTCCATGTCCCCATTCTATAAAATAAGGGGTTAGGCTTGCTGATGGTTTGTGATGGACACGGGAGACTTTCAGGATCACCAAGGGATCTTTATTGGAACACACAGTGCACTGAGGACACAGCTGAGTGACTGCCTAGCAGGTTATGAGTTCTACCTCAACAGGACAGAAAAAGAAATAAACTTACAAAGACAAATCCCACACAAACAGGAAGCTAAACAAACTCTAGGGTTGTGGAACTAAAACTGTAATCTTAGAAAAGTTGTCAGGCAAATCTTGATCATCAATAACACTCTTGAGAACCAGAAGTTGGCAACAGTGTACCTGTCAGAGATGACATATAATTTGTCTTCTAATAGTTGTCAAAAGTGTTAATACTTCAACATGTAACAAAGTATTAACATGACACTATTTGTTCTTTTATTTTCCAAGTCTTAGTTCTGGTATTTCTCATTTCATACCTCAATCTGAATAAGCCATAGCTCAAGAACCCAATAGAGCCTGTGGCTCCTGCGTGGCACAGCAGAACACAGAAAGATTGGGGTCCTTCTGATCTACTGCCAGTGTTTAACTGATATTCCATTCAGTTAACAGAAGGCAGGAGCCTCTGCTCTCATGGCCCTTAGTCTGACAGGTAGATAAGCAGTATCATTCACACAGTCAGTAGTGGCAAACCCAAAACACCACAGCAAGTGCATGAGCATAAAAGAAATTTCAGATGAAGTCCCCTGGGATTACAGCTGTGCATCATAACAGGCAGGTGGAATGCAACATGCCTCAGGCTCCGGCACAACTGGCTCTTCAACTATTCTCCAGTTCTATGTTTAAGCCAAGTTTAAAATCTTTAAAGATTTTATGGTTTAAAAAACTTTCAGAAGCTAGCAAGATGACTCAGCAGGTGAAGGTGTTTGCTGTTCAAGCCTGGTGACCTGAGTTCAGTCCCTAGAACCATGTAAAGGTGGGAGGAGAGACTCTCAACGCCACAAAGTTGTCCTTTGGCATCTATATACACACACTTAAAATTTTTAAGGCTTATTTTTATGTGTGTATGGTTGTTTTCCCTGAATGTATGTCTGTGCGCCAATGCCTATGGAGGCCAGAAATGGTTGCTGGATCCCTTGGAACTAGGAGTTGCAGATACGGTGAGCTACCATGTGGGTCCTGGGAATTGAACCCAGGTCTTCTGTAAGAGCAAGTGCTCTTAACCACTGAGCCACCTTTCCATCCCCCAAATAATTGAGAGACAGAAACAGACAGACAGACATAAGGGGCAGGGGAGAGAGGGAAATAAATCTAAAATTAAAATATGAATAAGTTAATGTGGCCAAAAAAAAGTAAATTTTGAGGGCTGAAGAGATGGCTCAGGGATTAAGAGTAGTTGATGTTCTTGCAGAGACCTGGGGTTCAGCTCCCAGCACCCCCACATGGCAGCTGACAACTATAACTCATCCTAGGGTATGTGACACCCTCTTCTGGCTCCTATAGGCGCCAGGACAAATGTGGTACACATATGTGGTACACATACATACAGGAAAACACCCATACACATAAAAGAAAAAAAAGTTTCACTATTCCAGCTATTTGCTATGTTACTCTTGTATTTTTCTCTCTAGTCTTGAGTACTCTTTCCAAATACCTTGGGAATTTCCACTTATATATACAACAGGTAAATAAATTTAGTTGATCCCAAACTGAACTCCTTTTATTATCTCAAATCCACTGTCATTTTCTAACCTTGCTTTTAATACTATACTGCGCTCTCAGAAAACAGAGCTTGAAATGCCAGCCACTTTCTGACATCTGTTCTTGACAAATAATCAATTCCCTATCAGGTTCTGTCAAGTCTAATGGCTGCTCTTATACTCAACTGTTCCTTTTTAGTTTTTGAAAAGCACACTTCCCCTTAGTATCCTATTTCTACACTGGTTTAGCCTGACCTACACTGTAATGGGTCAGTAAACTTGGAAGCTCAGAGCCTAAGTAAGGGCCCTGAAAGAGATCTGGGTGGCTGTCTCCTAAGGGAACATTTCAGAAATTGTCACAATGGTGGGGCTAAGGGACATTACTGGCATCAGCTAGGCAGAGACCAAGAATGCTACATACCCTGCAATGTGTAGGGCAATGCATAACAGAACTGTCTTCCACGTTGCAAGGCATTCATAATGGTAAACCTGGAAACTAGAGGACCTGAACTGAAGAATTCTAAGCTGGAAAAACATGTACCAGGGAAGTTTATTCACCAATGCATAGAGTCTACCACAGCTAAGGCAGAAAGGGACCAGAGGTAGAACTTGTAAGCACTGTCTGTATTGTGTTGATTTTGCAGGGATGCAGAATGCAAGAGTTAATTGGGTCACAGAAATTCAGCAAAAGGTTCCAGAAAAAAATGTTGAAGCATTTTGTGGAAGGGTCTGATTTTCCTGCTGGGAGGCCTTCAGAAGCCATCCCCACACATAAGAAATACCCATGTTAGATACTAGAGAATCATAGGGGTTCCAGCCAGGCACACTCCTGGATGTTGGGTTCTGTACTGTCCTGTCAAACTGCAGGCAGGGAAACAAGGCAAACGGGGGTGACGTTCTTTCTGGAGAAAGCCGTACTGAAAGCTCCTGTACCACAGTGAGTGGGAGACATCCAATAAAACAAACTAATGTTCCCCAGTGTTTTAACCACACTTTCCCTACAGGAATTACTTGTTCCTCTGAAAAATAAAGTTTCGCTACAACACTTTAACTAGCTTTTCTTTTTTGGTGGGGGTGGAGTTGGGGCTTAAATTAAAAAAAAAAAAAAAAAAAAAAAGACTGCTCATTCAAGGCTAGTGTTTTACAGAGCTACACCCTCAGTCACATCTTACTGGAGCTGTTACAGCTCTCATTTTCTCATTCAATCCAGGTTACAACAGAGCTACTGTTCACAGGCTAAACATTACTTAGCCACAGTATTTTACATTTCACAAAACTCTGGACTTGAGGCTTCCCTTGCAAAGTCCGAATGAGCCACCACACCTGAATCCTGCACGGTAATGACGCACTGCAGTGGAGCAGAGGCTGCGCTCTGGAAAGGCAAGTATTGTGACTTGGCAGTCCTCGGGGAGACTTTCACCTATATTAAGTCATCTTCCTGATGGAGCATGTTTACCCTCTGAGCCAAGAACTGCCCTGCTTCTCTCAGGTGTGCTCCCATACTGTTTCTTTAATGGCAGATATTTCATAAATAAGTAGCTATTGACTGTCACAAAGTACACTAGGTTCCTCTCTCATCATCTCAGAAATAAACTGCACAACAAAAGGAGAATTAGCTCTCTGCACACCAGACAACTGTTAGCCATCAATCACCCTTTTTGTAATAACTATCTCATTGCTTTCTCAAGGTGCTAATCTGAGAGTCTCCATATACTGCCAAATTCAGGATTCCACAATTCTCCCACAGTGAAAACTCAAGTTCGTACAAAACAAAAAGGGTAGGACAGAGAGCTCAGTGGTTAAGAATGCTTAGTGCTTCTAGAAGACAGAATTTGCTTCCCATAATGGGTATTCACAATTGCCTATAACTTCAGCTCTAGGGAATCTGACACCCTCTTCTGGCCTCCCTAGGTCTCACACACATGCACATAAATAAAAATTTTTAAAAAGGAAAACAGTAACAGGAACACATATATAATTCTCCAACATATTTCTCTCACCTGTAAAGTCCCAGGCATGCTGCCATTAGAAATTTCAAATTAAGCTGGGTGATGGTTTACACCTTTAATCTCAGTACTTGGAGAGGCAAAGGCAGGTGGATCTCTGACTTTGAGGCCAGCCTGGTCTACGGAATGAGTTCCAGGACAACCAGGGCTGTTACACAGAGAAACACTATCTAAAAACAAAAACCCTCACCATAACCTGCACCCCACCACCACCCCCAAAAATAGAAAATAGAAAAAAAGAAAAAGCTATAGGCAATTATGAAGACAATTCACCTGTGCCAATATTTAATAAGTAGTGTCATGTCAATACCATATCTTAATCTAAAAACAGACAAACCCTGCTACAGACTTATAAAAATCATTACAACTAGACAGGAGTGGTGGTACATACCTGTAATCCCAGCACTCTGGGAGGCAGAGGCAGGCAAATCTCTGTGAGATTCGAAAACAGCCTGGTCTACAAAGTAAGTGCAGGACTGCCAAGGCTACACAGAAACTTCTATCTTGAAAAACAAAACAAAAAAACAAAGGGGGGGAGGACATTACAACTACAAAATCAAAAGTAGAGAAAAATGGATCGTAATGTTCCAAAAATCAAAACTTGCAAGGAAAACACAAAGCTTGAAGCAAGCTTTAACCATGAAATGCCTTACTCAAATGACAAACTGGAAAAGTGCTTGGCATTTCAGA
The DNA here is from genome assembly GCF_030254825.1 of Meriones unguiculatus. Taxonomy (NCBI): domain Eukaryota; kingdom Metazoa; phylum Chordata; class Mammalia; order Rodentia; family Muridae; genus Meriones; species Meriones unguiculatus. The sequence continues at coordinate 77,222,909 of NC_083356.1, forward strand.
AAATGAATCTAATCTTGAGAAGTTACTTATTTCTTAACTATTTAAAGATAATGAGATTGATTCTTACTAGATTAAAAGCCTGGCTTCTGAGGGCACAGTAGTGATTCAGCATATGTGTAAAGACACTAAACAGAGAATCATTCACATTTGTAGAACTGACAATTCTCTTCAGCCTCTGTCACAAAGTAAATAATCCAAACAAGGAAAAAAGCATGCAAACAAATGTTCACAAAGCAGAAACATGAATATATATTAACATGAAGATAGCTACATATTTATACAAAGGACCAGCTAATCCTTTTTAAAAGTGAAAATGATATAGTTTTGGCACTCCAGAAATATAAAATGTCCTAGATCGAAAAATGAATATGGACACCCCGGGAAGGAATTATTATATTACCCGTTGAAATGTGCTGCCTAAGGTGGATCTCTCTGAGTTCAAGGCCAGCTTAGTCTACAGAGTGACTTCCAGGACAGCCAGGGCCACACAGAAAAACCCTGTCTTGAAAACAGAAAACAAAGTGCTACCTAAATGTGGACAGATATCACTTCCATTATAATTCAATAGTAACACAAAACTTAAAACTTCAACAATTGTGTACATATAATGTATATTAGATGGGTGCACTGTCAATGTGTTTTGCTTAAGCTTGTTAAAAGTATAATCTGAGATTGAGGGCTCTCCTATTCCTTACTCCAGTGTGGTAGTTTGAATGAGACTGGACTCCAAAGGCTCATGTAATTAAATACTTGGTCCCCAGTTGGCGGAACTGCTTGGGAAAGATTAAGTGTGGCCTTGGAGGAGGAATATCACTGGAGGTGAGCTTTGAAAATGCCCATGCCATTCCCAGTTACCTTTCTCTACCTCATGCTGTCAGCTACTGTTCCAGTATCATACCTGCCCACCTGTCTTCTACTGTGGCCCAACCATGGTCATGAACTCTGGACCCATGGGTCCCAAATTAAATGCTTTCTCTTATGTTGCTTTGGCCGTGGTGTCTTACCACAGCAATAGAAAAAGTAACTAAGACATCCAACACATATATTTCAAGTGTCCTCTAAGGCACCCTGTCCAAGAACAAGGTGACCCACCCCCCCAACTCTGTAACTGGGAGAAGAAAGCGAAACAAAACAACAAAAAACCCCACCACAAAACAGCAAAGTTATTTGTTGGGGGTTGGTCTGATGCTTGTATGTTGATGCTGGTTGCTGGCCCTTTAGATCTGATTACTTCCCAGATACACTTATTCTTGTTGTGTAAACCTGCCAAAGACATTATACCTGATTGGTTGATTAAACCAATTCCTGGGCAGGGCAGAATGGGACAGGCATGGCTAAGGTTCCCCATGAGAACTGCAGAAATGGACACAAAGAAATGAAGGAAGACACCACCATGGATGGGTAAGAATGGAGAAGAAACCACATGGGCTGGGAGGAAGGGCTCCAATAATGGCATGAAAAGGCCCAGATGAAAATACAAGCACATATCTTGGGATTATGGATGAAAGGTATCACAGATAGGAATGATTAAGGTGGATGGCATTGGATTGGGGCCAGGAGATGGATGATGAGGTTATTGAGATAGTGTAGGTAGAAATGTCTGTCTGGCCCAAGGTAATAAGGCAATTATAAAATCTAACAGGTGTCTGTGTCTTATTATTTGTGATAGAGGGTCAAATAATACTGCCACAATAATTATAGGGCCAATAATAAACACTCATTTAATTTACTACAACAGTTACTACTGTTTATCACATAATATAAAAATGCCTGCAGTTTGGGAATGAGAAGGCAGCAGTTCAGCAAGGGAAGCTTATCCAAGGAAAGAAAACTCAACTGGGAATATAAATGATTGTCTGAATGTCCCTAGTCAGTTTCTTAGGGATGCTAAGTTAGCACCCAATTTGATGATGATGTTTGCTGAAGTCTCACTCTACAGGACTGTTTTAATTGGGAAAGACAGCTGGCTGTCTCAAGGGGGCTTCTCTAGTCGATTTCTGCTGAAGTTTGTAAGCTCCCGATTTGATAGTGTTACCTTGTGTTTGCTCTTCCAGTCAGGCTGCTCCAGTCATCTCTGCTAGATGTCTTAAGTGCTCAACCTGATGGTGTTTTGCTATTTGTTGCTTTGCTGTTTATTCTCTAACCTTTTGTTTACCACAGACTTAATAAACTCATTCAAAACTGAAAGCATTGCTATGATAGATCACTCTTTGGACTGCACAGAACAGCCTGTACCAAGTTTTAAAAACATCCAGCTTGCTGGCAGCATTCGGGAGAGTGGGCCCTGTACCTTCCTTACTTGGGCAGCACAGCAGAGCTGGCCCTGATAGAGTGGATGGCTTGGGTGCAGGGGTGGTGTCTTCTGCCTCCTTGCCTCTGATCACCCAAGACAATTGGAAGAGCTGGCTCTGGGGTCATGAGAGTGGGTGAGCTAGGCCTGTCCCTTGATGGCATCAGTACTCAGGAAGAGCGGCCCCTGTACCTCACCTGGGCAGCAGAGTAGAGCTAGCCTAAGGGCCTGAGTATAGGAGAGCTGTCTCTCACCAGCTCTAGCGCTAGAGAGCCAGCCCTGCACTTAGGCAGGGCAACACAGTGGCCCTGATGGCAAAGGCACAGGTGAGGTTGCCCCAAGAGTGTGAGAGCTGGAAAACTGGCAGCACTTGGGAGAATGAGCCCCGGTGCTTCAACTGGGCAGCACTGTAAAGCTGGCTCTGGAGGTGTGGGTGAGCGGGCTGTAAGGGCATGAGAGTGGGAGAGCTGACCCCACCTCCTGCTGATGGCAGTATTGAGTGGCCCAGCCAGACCAGTGCTGGAGACCTTGCCCTAGTAGTACAGATGCAGGATAGCTGGCAGGCTGACCAGCCCAGTACCAGTCAGGCCTCGATCTAGGACCTTGAGTTGGCCTATCCCAAAACCTACATCATCTTTGAACTGTTAGAGTACAAGAAAGAGTCAGTCCTGCTGAGCCAAAGCTGCAGGATCGCCGCAGCACAAGACAACAACAGGATAACTGGGAGGACTCCAGTGAGGATGCAATACTGATGGTGTGAGAGAGGCCAGAAACCTCAAACCAGACCGATGACTCAATGCAGTGCACATTTACAGGTGAAGATGTGTGGACAGAGGGACATACTGTGGGACACACTATGACACACTACAGCTTCCCTGATGTTGTCTATGCTTTGTTTTGTGTTTGTGTGTGCGTTTTATTTTCTATGGGGGGGGGGGGTTGCAAGGGTGAGGGGACAGGGAAATGAGTGGGGCTAAGGTGCATGATGTGAAACTTACAAAGAATCAATAAAAAGTTCAAAATAAAACAAAACGAGCCAGGTATAGTGGCGTATGACTGTAATCCCAGCACTCAGGGCGGCAAAGACAGAGTTCAAGGCTAGCCCAATCTATAAAGGAAGTCCAGGACAGCCAAGAAAATCCCTGTCTCAAAAAACCAAAACCAAATAAAAACTAAAACCAAAACTATCCAGCTGTCTTTGTTCCCATGTCCAAACTTTTAACATTCATTCTTAGGGTCACAGGATTTTTGAGCAAGGAAGGAATTTGTCCCTTTCCATTTTTTTAAAGGCTGAAAAACAAACATAGATAGGTTAAATAATTCATCTAAAATGTTCTTGCTAGTCCTATAATGGTTTGGCTTTTCTTTTTCTGTCTGTGTAGCCCTGGCTGTCCCAGAACTCACTCTGTAGACCATGCTGGTCTCAATCTCAAGAGATCCGCCTGCCTCTGCCTCCTTAGTGCTGGGATTAAAGACATGCATCACCACCACCTAGTGTAAAATATTTTTTAATGATAAGATAAAAACTAAGAAGCAGTCTACAGTTTTCTGATTCATATTATACTTATGAGAATGTGTAAAGCTTGTCTCATAAATCCTTACAGAAATGGCTCTTTTCCAGAGGGAAGAAGAGCATGAGGGGACAGCTATTCAGAGGAAATTACAAATATCCCGTATAACCAACACTTGCTCTCCTCAAGGCGGATCTTAAAAGGATTAATCCTTGTAAGTTATTAAAGAAAAAGACCACTGCTTCCCCTCCCCCACAACTCTTCCAGGTCCCTTACCTGTACAGAGAAGTCCATCTTTGTAGTAAAGTGCATACACTCTGGCACTATGTCCAATTAATGATGAGGTCTCAAAGGCTTCATGATCCTCCAGTTGCTTCATCCTCAAAATAGCCTTCAAGTAAACCTTCTTCCAGTGCAATGCGTCCTGAACAGAATCATCTATCTGCCAGCCCAAATTTTTACACGCAGTCTGCCACACCTCTGTACAGGCACTTATCACCTTATTCCACTGCTTAGAGACTAGGCAGCATGTGAGTAAAGTCTGAGGATCGAGCCATTTTAGCAAATAAAAACTGAGCTCCAGGGGAAGGAGTTTGAGGAAGTCCCGCTTGAGGAGGGTCTCCAGGCTATTGGAGAGATGCCTGAGTTGGACTGCCCCACTCAGACTAATCAGGTGGTCCAGAGTTTCATTTTTCTGCAAGTCCGTCAGAGAAAGAAATGTAACAGAAATGTTATCAAGCCATGTCTCAAAGTCCTTTCTCTCCATAAGGTTATGGAAATATTTACCTGTGGCACATCAAAATATTGTATTAGTTCTGTTCAAAAAATTGTTCAAGCAAGACTGCTAATAAATGAAGTATTAAAAATTAGTGAAAAATTGGCATTGCAATTTTATGCTTAATTACTTTATAGTTAATAAACTATATCTGAAAGTTTTCATGCACACAAAAGAAAACACATCTAAGAAAACATTTTAACAAATCAAGATACTGTAAATGTCAAAGGAACTTATGTCAGTATGTGACCTGCTTTTTGAAGTCATGCCACATGCATTGCCACCAAACAGATCCACAGAACATTCATTCATAAAGAGTGTATTCTAGTCTACATACAACCTTCCATCTAAACCATTACAAAACTGCTTCCTTACTAAATACATTCTATTTGGGAAATCAAATCACAAAAAACAGTACCAGGATGTAATACAATCAAAGTAAATCTCTGGAGCTGTGACCTCTGCATCGGTTACGCTTGGTATAACATGATCTGCCACCCCAAATCACAAAACTAATGACTTGGTATTATAAGAGATGTTGAAGCAAAAAGATGTGAAGAAAAAAGAAAAACAAACGTGTACTAAGATGTGTGCCGCAGGTATTCTGGAGTTCCATCTCTCCTACAGTACTGTCTGCTATGACATGGATTACTAAAGACTATATGCAATTTGCTTTTTAAGCCTTACTTAAGCTAGTGACAGCTCTTAAATGTGTTCCCTAGAGAGCCATGAGGGTCCTCGCAGCCTACAAGATGAAGCAGATTAATAAACCCCACAATGCTGGCACAGTGGAACATGCCTGCAATCCTAGCCTCAGAGGCTGCCCTCAGGGATCACCAAGTTGGAGACCAACCTGGGCAACATTGCAATACCACATTTTAAATATACAAAGCAAAAAATAGTCATCTGAATGCTCACAAAAAAAACCCATGTTGACAGGCACGGTGGTGCATGCCTGTAATCCCAGCACTCAGAAATCAGAGGAAGGTGGATTTTTGTGAGTTTTAGGCTAGCCTTATCTACAAAGTGAGTCCAGGACAGCCAAGGCTACACAGAAAAACCCTGATTGAAAAATGAGGAAAAACAACAACAAAAACATGTCCTTTTTACTTTGCAAAGGAAGAAAGTAAAGTTCCAAGAAGCCAGCACATAGTGAATTGCATGGGGTCACAAAGCTAGGAAACAGCGGGACAGAATAGAGGCCTGTGCTCCCGAGATCAGCACAGCGGCTGGCACGCCTACAATCTCAGCACCCACTGAAGTCGGGAGGACTGAAGGTCAAGGCCAGCTTTGGCTATGTATCAAGCCTAGATTGTAAGAACCATTGAAAGATGGGGAGGAGCAGCAGGAAGAAAAAGCACTCCGTTTCTCCCTTCTAAGAATCTAACTTGGTAATAAGATCTGCAGACACTGTGTCTACCTGGTTATACCTTTTACCTTTTGGGAAAGTAACAAATCTTCCAGGGTTAAAAGGGACAAAAAAAATTTAAAGTACCTATATTAGTATCAATAGGTGTCAATTTATTCTTTATAATTAAGAGTAAAAGCTGGGGATGGTGGCACACACCTTTTATCACAGAGTTTGGGAGGCAAGGGCAGGTGGATGGATCTCTATGAGTCTGAGGTCTACAGAGAGTTCCAGGACAGCCAGAGCTATATAGAAAAACTGCCTCAGAAAAATAAATAAATGAATGAATGAATGAATAAATAAATAAATAAATTTAGACTAATGGAAAGAGAAGAAACACCAATTTAAAAAAAAAAAAAGATTTGTTCTGTGTTGATGGATGCTGATATTGGCTACCAGTTTCATGGGAAATTAAGTTTGATTTTTATTATGTCTAGACAGTCCCATGAATTTTTTGAGGGGAATTTTCCCCCCTCTCATTACTTACAGTCTTGTCATTTAATTAAAAAAAAAAAAAAAGTTCAACCTGGAAGAAAATAAATTTCTTTCCTGACATGATACCTAGATTAGATCTATAAAAAAAGTCAGATCCCATCTTCCAACATTGTTCACGTAAAGTGAGTAAAATCCATGTTCCTAGTATCCAGTTTGCCAAGAACATTTCAGACAAAAAAAAAAAAAAAAAAATCAGTATATTAATAAAAGCAACCAAATGTTTCAATCACATCATCTTTACCTAACAGCCTGGGTCTCTGAAGATAATATTCAAAGTGAAGGGTTTGGGGCTAAAAGACATATTAATATGAACTATTGTCTGAACCTTAGCACAGTCCCTCTGTAACACATCCAGAAATCCTATTTTTAAGAATAATTATTCACCAGACAATAAGGTAGGCACCTGAGTTACTAGACACTGTTTTCTTCACTTTCTTTTTTACTGAGATGGGGCATCATTATTTAGCTCGAGTTGGCTTCAGACTTGGGATCCTCCTGCCCCTGCCTCCTGAGTACCAGAATGACAGGTGTGTGACGCAGAGCCTTTCTAAAATCATTTAACTATGCAGAGCATACTACTAAAACCCACTAATTTTCACTTTTCGAAAAAAATCAACTAATTTTGGAGGAAACTTCCTTAAAGCCACAGGTCTAGACTGAACTTGCTCACAGAGCATCTAGGAGTAACGTCGTGTGCCGGCAGCACACCAAGGAAAGCCTCCGGAAATGGGATTTCAGTTCAACAGGGATGCTTTAAATCAGAGCATTCCTTCCAACAATGGAATAGCCAGCTTCAGAATGGTGTTTCCCATTAGTGTGAAGAGACAAGACAGCTGGATACAGAGGCAAGCTGGGATACATAAAAGAGCTAGACCAGTTAAGTTGTTTTTAACCTGATACAGCCACTTCCTATGTGATCATGGAAATGCTCAACTAATATCTAACCTTCTGTTTGTAAAACAGAAGCTTCCCCAACTCAGCAGTGTGAGATTCAGAAATGAAGCAGAGACATGTATATGACTTGAAGCTCTAACTGCTTCCTAGGTTCTCTCTATACATAACCCCTTTCTGTCTTGCCCCTATCATCTTTCTCGATGCAAACATTTAACTTGTTCTCCAGCCCTTAGCAGAAACTATCACAAAGCTTTGATGAAATGTGTAGTATGTTAAAAATATTCCTAAACTGGGAGATAGGAGTAAGAGTTTGGTTTCTGCTGCTAAGCAATTATCACATTTATGTTGGTCCTAATGACTAAAGCAGTGCCTGCAAATATCACATCTGATCTTAGCATGGTTTATAGAAAATATAAGTACTACTGCCCTTACTAACAAAGAATAGGGTCACAGGGCCCAAGAGGTGGGGTGGCTCTTCCCAAGTTACACAAGGAGCAGCAGCTAAATCTTGCCCAGTCTCCAGCTTCGTAAACTAAAAATTTGTACTATTGCATCTTTTTACAGGCAAGGCATTATGGGTGCAAAGTCTGAATGTCTTCCCTTCTTCTACTCCGTATATAATCTGTGCAGGTGGAATCAAAACTTCAGGCCTGTGAGATGGCTCAGTGGGTAAAAGTGCTTTCTGCAAAGTCTGATGACCTGAGTTGGATACCCAAAACCCATGTAAAGTTGGAAGGAGAGAACTGACTGACAGACAGACACACACACACACACACACACACACCCCCCCGCCAACATCCCCCATATACATACAAACTAAAAATAATTTTTAAAAGAATAAAAGGTAAACATTTGTTGTTGCTGGGAAGGTTATCTCCTTGCCTCCCCTTTTCTACAAAGTACAACCAGTTAAAAAGCACAGAGGCAGGCCTGGCATGGTGATGCATGTCTTTAATCCTAGCACTTGGAGGCAGAGGCAGGCAGAGCTCTGGGAGGCCAGTGGAGTCTACAGAGTTTGTTTCCACACAGCCAGAAAAAAAGAAGCAGAGGCTTTGAAGTGTGTGCATGTACGTGTGTGTGTTCGAGTACACACAGAGGCTTATGTGTATATAAATATTTTGTGAATATTCAGGAAACTGATTAAATGGGTTGCTTCCAGAGAGAAGTAGAGAGAAAAGGGATGAGGTCCCTTTTAACAAAACACCTGTTTGTATACAAAACCATGTGGATAGAGTGTTTTAAGTTTTTCCCCCTCTTTTTGCTTGTGGGATTTTGAAAATTATTTTTATTTCCCTTTTTATTTGTTTTATGAGACAGGCTTTTGCAACGCAGGCCAGACTGGTCTCCAATTCACAATTGTCCTGCCTCAGCTGCCTGAGTGCTGGGACTACCAGAGCCCACAACAACCCTTGGTCTAAAAGCCATTAGTTTCGGGACTAATTTTCTAACGCTCTGAAAGAATACAAATGTTTATAAAACACAGCTCTGAAGTTTCTTTTTTCTTTTCTTTTCTTTTTTTTTTTTTTGACAGGGTTTCTTTGTGAAGCCCTGGACTCGCTCTGTAGACCAGCCTGGCCTCAAACTCACAATCATCGGCCTGCTTCTTCCTCACTGAGTGCTGGGATTAAAGGCATGTGCCACCACGGCCTGCGGGTGGTGAATTTTAACTTGATGGGTAACTGTGGGCAAATCATTTCATGTATTTCAAGCCAAATTTCCTCACTTGTAAACTGTAGTCTGGTACTGTTTTACCTACAAGAGTTTGTGAGGATTAAACAGGATAAAGCGTTCTACACACTATCTGGCACACTATAAGCCTGCAATAAATGGCAGTTACTGTTACAATGTAGTAGTAATACTGTCACTTCTCCCCCTTTAAAAGCATCATCCCAAATGCACATCTGTTTTCAAGGCATATCCACAAGCACGGTGCCTACCTACACACTCTACAACGTTCTGTATTGTATATACAACCTGTCCACATTTTATCATCTTTCAATAAACTGAGAGCCCTGGGGCATCACTGTTAACTCATTTCGCAGCTAGAGAAACCGAGGCGACAGAAAGCAGGAATTTCTTAGATCTAATTTTCTTGTCTCTAAAATTAACTCGAGTCTCTCAGTCTATTCGTGACTCCCTTAGTCCCCTGCTCCTGGAGCCGTGTTCCGCGCGGCACTGACCTGAGCGAGCGCCCCGGGGCCCGGGACCTCGCGCCGGGCTCACACCGACTAGGCGCGCTCGGGCCGCCAGAGCGTCGCAGCGGCCGGGTCCGCTCCGCAGCCATGGCGCCTGCAGGGAGAGGGAGAAGACAGGCCAAGGCGGCGGGTCAGCAACGCCGCCGTCGCCGGGGATCCCTGCCCAGCCCGGCCCGACAAATAGTGAATACAGACCTGGACCTGCGGCCGCTGCTCTGGGTCCGCAGCCTCACAGGGGAGCGGCTTCCGGTGCTGCCTGCGTCATCTCCGCGCGTCCCTCCGGCGCCCAGCGTAGGGCGGAAGCGGCTGTACTTCCGACCCCCGCCCGTCCGGAAAGTGGGAAAGAATGGCCAGGAGCTGAGAAAAGGGGCTTAATAGTGCGGTACCATCTGTCTAGTTTATACTTAGTGATCCTGGACTAAAGCTTTGTTTCAAGACGTCTATCCAGATTTGCACAGTGTTTATATTCCTCATCTACCCTTGTTTTTCACCAACTTAGGGGCAATTTTTCTCAGGAGGCTAAGACTCCAACTTGGGATGTGTCTAAATTCAAACAACCCATTGACACTTGATACATCCCAAACATGGTTCTGGCACAGATGAACACATCCCTAACTGCATACTTCCTCACATCTAGTGGTGTGAGAAAGACACCACTAAGTAAGGTGTCTAAATAAGAAAGGTGTGTGGCAAGAAGCGAGGGCTGTGGAAAACAAAACGTGGTTGGGTAGGGGCAGCCAAGTGAGGTAGGCTTGAATCACAGCACATGCAGCGTTGTGTACAAAACGTGGTTACTCAACCACGGAGATGCCTCTTCTTTGCAACACGTAAGTTACTTATCAGTTGGCTTGGATCCTTTTGTTCTCCCCAGAGAGAAATCATGGTAAGCAAGGAGAAGCTCTTCGGATGCTGCTGTCAGAAACCTTTTGTATTGTTTTCGAGACAGGGTTTCTCTGTGTAGACCCGGCTGGCCCGAAACTTGTTCTGTAGACTAAGTTAGCCTTGAACTCAAAGACCCACCTGCCTCTGCTCCTCCTGAGTGCTGGGACTAAAGGCTATCACCACCATTGCTTGTTTTTGAAAGTTTTTGTTTCACTTGGTGTTTGACAGCAGCAACCAGTGCAACAGACAGACAGGGGCAAAAGCTAGGAGGAATGAGAGGAGGAATTGTTAACAGTTTTTATACAGGCCTCTAGTATCTGGACCCTTAGTTCTACAAGGGTTACACATCTTGTTTTAAAGACTTGACAGCTAAGCCAGGGATAGTGGCCGATGTGCATAATCCCAGTACTTGGGGGCAGAGCAGGGGAATCAAGACTTGAAGGTCTACTTGCAGGGGTGGGGTGGGGGTGGAGAGTGGACAGGACCTGCAGTTTCTCCCTTCTCAGTTGTTACGAACTTTTATCCTTTAGCCCTCTCTTGCCACCTATTTCTTCCGTCCTTCCTCCTTTCCTGACCACTCTGAAACTTCTCTGCTCACCACTTTATAGGCTTTCAATGCTGACTAATTATCTCTTGCTGCCA